>NC_139956.1:36400220-36532720 GCF_963454915.1 Gymnoscopelus microlampas | reverse complement strand
TGTGTGTGTGTGTGTGTGTGTGTGTGTGTGTGTGCGTGCGTGCGTGCGTGCGTGCGTGCGTGTGCGTTTGAGTGTGTGCGTGCGCGTGTGCGTGCGTGTGTACTGTATATGTGCGTGTGTGTGTGTGTGTGTGTGTGCGTGCGTGCGTCCGTGCGTGCGTGCGTGCGTGTGTGTGTACCGTATGTGCGTGTGTGTGTGTGTGTGTGTGCGTGCATCCGTGCGTCCGTGCGTGTGTGTGTGTGTTTGTGCATGATTGTATGTTTGTATGTGTGCATGGCTTAATGCATGTGTGCATACACATGTGTGCATGGCTTCATGCATGTGCGCATACACATGTGTGCGTTGTATCCTATTCCACCTAGTGGAGACACAAATATATTGTACAGTTTGTACATCAGTAACCAGCAGCTTTTCTGTCCAGGACTTTGTTGCCAGTTTCAACAAGAGGTTATGGCTGGGTTTGACCGACAGAGACAGCGAAGGATCTTTCCTGTGGGTAGATGGAACGCCACTGACCACACCAACGTAAGACTGATAATCTTCATTTTACCATATCTACAAGCTACCAACACTTTGCGATGCTACATATGATTAGCTTGTAGAACTGTTCTTTTTAAACATGCACCATCGCGCAAAGTTACGAGCGCAGTACTGATGAAGTTACTGATGAATTGAGTACAATGGACCACAATGGAAACAACCCCCCAGGGGCTTCTAGTGTTATCCTTTTAGCATAACCTTTGACTGTACTACCTGTACTGTTAACAATCGTGTTAATAAAGTATTCAATCAATCAATCGATCAATGACGCAGCCTATGTGCAGATCTGTGGATATATGGTCTGGGGCTGGTCAGTGTGTGGCTCAAACATGAAGCCACTGCCAGGCATGTATAGTACACACATACAGGAATACTTTCAACATTTGCAAGTATCGTCATTAGTTTATTTAAGTCAAAGATACAAACATAGTTGTCCATTATACACGTTGTGCAGGCATGTTTGAGAGGCTTCATTGTGTTTAGTGCTGCTTTTAGGAAGTTTTTGACTCATTCTGTAAGGATAATGAATTTTTAACTGTCTGGCAGTATCTCCATATTTTGACTTTTTATACTTCTTTGTAAATTAACACTGCATTCTCCATGTAAATTAACATTGACCCCAGTGTTTTAGTTATGAGTTTGATCTCTCTGATAATATCATCTGCTTGAAGACACTGTTTAAATGTTATGGGGAGGTGTTCTTTCCTACCCGACTCTCTCCTCCTTGCTCTGTCATCAGACACTGGGAGGATTTCTGCATAAAATGGTAACCTATATTGAAAGTAGGTTATTATAATCCATAACGTGTTAGTTGGACGCTGGATGCAAACAGTCAACGTGTTATCCTCTGCGTCTTGTCATTGTCGCCACCCGTCATATAATACTTATTATATTAATATAGCAAGTGAATTCATAAAGTCTAATGATGGTGTCATTGCCGATCAAGCTCACAACACGTTGCATCTGGTGATTTCATTTAATGACAGACGTATGTGTGATATAGTATGAACTTTACACAGCATATGCTCTGCAATGTTTTCTAGCCTATTCAACATCACACTCCTAGTAGCACACAAAGTGTGCACACAACCAGATGTGCACTCACACCAACGTGCACGGTCTTCTGACCCATAGGCCTATACACCCCTCTCCCTTTTGGAAAAGAGTACTCTACTATAGGTTTTATTTTTAACGTTTTGAATTGTCTCTTTTGAAACCCTTTAGAATGTTTTTAAACAGGCAGTTAAAAAAATGTATTAGTATTATCATTATTTAATAATACATCTAAGTATAATAATAATAATAATAGGCTAATAACTGACTTTATGTTAACATCCCTACGACATGTAAATGTGTAGCTATCTTAAAATGAATAGGTTATACATACTGTAATTGTAATTGCTAGGGTAATCAGGTATGGTACAGTAGACCTTTATTAAACATGTGAACATAATGACTATTGAACTGAACAATAGAGACAAGTCATAACGGAGCTTATCCTCCACTACCAGATGCATATTGGATGTTATTTTCAGCCCTATGCCTACCATATCAAATCATAATGCTATAGGCTACATGATAACACCTTTCAGTATTTATGCTACTGTAGAAGTAGCCTACCATTTATATTGTTGTTCATATGGAATACAGCCTGATTGTGAAGCTTTGCTTCTAGTTTGGTATAAATGATACCGTAGTCTTGTAGGTTTCCCAGTTATATAATCATCTAGTTATATACTGTTAGCAAACAACTGGTAGCCCAACAACTGTTACATTGATCTGCTGCTTTTCAAAACATGATGTCACTGCTCAGATTATTACGTTTTGAAGTTATTAAATACACAATGAATAAAATAACTCACATATCGTCATGCAGCACATCTACCCCTCTAGTGCAGTGATTTTCAACCCTTTTCATATCAAGGTCCATTTTTATTCGGCATTTGAGCAACGGACCACCGTTTGATGAGATTTGGACTGTCAGACCCAAAACTTTGAATATTTTGTTATCATTGGAAAGATTTTCTCCACAATTCCATCCATGCTGTATTGATGTTGGTATTGTAGGAGAGATAACAGGCAAACGTTGATCAAAAATAACGATCTTCTACATTTTCTATTTGTGTAGACTTAAGTAATGCAGATGTTTAACAATAATTTAACTCTTGAGAGTTTAAAATGAAACCAAATGGACCTGTAAGGGTCTATTTGGTTTAATTTTACACGTTCAAGAGTTAAAGATCTATAAGGGTCCATTTGGTTACCAACTCGCCATCATTTAGCTGGGGACCACCTGGAACCCCTCAAGGACCACTGGTGGTCCCTGGACCACTGGTTGAGAACCACTTCTCTAGTGCATCAGCATTCCCAACAGTGCCATCTACTGGCTTGAAATAGTCAAGACACAGCAAATTCCTGCAGTTGCAAGGCACTTCAAAGGCATCAATAGGCTACTGCTCTGCTGCGCTGCATGCGCAGCCTGTTTGATACCAGCTAATAACTTATATAATTACTAAGGAATAATAAGTAACTAGTAATTTATTACTATTCCTGAGTAATTATAACCAACACTGGTTATGAGATCCAGGTGAACCTTGAAATTTGTATTAGTGAAATATATGAAATATATACAAATAGGCTAATTATAAACGTTATTTCATTTTATTTACTTTATCAGTACTTTGTGTGCACTCATTTCTCAATCCTAAAATAAATATTTTAACTATTTATTCATTCATTCATCCATTTATCCCACACATTTTCAAAAGTAGCCGATCTACAAGCTTACAACACATTGCAATGCAACTTGTTGTGAGCTTGTAGATCGGCTAATTTAGCAATGAATACGTTTGAAAACAACTGAATATAAAATGAGGTGATGATTAAAATACAAACGATTTACAAACGAGTGAAAAACCATCCTTGTAAAAGTACTGTATTAATAATTATATGTTCCTACTTCTACAGGTACTGGATGCCTGGTGAGCCTGAAAGTGATCATGAACGCAGGGACCCTGAAAAAGGCATGTACCTTAATACAGAAGAAGACTGTGTTGAGTATTATGATGGGTCTCATTCTTCCGCTTCTACCAAAGGATGGAACGATGCACCGTGTTCTATCGGTGTCTACAACTGGATCTGTGAAAGAGCTCTGTGCTGAAACCATCATGTTCACATTGTATCAGTTAGCTGGTGTGTTGGTACAGCTACATGATGGCTGTGTTTACATGTGGTAGTTTGTGTGTTTGCTTTGGTTTGTCTGCCTTGCAGTTCTACCCAATATGCACTGTAGACATTATATTACAATTTATATTCATATTTTCATTATTTAGTTAAAGGGAGACTATAGAATGTGAATAACATTAATCAAACAGCCATCTGTTCCATTTTAATACCATGTGTCATGTAGATTAATATAATGTGTGTTCTAAAACAGTGCAGTTCTCATCTATTTCTCACCAGTATTAAGCATTGTATTTCATTTGATTTGCCATTTAACTGTCTTATTGATTGATTATGTGCTTTACATAACCACTTAAGCCCTATTTTATACTTTGGCTATCGGAAAATAGTAGATCTACAAGCTCATCACGATGTGTTGTGAGGTTGTAGATCTGCTGCAGGACCACAATGAAAACAAGCCCTTTAGGGGTTGTGTGTTATCATTTTAGCATCATTGTAAAATCATACCACTGTACTATTTGCAAACAGTTAATAAAGTATTCAATACATTAAATGCTATTTTTATTTTTTGGTTAAGATTTTCCTCTTAATAGTTGTTTTCTTCTAATATTTAATATATTTAATGTAAAAGACTAGCAACATGTTTTGTATTACAGGTGATATACACATTCATTATTGTTATGTCTGTAGGCATTATAAACACATTCATGAGACAACACTCTCATACAGTATGTTTATAATCATGCAAGACATCTTTTATCAATGTTAGTATAGGTCATGGGCATATAGCAGATTATAAATAAATACCATTGTCACATTGAATTATTATTATTATTATTAACTCAACAGAAGTAACAGAATTACTGTTTGTACAAATTTGAGCATTAATCTCTCTTGCCATGGAGATTGTTAACAACATGGAAATTATAGAAGTACTCTAGTACCACCTTGTGGAGGTTGAATGTTTCACCGCCTAGATGAAACAGAGTTTAGAAGGTTTATTCAAACATCATCATATTCAGAGTCTATGTGTCTCTAAGCAATACACTGCAATAGTTAGGATGGGTAAATGTATTAATATCACCCTCTGCTCCTAATAGGATGGGTACATGTATTAATATCACCCACTGGTCCTAATAGTTAGGATGGGTAAATGCAGATGATACATTTCACATTATGTGCAAATAAATAACAGTGGGTGCCATTGTCTTAGACTCAGATACAGCAGAGAAAGGAAGGGAACCGTAGAAAGAAAGAAAGACAGACAGACAGACAGACAGACAGACAGACAGACAGACAGACAGACAGACAGACAGAAAGAAAGAAAGAAAGAAAGAAAATAATTAAAAGAAAGAAAGAACGAAAGAAAAGAAAGAAACTTAGTAACTCAGTGAGATAGTACATAATTTGTGCTCTCCTTCTTTAAAACATAGCAAAAACAGTTATTTGTGTAAAAGGCCTATTCCTAGAAAACATATATTTCTACCAAATTGACCAACATCATCTCACATGTTGTTCAGTATAGATAACTTGTACTACTGGCTCAATACTGTAAATACAGAGACCTGAAGGTACAAATCTTCCTCTGTATTATATAATATATTATTATATTTATATATAATATTATATATTATTATATGTATTATCATGCAGCGCTGCAATTAAATGACATTATTTGATTATCAGAGAGTTCCAGACTTCTCTTTCCCGGGTCATGTTAGCTACAATACTTCATACTGGGGGATTCCGAGGTGTTCCAAGGCCAGCATCAGTGATGCTATGCTCATTTGAGAAGTGGTTGCTCTCTATTTTAATGACGTGACGCGCACGTCGCTTAACACCTACAGTACAGGTCACACAATGGACAATTGATATGCATATAGGCTAATTCCTATGTTAATGTACCCGGCGTGAGTCGGGAGCCTTTGTAAACTTTGATGAAGTGTGAATTTAAAGTAGTTTTAAACCTATGCGTGTGCCTGCGCGTCCCCCTGGCCAAATAAGTGAATGAATGAATGAATGAATGAATGAATGAGGTTTATTTGTCATTGGTCACAGATACATGCATACAGGTTACAATGGGCCGCAGCAACTTAGTCGCGCAGCCACTAGCTTCCCTTTTGTCACCTAGTACAAGTATACAGTTACAACGAAATTGTGTTCGTGCGTGAAGTGCACGGGCCGCAGCAACATGCGTCGCGCCGCCACTACCTTGAGGTGGGGGGGGGGGGTAAAAAGCAACCTTCCACACACACCGCAGCAGCCTGTGGCAACAGCCGTGTGTGGCGCTATCAGGTGGGGGTGGAGGTGGGAAAGAGAAAAGGGGGGGGGGGGGGGGTTAGGGTAGTAGAGAGATGGGAGAGGGAAAGAAAACACGTGGGGGAGTTAAAAAAAATCAAATGTTATCACAGTCATGGCCCACAGATTACAAGTCATAACAGGATAAAAATTTGCAAAAACAACTCATGTGTAGACAGACATGTTCAAGCATTGCAAGGAGGGGGGTAGGGGTGCAACCCCGTCCACTGAGCATTGCACCCCTGGCCAGCATATAGATATATAATACCCATGTGGTCCATGGTCCCCCTGGGGTCCTCCTCCCAGCGGGACTCGAGCCCTGAAGACCTCCCTATAGATAGGGAGACTTTACCCAGGAAGCATCTGTACTAGATGCCCAAGGAGCAACCACTCTTATTTTAATATGTTGTTGTTAATTAATTAATTAATTAACCACTTTCAGCCCTATAGCATCAGGGGAATATTTGCCAAAAATAGCCGATCTACAAGCTCGATGATATTTGGTGTAGAGGTGGAAATAAAGAACTCACCAGTGCTAACTCAGGTCTGTTTCAGTAAGTACAGAGGGTCTAAGTGGTTAAGTATATGGAGTTTGACACCCATGAAGTAACGCTCAACAACTATAGTGTATTTATCTGAACTGACCGGTGCTCTCGCAGAAGAGTGCTCTCGCAGAAGCGCCCGTATATTTTGAAAATAGCAGATCTACAAGCTCACAACGCGTTGCTGGCTTGTGAGTGTGTAGATCTGCTATTTTCAATACAGCCAGATCTACCATCTTATCTGAATGACTGTTAAAGCAGTTTGTTTAAATGACTTATAAAATGTTATATTTTCACAGGGATTATTTATTAGTGTAGATATACATTTATGAGTGGATTCTGTGTCCAGATGCCTCTCAGACAGTTAAACAATGCTGCTCCGACCGCAGGAATAGGATGGAATAAACGGGTGCAGCCAACGTCAACAATTGGTCCCGACCAGACGTGAGATTTCAGCCTACGGTAGGATGAAGCCCACGTCAGGATATATTGATAAATGCCGAAAGGTGCGGTGATCTCGCCGTACGCCCATTATTTGGGCTGGACCGCGTTGATAAATGAGGGCCATTGTGCCCATCACCTGAGTGTAATCTACTGTATTTTGGTCTTATGTTGTATAGCAGCAAAGTAGTGTTGAGAATTTATTTTGAATGTTAAATGTTCATCAAAACAAAGTTATTCTAAACATGTGCATTATGTGCTGAATTATGGTGCTTCACAATAACGGTGCCAGACCTTTTGTTTCATCACCAATTTCACTTTCTTTTTTTTAGTCCTATATATGCTGCATGAGTTCTCTCTCCTGATTGGCTGAATTCTTTTATCCTGACCTGAAAATGTATTTTCTGTTTATCAAAGAGCTGGACAAACAGGGAGATCCCTTTTTACTGAACAAATACTAATACTGTAAAGCAATGATTACTATCACAATATAGCTAGCTATTAAACACTTATTTTAACATATCACCACCTTTAACAGACATCTGTCATGGTTCTGTAGTGTCATAACCATGTGTTTTTATGACATTAACCCATTTTGTAGTCAGTCAGTCAGTCGGTCAGACAGACAGACAGACACTCTAGTAACAAAACATAGAACAAACTGAAAATGACAAAGAGCGAGATCACCCACCCCTACATACCCAATGCACTACAGTATCACAAGTCTAAAACTGAACAAAGTGCTGGTGTTTGAAAGTGTGGGTGTTAGGGAGCTTGGCTAGGAGGAAGACATCTGAAATACTGAGGACAGCCATGTTTATAGTCCCCAGACTGGTCACATGAGCCAATCCTCAGCAGGCTCCACCTAGTAATCAGCCAGTCACACTCATTCACACCAGCTGGTACTCAGTCAGTCACTCAATCACCCACACACACACACACACACACACACACACACACACACACACACACACACCAATGAGGGAAACATACCAACACACAGGAAAATACATATGACCCTATAGGGTCATAACAGTGTGTGTGTGTGTGTGTGTGTGTGTGTGTGTGTGTGTGTGTGTGTGTGTGTGTGTGTGTGTGTGTCTGTGACAGGGCCAGCTACAGCATCTGAGAGGGGAGAGGGGGGAGGGGGGACTAAGGGTGAGAGAGGTAGAGAGAAAGAGGGAGAGAGTGGCCGCCTACAGATGAGAAAAATTGGGGGGAAGTGGCAAACATTTAGTGATTATTTGAAGGGGTTTAAAGTGTTAATTGTAATTTGGTTCAAATGCCAGAGCCAAGTGTCAAGTTTGAAGGCAATTGGACAACTGGTTTGCTATAAGTTGGTGCTTTGCACGCATAGTGAAGATATTGCCATCATCAAAATATCATATATTGCTGTCTTGAGGTATCAAGACAACAATAAACGATATTTTGTCAGTCATTATTATATAGACTTATGTGGTTCTCAAACTTTTTCATGTTGAGGACCTCCAAATTAACATGTATTTTGCTGTGGACCCACCATCTGAAAATATTTTGTGCCAGGGACCCCCATACAAGATTTGTGTTGTTAAAGTGCTCATGGTATTCATGGTTCAATATTTTTCAATATCTCTTGAAAATAGCAGATCAAGACAAGCTCACAACATGTTGTAGAACTGCTTTTTTTCAAATAGACGATACAGGGTTTAAGTGGTTAAACTGATTGTGATGCTATATTGGCAAATTTGGCTGGGGACCCCCGGGAACCTTCTCAAGGACACCTGGGGGTCCCCGGGCCCCACTTTGAGAACCATTGATATAGACTATATCATACATACCTATAGTAATGTTATTACTATCTATAAGCTCACAATGCATCTGTAGCTTCCCTCCAGTTGACAGATACGATCACAAGGTTTTCTTTTCTTTTACAGCCATTTATTTACTAAATGCCGTGAGAACTGAATAAATAAGCATAAAAATACAACAGACATTAATTCGGTATCACATTTTCTCAAACATAAGAAAACATACAAAACCATACAAACAAATACTCTGGCAACAATGATTACCTCATTGGCCGCATCAAATTATATGGGGGAAACAATCTTGTCTTCTTCTTTATAACGTAAACTTAAACAGTTCTTCTTTAACTCTTTTATCTTAAATCTCTTCTTTAAACTCTTTAACGTATACTCTCTTTTCTCTCTTTAAACATCTCTTTAAACAGCATCACACTCGGCATCCTCTGTTTGTTGCATGTTGCCAGCTCTAGTGCTCAGAGCAGAATGACTGACTCTGGCCCTGCTCTGGTAATTAACCAAATCTAAACCACCCTTGCTGATCGCTTGATTGACTGATCTGACTCAGCTGCCAGGTCACTGTGACCCTAGACATCAGAGCAACTCAAAATACCCACATTTAACAAAGAGCACAATCCAAACATGAATTGACCAAACAAAAACCATTATGAACTTCTTAACTTATTCACTTATTTATAATAAAATGCACTTTAATCATGATGGCAGCTACAGCATCGCATATTATGCGTTGTGAGCTTGTAGGTCAGCTATTAGGTAAGTGACAAGTTAAGCATTAGGTTCCCCTGCACTGCTTTCAAAGTGTGCCTGCTATACGGTGAACAGTATACGGTAGGCTACATACTTTATACTGATTTAAACTGTAGACAAATGGTTAATAGCCAGTTGATAGATTATTAATACAGATAGATTAGTCAACAGACTATTAATAACTGAAATATTAAAGGTTTATTGATCTGTCAAGATCAAAATTACACCTACAGAACACATGGCTTACCATTTAATGGTATATTTTAAATCTATAATTGTAGGCCTACAAACTAAGTGAAACATGCGCGCAAGTGTGCATGTGTGTGAAAACAAATACATTTGAATCACCTCCAATGCGATCTGGGAACCCATAGTCAAATGAAAGAAAAAAAAAACAGCACCCTCTGATTTTCTTTTGCAGAGGGTGCCTTGGAGCTCTGAATCTGTCTTGACAGATTACCTCCAATGTGACATATACTTCCAAACAGTACTCTGGTTCTGGTCATTCTGGAAAAAAGATGGAAAGAGGAAGTGCAATCATTTTTTTCTCATTAAAAACCTTTCACAGAAGATCTGCACACAAGTTAACACCCTTTAACTCTGACACTGTTACAGCAGTTTTCAAGTGGAGGAAGCAAGTTGCATGAGAAGAGTCACAGAGTGAGGCGGGCTGCTATATGCTGTGTGTGTGTGTGTGTGTGTGTGTGTGTGTGTGTGTGTGTGTGTGTGTGTGTGTGGAAAACTGTGGTCTGGTCACTTCTAGCATCTGTCAGTACAGCCTACGCATTTGAAACTAGAACAATTTCCTCTCAGAATAAAAGATGTAAAACCACAGAGCAGAGCTGATGTTGTCATGGCTACAGAGACCATAACAGGGGCAGGTGCTCAGAGCATGTCACTTTTAATGACATGCTCAAATGTAAAAGTTTCTACCAACACATTTCAAACAGTTAAACGTCGACTTCTGTAGGGGAACCTGTGACAGCTGCTGAAAGGTGGGATCCACAACCTGATCCAGGCCTTAGTTTTGCGATGGGTAAAACTAAGAGTTTTACATGAGTCTGAATCGATTGCAAACATTTGTTCTGCACCAAAACTATGGGAAGAGATTTGTCTCAAAATTATTTGTGAATCCAATTCCAAGATGCACAAATATTCCTTGATTTGCAAATGTGTTTCCATGATTTACAAACGTGTTTTGCAATCTACAAACACAAATTATTTATTTGTGACTTTTGTAAATATGAATTTGCAATTTTTACAAAAGATAATTATACTTGTGTGTGCATTTATCATTAAATATCATTTGTAAATCGTCAATTCTGTGTGTGAATTGTTGAATGTGCATTTGTGAGTAGACCAACACACGCATACATTCCTTTTTCCTGTTACATCATTTTGAGACAAACGTCACGCTTTTTTAAGAACATTTTTACAAATGTAGTTTCCTATGTGCAAACTTACTTGTAACTTGTAAGTTAGTTTTTAAATACATGTGCTATGATTTGTACACATATATGACTATTTGTAAATATATCATTTGCAATTTGTAGAAATAATGTATACTTGCAGGCACATATATCATGAAATATTATTTGTAAATCTAATTATGCGTGTGAATTGTTGAATCTGCATTTGTGAGTACACCAACACACGCATTCAGTTTGGAGACAAGCTTCACACTTGTCTCAAATTCACTCACAAACTGCAGATCCACACATGTGCATAGACTGCCCCACCCCCACCCCATGGCAATTACAGCCAGGTGGGCACTGCCTCTAATCAGTTAAACAGGAGGCATTTGGGGGTAAAAGTTGGGAAGCTGACTATTTTACATAATTCAAGGGTGCTGAATCTGAGGGGTGCATTTCTCCTTTCCGACATGTCGCCTTTCCGACGTTGACGAACCCTATACCTAACCCTAACCCTAACCCTAACCGCACGTGGAAGCCACTAGTCGGAGTGGTGAGATGTCGGAATGGAGAGTGAACACCGAATCTGAGTAACATGGTTCCAAAAAGGATGTTATCGTTTTTAACCTTCCAATTTGCGTAAACAAATGGCTGCCAAATGCTAATGTTGAACAATTTCTTCAATAACTAAATATTTCTGCAAACTAAATATGCACATTAGAGGCCACAATTACAGAAAACTGTTTAGTAAAGAAGTGCATGGTCCATACGCACCCCCCTTATTTTCTGTTCTTTTCTACTTACAGTATCTGTATTTTTGTGTGCACTTCAGACATTTGATATTAATTTAATCAGTTGCAGGTGTTCATACATACATACATATGCCTACATACATACATACATACATACATACATACATACATACATACATACATACATACATACATACATACATACATACGGGTGCATTTCTCCTTTCCGACGTTGACGAACCCTATACCTAACCCTAACCCTAACCCTAACCGCACGCGGAAGCCACTAGTCGGAGTGGTGAGATGTCGGAATGGAGAGTGAACACCCATACATACATACATACATACATACATACATACTGTTAGGAAAATTTGATTTAAAGTCTAGAAGTATAATGAATGTGTCTGTAGAAAACTGCATAAATGGAGTTTAGAAGAGTAAAAAGGGGGGCACATAGTGGCTACTGTTTATATACTGCTGTTTAAACATATAACTGCTTTAAGTTCAGCTATTCTAATCACTTAAGCCACACAGTGATATATAGACTATTATACTGTGTACTGTATATATACCGTATATTTCAATCATTCGTATGACTAAAAGTGTTAAGTTTTAGTATAACTGTTTTAGTACACCTATCCATTGAAAAAATGATCAAATCGTTTGGCGTTGGCTTGCACATGATACATCTTAATGTGAATTCTCTAGCAGGAGACAAGCTAACACAAATCAAGCAGATGTTTTATGATGGTAAGGTTGACATTTTAACTTTCTCTGAAACAAAACTTGATCAAGCGATAACTGATTCTGTGATTGAGATTGAAAACTACAAACTCTTCAGAAAAGATAGGAACAGAAACGGGGGTGGTGTTTGCATGTATGTTCATACTGACAATGTCTGCATCCTTCGGGAAGACCTGATGGATGAAAACATTGAAGCTGTGTGGGTCGAGATCATTTCTAAACATGCTAAACCTTTGCTAGTCGGTACCATATACAGACCTCCTAACCAGACTGATTTCTATGATAGACTTGATGAATGCTTAGCTAAAGTGGACCATGCGGAGACGATTCTTCTTGGTGATTTTAACACTGACATGCTCCGCAAGGAAGCGTCAATGTATAAGTCATTCAAGGCGCTTTGTGATCGGCATTCACTCCACCAGCTGATCACTCAGCCCACAAGGCTGTGTGTTTCCTCTCAAACTACCATAGATCTCATTCTAACAACGGACAAGGAAAAAAATCCTAAATAGTGGTGTTTCTACCTGTGGCATATCTGATCACAACATGATCTTCTGCACCAGAAAGAAACGTAAACCTAAGACCGGTTACCACAAAACAGTCACAATCAGAGACCTCAAAAATTATAAGAGTGAGGACTTAGAACACAGACTGGAGGAACAGGATTGGTCCGACGTTCTAAACAGCACACAGGTAGACGAATCCTGGCTTAGTTTCAAAACCAAATTCATTCAAATTTTGGACAGTGTGGCTCCCATGAAAACCATCAGGGTCAAAACCCGCTCGGTACCATGGATGAATTCGGACATCCTTACTGCCATGAAAGTCAGAGACAAAAAGTGTTCTGAGCTTCATAAAAGTAGGATCAAACTAGCCAAATGTTTTAACAAA
The DNA here is from genome assembly GCF_963454915.1 of Gymnoscopelus microlampas. Lineage (NCBI taxonomy): Eukaryota > Metazoa > Chordata > Actinopteri > Myctophiformes > Myctophidae > Gymnoscopelus > Gymnoscopelus microlampas. Next base: position 36,519,367 of record NC_139956.1, on the reverse strand, counting down.
GGTCTCGAATCCCACGTAGCTAAACTTGAAAAGGAAAAAAACAAGCTAAGAAACAAGGTAAACAGCATGCTCCTGTTAGCAGAAAAAAGCTACCTCGATGACAAGATTGAGGAAAATCAAAAAAAAACACGAGAGCTTTGGAAGCTACTCAAGAACCTCCTAGGCTGCAGCAAAAAATTGAAAACCAGGCTTTCAAACTTAAGCCTCAAGGTGAATGACACTCTCATTTCATCCAAACACGAAGTGAGTAAAATCCTCAACATATTCTTCACGACCGTAGCCTCAGATTTGGTTGAAAAACTTCCTCCACACTCTGGGAGATATGGTGAGGAGTATGTTGTCTCATTTTACGAAAAACAGGGTGTTTGCAAAGATGACTTTAAACTCTCCCCTGTGAAAACAGAAGAGGTGTTTAAAAAATTGAGTGCTCTTCATCAACACAGAGCCACAGGCCTCGACAATATCCCCCCCAAATTTCTAAAAGACTCAGCCGCCTCCATTGCTCCAATCCTTACCCACATATTAAACCTCTCCACCATACAGGGACAGGTCCCTAACGACTTCAAAAAAGCAAGGGTGACCCCTCTGTTCAAAAAAGGAAACCAATTAGACCCTGGCAACTACCGCCCTATTTCTATTCTAAGCTCCATCTCGAAAGTCATGGAAAAAATAGTCTATGAACAGGTCGACAAGTATCTTGCCGAGAAAAATCTAATCTACAAATTCCAATCTGGCTTCAGAACAAACCACTCCACTGACACATGCCTTCTCTATTTGAACGACTCTATCAAACAAGAGATCGAAAAGGGCAAATATTGCGGCATGGTCATGCTGGACCTCCAGAAGGCTTTTGACACCGTTAATCACCCAATTATGATCAATAAGCTCAAAGCAATAGGTTTTGATGACACGTCAGTGAACTGGATGAGATCCTACCTGGAAGGGAGGGAGCAAGTGGTGGAAGTAAACGGCACCCAGTCCCCCCCCCCCCTCCCAGTGACTTGTGGTGTTCCCCAAGGAAGTATACTAGGACCCTTACTGTTCCTGATATATGTGAATGACATGTCGTCAGCCTGCGACTGCAACCTGTTCCTGTTCGCAGATGACTCGGCCCTGCTAGTCTCGGACAGGGACAGGCTGCAGGTTGAGAAAACTCTCAGCTCTGAACTCAACAAGATCTGCATCTGGCTCTCCGACAACAAGCTCTCATTACACCTGGGCAAAACGGAATGCATCCTCTTTGGGTCCACTCCTAACCTCAGACAGGCAGAGAGCTTCACGATCAAAGCGGGTGATGATATCATCAAAAGAAAAAACGAAATTACCTACCTGGGCTCTATCTTGGAGGCTGACCTCTCTGGTGACAAAAATGCTGAAAAAACGATCAAAACGGTCCACAAAAAAACACGCTATTTGCGGAGCATTGATCGTAAAGTCAGTAAGAAGACTCTGAAGACTCTTGCAGTGGCCCTCATACAAGGTCATTACGATTATGCATGTACTTCGTGGTATCACAACACCTCCAAGGCCTTAAAAACAAGGCTCCAAACATCCCAAAACAAACTTGTAAGGCTACTTCTTGGCCTCAATTACAAAACCCATCTAACCCCTGATCATTTTGATAGGATTGGATGGCTTAGGGTTGCGGACAGAGTACAGCAACTTGCTATGGGCCTGGTCTTCAAGATATATCACAACATTGGGATCCCCCTGTATTTGTCAAAATACTTCCAAAATGTTAATGATGTCCATGATCACAATACCAGAGGCAGCGCCACAAACCTTGTCCAACCCTTTTTTGGCTCAACAAAGGGAAGTAACTTGTTCTCATGCTATTCATCAAAAATGTGGAACGCCCTACCAAAAGGAGTAAAGGAGTGTAAAACCCTACTCTCTTTCAAAACAGCCCTAAAGATACACCTTCAGGAGGCTGCAATTGGAAAATGGCCCCTGTCTAAGTCCTAACCTAACCTACCCCCCTACCCCCCCCCCTCTCTCCTTCTCCTTTTGTACATATTTCTCACTCTTCATACCAGTAACCTGTAAACTGATTGTATGACATTCTATAGTAGTTGTGTATATCTGTCTGTCTCTTATATGTCATCATGATTTGTGTGGTGTTCACTCTCCATTCCGACATCTCACCACTCCGACTAGTGGCTTCCGCGTGCGGTTAGGGTTAGGGTTAGGGTTAGGTATAGGGTTCGTCAACGTCGGAAAGGCGACATGTCGGAAAGGAGAAATGCACCCAAGTCGTGTGCATGGGGAACTCATTTGAAACAAGCTCAGTGCTTTTATGAGTCTTCCAGTTTAGTAGACCTTGTATTGTGAATTTGTACTTCCATGTACTGTTGTTCTCATGTCTTACTAAATAAAGTACATCAATCAATCAATCACTGTGTCAATGTAACCTTAGTATTCAAAGAAACTGTGTTTATCAAAGCATGATAGGTGAGGGCCCTCTCTCTCTCTCTCATTCACTCCCCTTTTGAAAGGAATATTTCACTGAAAATACAGGCACTAGGGATGCCTCAAAAGTAATATTAGGTCATAACAATTGTATACTCTTGTTGTAATACTCTTATAGTAATATACTAAAAGCTTTAATATGGATATCAAAATGACATAAAATTACACAGCAGAAGTCAGTGTTAGTTCCCAGCCAGGAAATAGAAAACTAAAAATGCCATATACCTTGGCCAAATTATAATAGACAAAGGGTTCATAGACGCTTATCGCAACCAAAACTAAGGGAGTGTAGGGCCATCGAAGGGAGGTGAGGAGTCAAGAGGCCTGTGACGGGGAAGGTGTGGAGTCAGCGTGAGAACAGCAGGAAGCCTCGTCCTCTGAAGCCAACATCAAGATCTTATTGATAATGTTTTTTATGATGTAACGCTGGGATAGGAAAAGGATGCTTCAGTGCAGAAATATCGCCCTGTCTGGAGCATCATTACTCTGTGATTAGGGAGAGATTTTTGTATCCAGCGCGCTGTTATTTGAGTGGTATTGTATCTTTTATTTTTGTATATGACAATTTCTTCTGACATTTCTGATTGTTTAATAGGCTCATACATAATTGTAACTTAGATTAAAGGGTAATAAAACCATTTCGATTCATACAATTGTAATCACCTGTGTAGCAATTCTTTCAAGGGGTGACTCCTCACACTATAGAACCACTGAACCAGGTACCTTATCCTTATCTAGATTTACTTTTATGGAGTTAAGGTTCAGTAATAAATCTAACAATACATGCATGCATACATACATACATACATGCATACATGCGTACTGTACATACAGTACATACAATACATACATACGGTCAGCACCAAACTTCAACAAACTAGTCAGGGCCATCAGAATAGTCACACTAGGGGCCTCTACCGTGGATCCCGGGGGTCTGAGGCACAGTGTTGCTCCAATCCTCACCAAACATGGCACTACATCAGTGTTACAGCAGTGTCTAACATTTCAAATGTTAGACACCATAACAACTCTGGACTGGATTTGAACGCCACATAGCAGGCTGAAAATCGAGTCATCTATATTTTCCAATGCTGGATGGTTTGGTTATATTGTAAAGCACATGCCTGCTTATGTCAGCTTGTGCTGGCATGCTAGACTGCATTAGCTAGCAAGCTCTCACTTAACTTGTGCTGATGATTTGGTCAATATCTGTGTTTCTAGTGTCGGCTTAAAGCTGCATGCACTATGTAACTTTTCTTTTCTTTATTACCATTGAGCTAATAGAGCCTGCCTGCTTGCTCAGGGAATAAATTGAATCTTGACCATCAGGTCAAAATTTGTGTCAGATCCTGTGTCTAGGTGAGACATGACCTTTAACACAATCTAAATGTCTCAGAAGAGCAGCAGGCAACCACCCCAATTGTATAAGTTATATTGTGAGCAGAGGTACTCGAGTAAGAGTACAGAAACTCCTTGGTCAAATTTACTCCTCTATAAGTAAAAGTAGCTCAGTCAAAATGTTACTCTGTAGTAAAAAAGTCATTGCTTTTAAATATACTTAAGTATTCCAAAGTACATGCTTTGAAAAATACTTAAGGTACAAGTAAAAGTAAAAGTACATTTCTTAATTTTTAGATCAATGAATTGCTGTAATGTTTTCACAATGAATTTATAGGACCTTGTAACTCTTGTTTCAGATAAGTACTGTAACTCGGCACTGAAACCAGCACAGCACTGCATGCACTGATGTGCTTGTAGAACCACTCTGTTATACAAAGCCTGCAGAAACACCATATAAAAACATAGAAAAGACTGAGGAACCAGAACTAAATACTTCTACTCCTATACACCCATACAAGATGTAACAAAGATAGAGGCGAGCGGAGGGGGAAGACAGAAACACGGCACAGTATGAGAGCAGAAGTTAGGCCAATTGCATTTTAGGGAAGACAAGAAAACAGCCAACCTAAAGGACAAACCGCACCAAGAAAATGAGTCGCAACTCCTTGCAACAAAACCGTTTTAAGGTCAACCGCACATGCAACTCCTTGCAACTGCCATTGGGGGAAATGTTTGCAAGACAAGTAGTTGCAAGTAGTTCCATGTTGCAAGGAGTTGCATGGTGAATCATTGGTGTGGATGTGGAGTGGGCTTAAAAGTAAGTAAGAGTAATAAGTAGCAAACAAATCTAATACTCAAGTAAAGTACGGATCCTCAGAATCTGTACTCAAGTACATTTACTCCGTTCCTGTCCACCACTGATTGTGAGTAGAAATCATGGAAACACATTTGCAAATCAAGGAATATTTGTGCATCTTGGTATTGGACTTACAAATAATTTTGAGACAAATCTCTCCTGATAGCATTTGGGGGTAAAAGTTGGGAAGCTGACTATTTTACATAATTCAAGGGTGCTGAATCTGAGTAACATGACCCATAACTCGTTGGCCATTGCTCTGATCATCAGTGCAATGTTGTTAATGAACCCCATGTTGTTAATTATCATTCATATTGTAGCTGTTAACTATATTTAACTATTTGCCATAACTCTAATAGACATTCATTCAGAAACCCATGACATTTTATTGCATACCGTTTATTCCCATGTCAAAAGTGCCATTCTCAGACTCCCTAAATGGTTCTTTTTCCATCTACACCAAATCTGTAAAAAAAAAATCAAAGAATAGCAGATCTACAAGCTCACAAAGTCGCATTGAAACACATTATGAGCTTGTAGATCTGCAATTTTTGATGAATGTTCCCCCCAGAATAAGGATGCTGGGGTTCAAGTGGTTAAATGTCAAGTATAAAGTTATTTTCAATCAGTCATAATGGGAATGGATATTATAATGGGAACGGATGTTCTATAAAGTGAACTAGATTTAACCACTTAAACTCTATATGGTTGGCAGTGTTTCTCCTAGCCAGAAGCTGAAGGTGTGTGGGAGGAAGCGTGGCGTGCCGAAAAATTTTGGGTTCTCAAAATACATATTTGTGCTCAAACACGAAGACATAGTACATGTGCACAGTAATGAGCAGGAAAATATCTGTGTAGTTGTCTCCGCCAGGCCGAAAGGCATGGCGAGAGAGTATGTTTTCCACCCCGTCCGTCCGTCCGTGTGTGTGTGTGTGTGTGTGTGTGTGTCCGTGTCCGTCCGTCCGTCTGTGACCAGCTAATCTCCGGCACCGTTGTCTTGATCGCAGCGAAACTGTGCACACACACTCCCTGGATGCCAATTCAGAACCTTTACCCCAATTGTTTCTCAAGGGCCTTTTATAGCGCCACCAGGAGGCAGATTTGTGCAAAAAATCACGCAAATCGGTACACAGTATCTCTGTAGTCATTAAACGTAACGGGTCTTCCAGATTTCTCATATTCCATCCTGATTGGCTAAAAATGTCTTCCAAAGTTTGCAGGAGTGCTCCGTTTTGAACAAAATGCCTCAAATCATGAACACAGCAGGCAATTTCCGTGAAATTTTGCACGCTCATTCCCATTAGGCCGAGGAAGAACTACCATTTGAAAATGTTCAAATCAGCCTCATAGTGGCGCTATAACAGCCCGATTCGTGTTTTTACCTATAATTGCACCGATCTGTGTAAAACTTTGTATGCACACTCCCTAGAGGTCAAGGAAAAACCTTTGCCCTGCATTTTTCACATCTGCCTTTTATAGCGCCACCAGGAGGCCGACTTATGTAAAACACATTATTTTATACTTCTCCTTCCAATTTTATCCAAATTTCATGCAAATCGGTACACATGATCTCTATAGTCATGTGATCACGACGGATGTGTTTGATTTTTCATATTCCATACTGATTGGCTAAGATTGACATCTAAAGTTTGCATTATTGCCTTGTTTTGAACAAAATTCCGCAAATCATGAACGCACCGTCCAATTGCGCTCAAACTTTGCACGGACATTCACACTATGTTGAGGAACAAATGCCACCTTTTTAACATTGGCCTGTTATAGCGCCACCAGCAGGTCTAATTTAGCAAAACCAATGTTTTTAACAAAATGCCTCAAATCATGAATGCAGTCAGGGTCCAATTGTCGTGCAAGGCATAAGAACAAATGGCACCCTTTTCACATTGGCCTATTATAGCGCCACCAGGAGGCCACAATAGCTTACCTGACCTGGCGGAGACCTGTGCTCCGAGGAGCACTTTTTCTAGTTTACATATGAATTGTCTCCAGATTTAGGAAAATATACTTTTATTAGACCAAGTAGTATAGACAAACTGTCATACATAACAAAAAAGACAGTGGTGGAGGAAGTACTCACACTTCTTATTTAACACATTACCTGCCAATCACAGATATGTCCATTTAAAAAAAAAGAAAAAGAATTGTTGTTGAAAAAATCATACTGCCCGCCACTGCTTAATGCATATAGGGGAAACACTGGGAGGCCCTTAAGGCTTTATACTAGTATCTTTTCCCTGCTGTTAGGACACCTAACAGGTTGACAAGTAGCCTTTCCTGAAGCTCCTACGCCAAATATCTCCCCTGCCAAGTGGGGATTCCCTCTTGGCTCCTATGCGGAAGACCCAGGTTCAAATCCCGGGTTTTATGGTTGTAATTAACCACTTGAATCTTAGCATCCTAAGGGCTAACAGTGAACATCTGATCTACAAGCTCACAGCGTGTCACAAGTAACGTTATCCTGCATGTTGTGAGCTTGTAGATTTTTGGTTGGTTATCTGGTGTACAGAGAAAACAGGAGAGGGCCAGCTATTGAGCCCTAGGGAATATGGCCAACTAGTAAATGCTTTAAGTTGTTTAGTCTCTCCATCAGGAGAGGACATAAAACGTGGGATTACAGCTTTATTTTGGGGGGTTGGAGGGGTGATATTATTCAAGTCTCTTGCATGAACAAAAATGATATTTTGCATGTTTAAAATACTGTAAAATTGCGGATTTCATCAATGTTAGTAAGGTTGTGATGTCTATTTACACAGCTCTCCTGTGGCCAGATTATATTACAATCTAGGTAGCTGGCTAGCAGTTTGTGTGTTAAAGAGGCGCAATGTAACTTTTGAATAGAATGTAATTTTGTCCAATCTACTCACAATCAGTGGTGGACAGTAACGGAGTAAATGTACTTGAGTACCGTACTTGAGTACAGATTCTGAGGATCCATACTTTACTTGAGTATTAGATTTTTTTGCTACTTATTACTCTTACTTACTTTTAAGCCCACTCCACATCCACACCAATGCACCATGCAACTCCTTGCAACATGGAACTACTTGCAACTACTTGTCTTGCAACCATTTCCCCCAATGGCAGTTGCAAGGAGTTGCGACTCATTTTCTTGGTGCAGTTTGTCCTTTAGGTTGGCTGTTTTCTTGTCTTCCCTAAAATGCAAATGGCCTAACTTCTGCTCTCATACTGGCCATGTTTCTGTCTTCCCCCTCCGCTCGCCTCTATCTTTGTTACATCTTGTACGGGTGTATAGGAGTAGAAGTATTTAGTTCTGGTTCCTCAGTCTTTTCTATGTTTTTATATGGTGTTTCTGCAGGCTTTGTATAACATAGTGGTTCTACAAGCACATCAGTGCATGCAGTGCTGTGCTGGTTTCAGTGCCGAGTTACAGTACTTATCTGAAACAAGAGTTACAAGGTCCTATAAATTCATTGTGAAAACATTACAGCAATTCATTGATCTAAAAATTAAGAAATGTACTTTTACTTTTACTTGTACGTTAAGTATTTTTCAAAGCATGTACTTTGGAATACTTAAGTATATTTAAAAGCAAAGACTTTTTTACTACAGAGTAACATTTTGACTGAGCTACTTTTTCTTATAGTGGAGTAAATTTGACCAAGGAGTTTCTGTACTCTTACTCGAGTACTGGGGTCGAGTACTTCGTCCACCTCTGCTCACAATATAACTTATACAATTGGGGTGGTTGCCTGCTGCTCTTCTGAGACATTTAGATCGTGTTAAAGGTCATGTCTCACCTAGACACAGGATCTGACACAAATTTTGACCTGATGGTCAAGATTCAATTTATTCCCTGAGCAAGCAGGCAGGCTCTATTAGCTCAATGGTAATAAAGAAAAGAAAAGTTACATAGTGCATGCAGCTTTAAGCCGACACTAGAAACACAGATATTGACCAAATCATCAGCACAAGTTAAGTGAGAGCTTGCTAGCTAATGCAGTCTAGCATGCCAGCACAAGCTGACATAAGCAGGCATGTGCTTTACAATATAACCAAACCATCCAGCATTGGAAAATATAGATGACTCGATTTTCAGCCTGCTATGTGGCGTTCAAATCCAGTCCAGAGTTGTTATGGTGTCTAACATTTGAAATGTTAGACACTGCTGTAACACTGATGTAGTGCCATGTTTGGTGAGGATTGGAGCAACACTGTGCCTGTGGCCCCCGGGATCCACGGTAGGCCCCTAGTGTGACTATTCTGATGGCCCTGACTAGTTTGTTGAAGTTTGGTGCTGACCGTATGTATGTATTGTATGTACTGTATGTACAGTACGCATGCATGTATGTATGTATGTATGTATGTATGTATGTATGTATGTATGTATGTATGTATGTATGTATGTATGTATGTATGTATGTATGTATGTATGTATGTATGTAGCATGAACACCTGCAACTGATTAAATGAATATCATGTCTGAAGTGCACACAAAATACAGATACTGTAAGTAGAAAAGAACAGAAAATAAGGGGGGTGCGTTCTTTACTAAACAGTTTTCTGTAATTGTGGCCTCTAATGTGCATATTTAGTTTGCAGAAATATTTAGTTATTGAAGAAATTGTTCAACATTGGCATTTGGCAGCCATTTGTTTACGCAAATTGGAAGGTTAAAAACGATGACATTCGTTTGGGAACCATGTTACTCAGATTCAGCACCCTTGAATTATGTAAAATAGCCAGCTTCCCAACTTTTACCCCCAAATGCCTCCTGTTTAACTGATTAGAGGCAGTGCCCACCTGGCTGTAATTGCCATGGGGTGGGGGTGGGGCAGTCTATGCACACGTGTGGATATGCAGGTTGTGAGTGAATTTGAGACAAGTGTGAAGCTTGTCTCAAAACTGAATGCGTGTGTTGGTGTACTCACAAATGCAGATTCAACAATTCACACGCATAATTAGATTTACAAATGATATTTTATGATATATGCGCCTGCAAGTATACATTATTTCTACAAATTGCAAATGATTACAAATAGTCATATATTTGTACAAATCATAGCACATGTATTTAAATACTAACTTACAAGTTACAAGTAAGTTTGCACATAGGAAACTACATTTGTAAAAATGTTCTTAAAAAAGCGTGACGTTTGTCTCAAAATGATGTAACAGGAAAAAGGAATGTATGCGTGTGTTGGTCTACTCACAAATGCACATTCAACAATTCACACACAGAATTGACGATTTACAAATGATATTTAATGATAAATGCACACACAAGTATAATTATCTTTTGTAAAAATTGCAAATTCATATTTACAAAAGTCACAAATAAATAATTTGTGTTTGTAGATTGCAAAACACATTTGTAAATCATGGAAACACATTTGCAAATCAAGGAATATTTGTGCATCTTGGAATTGGATTCACAAATAATTTTGAGACAAATCTCTCCCCATACTATGGTTGATTGTGAGAAAGAAAAGAAAGTGCACCACAGAGCACATTGTCAAAGGAGAGGAGGTGGCTTATTGACCTGATTGCCATAAACAGCCAACAGAGGTGTGTGTGTGTGTGTGTGTGTGTGCGTGTGCGTGTGCGTGTGCGTGTGTGTGTGTGTGTGTGTGTGTGTGTGTGTGTGTGTGTGTGTGTGAGAGAGAGAGAGAGAGAGAGAGAGAGAGAGAGAGAGAGAGAGAGAGAGAGAGAGAGAGAGAGAGAGAGGTGGTTCGTTTTTATTGGTGCACAGTCTGAGCTGTCATATGTGGTATAAATGTAACTCTACTGTCATATGTTTAGGGCAGTGACGATTATGTCTTAGCCTGTTTAGACCTGTTTTAACCTACACGTCTTTTTACCGTTCAATCCGGGACAGCATCTGTGTCACATGTTGCTATATATATAGCAACATTATTATTATTGTATAATTGTATTTTTTATTTGAATACAAATTGTGGGTTCTAGAAGGCGTTTTTAGAATCGGTCTTGAGTCTAAGGGTTAAGTGTGTTGTGAAGAGGTTGATCATATCAAATACTAAGGAAGAACAACTCAAATCATATCACAGGTAGAAATGGACGTAGATGGACATTGTGAAAACATTGAGCTCCAAGAGGAAGATGGTATAAACTTTGAGGATGAGACCACGACTACAGCAAGAACAATTCAAGGAGAAATGGCTGTCGAAGGGCATTATGAACAGCTTAATCTCCAAAAGATAGACAATGCAATTTATGAAGATCTTCAGACCAAGCCAAAGAAGGAGAAAGATCTACAGAAGATATTGCAGTCTGGTAAGAATGTTACTAAAACTACAACACACACACGCTAGAGCCCTGCACGGGCCGAAAATGTGGGCCCTAGCCTGGCTCTGGTCCATGGAATTCAGCCCAGCCCGGCCCCTGGCCCGATAGGTGCCGCAATTTTACAGCTCGAGCCCAGCCCAAAGCCCGATACCTTTTTATGTAGCCTATATATTATTATTAATTAATTATTTTCGAGCATGCGCTTTCACGCGCAGCAGCTGCACTCTCAGCTGCGCTCTGATAAAAACAAACCCACTAGAATTCAAGAACACACACATACATGTACAAAGTACTTGTAGTTTTATTAAACATAACTATAAATATTAGCTACTATGGTGCGTTAATGGCATGCGTTAAATTGCACGCCAAAATAATGCAGCACAAGACAACTTTCCCTTTATCCTCTGGCTGTCCATCGTTCAACAACTGTGTGTGTGGCTTTTGGTGTGTGCGCTGCAGTGGTGGGAAAAGTACTCAATTTTGTTTTACTTAGGTAAAAGTATCAATTCTGCAATGTAGAAATACTCTGTTACAAGTAAAGGTCTGGAATTCAAAATGTACAGTACTTGAATAAAAGTACAAAAGTATTGGTATAAAAGTAAAAGTATTCATTATGCAGAATGTCCCATTTCACAGTTTTCACAAGTTTAAAAAAAAATCATTTGAAGAGCTTGTAGATATGCTATTTTCAAATGGCAAAAATGTATATAGAGCTGAAGTGGTTACTGTATGTTTTGTAATAACAATCAAAATCTACAAAGTAACTATAACTAAAGTTTTCAAATAATTGTAGTGGAGTAAAAGTACAATATTGTCTCTGAGATGTAGTGAAGTAGAAGTTAAAGTATTGAAAATTTGAAATCCTCCAGTAAAGTAAAAGTACCTCAAAATTGTACTTACGTACTGTACTTGAGTGAATAGTTAGTTACTTTCCACTACTGGTGCGCTGCTGTGCTGTGTGGTGTTGTTGTCTAGGGTGACCATATTCTGAGTTCCCAAAAAGAGGACACCACACGTTTTTTTGCGTTTTTTCCCCCTTTTTATTTCGGGTATTTCTTACTTTAATTCGGTTCATTCGGTTCATTCGGGACAAAAAAATGTACTCCATGAAGTGTAGATGTGTGGCAAAAAGGAAACGTCGCAGCCGAGGGGCGCGCAGAACGGTGGATGCATATTTATAGCAGAAAGAGGTTCACATTTAACTATAGCCGTAGCCTACTCATTCAATTCTGAACCGATTCTTAAAATTAAAAATTCTCTATTAGCTGTGAAGGGTCTTCTTTCATGTGTATCAGTCATGATTGTTTCGCCATCAAACAATATCAAGCAAAAAGGAAACAGGTCCTACTTCTCTCCACCACGCTGTTTTAGAACCGTCGTTCTATGTCTAATCCGGCGGCCTCTGCCCGCGAAAAAAATGGGGCAGTGTGTTTCAGGACGAGCGTTCCGTTTTCCACCCGTAAGAACCTCAGGCTCGTCTGAGGTTTTATCTTTTATTTTTTCTTCGTCCCAGAAGTGGGGGGGTATCAGCCAAACTCTCAAAACCCCGGACATTTGAAGGATTTTATCAAACCCCCCGGACAGGCCGGACAGCCCCCCAAAAGAGGACATGTCCGGGTAAAAGAGGACGTATGGTCACCCTATATGTTGTCACTTGACTAGCAGCGTGCAGCAGCTGCAGGCTAGGAGGCTAGCCTAGCGCACATGCTGAGACATGACCACAATGGTCTAGGGGGAAATTCACTGCGCAAAATGTTTTTACCTTATTAATAGGGGTCTTTGAGCCCGAACCCGGCCCTGCGTCCGATGGTCAAATACAGAAACGGCCCTAGCCTGGCCTATATTGGCGGGCCAGGACAGGCCCTGGTCGGGGTCCCAGCGGGCCTGCAGGGCTCTAACGCATGCGCACGCGCACACGCACACGCACACATTTGTATTACAGTACTGTTGTGAGGACATCAGAATTAAAGGACGTCATCTCAGCATAACCTCCTTTTTTGCATGTGTGTGTGCGTGTGCGTGCGTGCCTGCGGTGTGTTGTGTGTTGTGTGAGTGTGAGTGTGGTGTGTGTGTGTGTGTGTGTGTGTGTGTGTGTGTGTGTGTGTGTGTGTGTGTGTGTGTGTGTGTGTGTGTGTGTGTGTGTGTCTGAGTGGGTGGGTGTATGAGTGAGGGAGAGATATGTATGTATGAGAGCGGTGTGACGGAAAAAGAGATGTCACCGCTAAAACCTAAATGCGTATTGTATTGAGAAACCAATCCTTGTCCCTTCTTGATTTTTGTTTGATGACTATGGCTGTGGTTTTGCAGTCAAAAAGCATGTTGTACCTTGTACTCATTCACTCAATACAAATGAATACAAATAATAACCACTAAATATCATATATGAATACCATAATTTTGCCTTTCTACAATATTCAACTTGGAGATCTTGTCTTACTGGGTTTATGAAAACAACATTATTGGGGATTCTTAATGAAATCTATAGATTTTATCGGATATCTTGTGCTTGAAAAATGTGATCTGATCTCACTCCCTCCTTTTCCCCCACTGTGTGTGTGTGTGTGTGTGTGTGTGTGTGTGTGTGTGTGTGTGTGTGTGTGTGTGTGTGTGTGTGTGTGTCCTCCAGGCATCAGACGGTACAGGTGTGTTGCGGTCAGTTTTGGATTGCTTTGTGGTGTTCTAGCTCTCCTCAGCATTGGAGCACCACTCTATCTCTGTAAGTCAACTTTCATAACAATGTGTTTTATTTATTAATATTATTGAATTAAGTTGAAATAGATCTTTTACCACTCTGGTGAGCTCTAACTGTGTTAGAGTATTCAACTCTCATGGTCACATGGTGTTGGTGAGAGGAGGGATGTGACCAGAGACAAAGTGCTGAACACCAAGTGCATTTGCAATTATATTGATATCAATGGATTAATAAGAAGGACACGCAGATTATTCTGTGTGTCTAAATTAAGTTATACTTTATTGCATCCCCATGAGTAAATTCACCCTCTGCATTTGACCCACCCTTACTATTGGGAGCAGTGGTCAGCCACTGAGCAGAACCCAGGGACCAGCTCCAGCTCTAAGGCCAGTGCCTTGCTTTAAGGGCACTGAAAGGAGTTTGTATAACATGCATGTGTTTTGGTGTGGGAGGAAACACAAGTGAACACTGGGAGACCATACAAACTCCCCATAGAAAGACCCCATCTGTTTTGAGCGTCTGTTTTGTAAATACATTTTTGTATATTATTTACTTATGAATAATAGCCTATTATGCTAGCTTGCTTGCTATGTAATTTTTGTAGACAATTTTTTTTAAATCCCGCAATTTGAAAATGTCCTCACAGATCAGTCCCACATGGTGGAGAGAGACCAATGCAACAACAACCTGACTGAAGAGCGAGTCAAATTACAGACCAGTTTTGACCAGTTGATCCACCTGACTAAACAGAAAGAGCAGCTACAGACCAGTTTTGACCAGCTCTGCAGCAGACAGAGCTGTAGTGAGTGAGACATCACTATTTCTTCATTTTTATATCTTTCTGTTCATAATATAAAAAATTGGAAACTTTATTTGTTGTTGTTAGAATCACCTGGATGGCAGAAATTTGACAGAGGTTGTTATTACATCTCTACTGACAAGAAAACCTGGGAGGAGAGCAGACAGTGGTGTAGAGACAGACAATCTGACCTGATTGTCATAAAGAGCAAAGAAAAACAGGTAGTGTGTTTGTTTGTTTGTTTGTGTGTGTGTGTGTGTGTGTGTGTGTGTGTGTGTGTGTGTGTGTGTGTGTGTGTGTGTGTGTGTGTGTGTGTGTGTGTGTGTGTGTGTGTGTGTGTGTGTGTGTGTGTGTGTGCGCGCGTGCGTGCGTGCGTGTGTGTACATTTTGTATATCAGTAACCAGCAACTTTTCTGTCCAGGACTTTGTTGCCAGTTCCAACAAGAGGGTGTGGCTGGGTTTGACCGACAGAGACAGCGAAGGATCTTTCCTGTGGGTAGATGAAACGCCACTGACCACACCAACGTAAGACTGATAATCTTCATTTTACCATATCTACAAGCTACCCACACTTTGCGATGCTATGATTAGCTTGTAGAACTGTTCTTTTTAAACATGCACCATCACGCAAAGTTACGAGCGCAGTACTGATGAAGTTACTGATGAATTGAGTACAATGGAAACAAGCCTGCAGGGGCTTCTAGTGTTATCCGTTTAGCATAACCTTTGACTGTACTACCTGTACTGTTAACAATCGTGTTAATAAAGTATTTAATCAATCAATCGATCAATGACGCAGCCTATGTGCAGATCTGTGGATATATGGTCTGGGGCAGGTCAGTGTGTGGCTCAAACATGAAGCCACTGCCAGGCATGTATGTACACACATACAGGAATACTTTCAACATTTGCAAGTATCGTCATTAGTTTATTTCAGTCAAAGATACAAACATAGTTGTCCATTATACACGTTGTGCAGGCATGTTTGAGAATCTTCATTGTGTTTAGTGTTGCTTTTAGGAGGTTTTTGACTCCTTCTGTAAGGATAAATCATTTCTAATTGTCTTGGTCTGGCAGTATCTCCATATTTTGACTTTTTATACTTCTTTGTAAATTAACACTGCATCCCCCATGTAAATTAACATTGACCCCAGTGTTTTAGTTATGAGTTTGATCTCTCTGATAATATCATCTGCTTGAAGACGCTGTTTAAATGCTACGGGGAGGTGTTCTTTCCTACCCGATTCTCTCCTCCTTGCTCTGTCATCGGACACTGGGAGGTTTTCTGCATAAAATGGTAGCCTATATTGAAAGTAGGTTATTATAATCCATAACGTGTTAGTTGGACGCTGGTTGCAAACAGTCAACGTTTTATCCTCCACGTGTCGTCATTGTCGTCACCCGTCATTTAATACTTATTATATTAATATAGTAAGTGTATTCATAAAGTCTAATGATGGTGTCATTGCCGATCAAGCTCACAACACGTTGCATCTGGTGATTTAATTTAATGACAGACATATGTGTGATATAGTATGAACTTTACATAGCATATGCTCTGCAATGTTTTCTAGACTATCTAGTTAGTTGTCCCATCCAACATCACACTCCTAGCAGCACACAAAGTGTGCACACAACCAGACGTGCACTCACACCAACGTGCACGGTCTTCTGACCCATAGGCCTATACACCCCTCTCCCTTTTGGAAAAGAGTAGGCTACTATAGGTTTTATTTTCAACTTTTTGAATTGTCTCTTTTGAGACCCTTTAGAATGTTTTTAAACAGGCAGTTTAAAAAAAAAAAGTATTTTGGTATTATCATTATTTAATAATAAATATAATAATAATAATAATAATTGGCTAATAACTGACTTCATGTTAACATCCCTACAACATGTAAATGTGTAGCTATCTTCACATGAATAAGTTATACATACTGTAATTGTAATTGCTAGGGTAATCAGGTAAGGTACAGTAGACCTTTATTAAAAATGTGAACATAATGACTATTGAACTGAACAATAGAGACAAGTCATAACGGAGCTTATCCTCCACTACCAGATGCATATTGGATGTTATTTTCAGCCCTATACCTACCATATCAAATCATAATGCTATAGGCTACATGATAATACCTTTCAGTATTTCTGCTACTGTAGAAGTAGCCTACCATTTCTATTGTTGTTCATATGGAATACAGCCTGATTGTGAAGCTTTGCTTCTAGTTTGGTATAAATGATACCCTATTCTAGTAGGTTTCCCAGTTATATAATCATCTACTAGTTATACTGTTAGCAAACAACTGGTAGCCCAACAACTGTTAAATTGATCTGCTGCTTTTCAAAACATGATGTCACTGCACAGATTATTACGTTTTGAAGTTATTAAATACAAAATGAATAAAATAACTCGCATATCCTCATGCAGCACGTCTACCCCTCTAGTGCAGTGGTTTTCAACCCTGTTCATATCAAGGTCCATTTTTATTCGGCATTTGAGCAACGGACCACCGTTTGATGAGACTTGGACTGTCAGACCCAAGACTTTGAATATTTTGTTATCATTGGATAAGATTTTCTCCACAATTCCATCCATGCTGTATTGATGTTGGTATCGTAGTAGAAATAACAATTCTTCTACATTTTCTATTTGTGTAGACTTCTTGTAAATTAAGTAATGTGGATGTTTAACAATAATTTAACTCTTGAGAGTTTAAAATGAAACCAATTGGACCTGTAAAGGTCCATTTGGTTTCATTTTACACGCTCAAGAGTTAAAGATCTATAAGGGTCCATTTGGTTACCAACTCTCCATCATTTAGCTGGGGACCACCTGGAACCCCTCAAGGACCACTGGTGGTCCCTGGACCACTGGTTGAGAACCACTGCTCTAGTCATCAGTAGTCCCAACAGTGCCATCTACTGGCTTGAAACAATCAAGAAACAACACTCCTGCAGCCGTGTGGCAGCACGATGCTTCCTGTTTATTATTACCAACTAATAACTTATTGATACCTCTTGATACCAACTAATAACTTATATAATTACTAAGGAGTAATACGTAACTAGTAATTTATTACTCTTCCTGAGTAATTATAACCAACACTGGTCATGAGATCCAGGTGAACCATTGGGATTTTGTGGCAACCACTCATTATTACTGAAATATATTAAATATATGGCTAATTATAATCTTTATTTAATTTACTATATCAGTACTTTGTGTGCACTCATTTCATAATCCTAAAATAAATATTTTAACTATTCATTCATTCTTTTATCCCACACATTTTCAAAAGTGGAAAAAATAGCCGATGTACAAGCTTACAACACATTGCGATGTTGTGAGCTTGTAGATCGGCTAATTAGCAATGAATATGTTTGAAAACAACTGAATATAAAATGAGGTGATGATTAAAAAACAAACGATTTAGAGTGAAAAAACATCCTTGTAAAAGTATTTAATTAATTATATGTTCCTATTTCTACAGGTACTGGAGGCCTGGTGAGCCTCATTATGAAAACGACAACAACCCTAATGCAAAACAAGACTGTGTTGAGCATTATGATGGGTCTCAGTCTTTCTCTTCTGATATAGGATGGAACGACGTGGGGTGTTCAACCCATTTCACCTACTGGATCTGTGAAAGAGCTCTGTGCTGAAACCATCATGTTCACAATGTATCAGTTAGCTGGTGTGTTGGTACAGCTACATGATGTCTATATTTACATGTGGTAGTTTGTGTGTTTGCTTTGGTTTGTCTGCCTTGCAGTTCTACCCAATATGCACTGTAGACATTATATTACAATTTATATTCATATTGTCATTATTTAGTTAAAGGGGAGCCTATTAGAATAACATTAATCTAACAGCCATCTGTTCCATTTTAATACCATGATTCATGTAGATTAATATTATATTTGTTTTGTTGTATTCTTACAAAAGTGCAAGAGAAGTTATGCATTTATTTCTCACCAGTATTAAGCATTATTTTATTTGCCATTTAACTTTCTTATTGATTGATTATGTGCTTTACATAACCACTTAAAAGTCCTATTTTATACTTTGGCTATTAGAAAATAGCAGATCTACAAGCTCATCTCAATGTGTTGTGAGGTTGTAGATCTGCTACAGGACCACAAAAACAAGCCCATAAGGATGTTTATGTTATTATTTTAGCATCATTATAAAATCATACCACTGTACTATTTACAAACTGTTATGTATAGCACTAGCTACATGTTTTAGATTAAAGGTGATTTACAGTTGTACAAGTTACCCATTATTAGTATCATCATCATCATCATCATCGTCATCATCATCATCATCGTCGTCATCATCGTCATCATCATTATTATTGTTATGTCTGTAGGCATTATAAACACATTCACAAGACAATGCACTATGCTCTCATATAATGTTTTTAATCATGTTTATAATCATGCAAGACAGCATATATCAATGTTTATGAAGTACAGAGGTATACAGAATTACTGTTTGTACTAATTTGAGCATTAATCTGTGTTATCATGGAGCTTTGTTAACAATATGGAAATGATAGAAGTACTCTACTGCCACCTTGTGGTGGGTGAATGTTTCACTATTAGATGTAACAGAGTTTAGAAGGTTTATTCAAACAGAAGTTGAACAGTACATATAGTTTAATAGAACACCTGGTAGGCTGTGCTGAGAGGACTATTGATTATAGGGAATCGCAGTTCCCGCCCACTTCCTGGTGCCGGAAGTAAATACTCAATGCATTTTTCCCATTGACTTTTCCAAAAATATTTATATCAATTAATTTAAGCCTAGAATCAAGCTATCCAGGATCCTGGTGAATCATGACCATAAAACGTTTGATTCTGTGAAAAAAACTTTTTGAAAACGGCAAAAGAAAGGGTATTTATTAAATATAGTATATCATATCATTAAATATAAAATAAAAAAACATCACAGAAAAAAAGGTTTTATGGTCATGATTCA
Organism: Gymnoscopelus microlampas; assembly: GCF_963454915.1. Classification (NCBI taxonomy): domain Eukaryota; kingdom Metazoa; phylum Chordata; class Actinopteri; order Myctophiformes; family Myctophidae; genus Gymnoscopelus; species Gymnoscopelus microlampas. Next base: position 36,499,944 of record NC_139956.1, on the reverse strand, counting down.
CCAGGATCCTGGATGGCTTGATTCTAGGCTTAAATTAATTGATATAAATATTTTTGGAAAAGTCAATGGGAAAAATGCATTGAGTATTTACTTCCGGCACCAGGAAGTGGGCGGAACTGCGATGTCCTATACATTATCATATTTAGAGGCATCCAGTCTATGTGTTGAAGTGTCCCTCAGCAATACACTGCTCCTAATAGTTAGGATGGGTAAATGTAGAGGATACATTTCATATTATGTGTAAATAACAGTGGGTGACATTGTGTCTCAGATACAGCACAGAAAGACAGGGAACGTCTAAATGAAGTAGGAAAGGACCCTAAAAGAAAGAAAGAAAGAAAGAAAGAAAGAAAGAAAGAAAGAAAGAAAGAAAGAAACTTAATAACTTAAGTGATGGTACATCATTTGTGCTCCCTTTCTTTGAAATAGAGAAAAAAACAGTTATTTGTGTAAAAGGCCTATTCAAGGAAAACACAGACATTACTGCAAAATTGATCAACATCATCTCAGAAGTTGTTCAGTATAGATAACTTGTACTGTATATACTGGCTCAATACTGTAAGTACAGAGACCTGAAGGTACAAATCTTGCGTGGTATCATATTATATTATATTTATATAATAGTATATATTATTATATGTATTAGTACTTTGATTATCAGAGAGGTCCAGACTTCTCTTTCCCGGGTCACGTTAGCTACAGTACTTCATACTGGGGGATTCCGAGGTGTTCCAAGGCCAGCGTAGAGATATATAATACCCATGTGTAGGCCTGTCACAATTATTACCGTCTACACAATTATTTGAGATAATCACAATTGTTTTTTACATTATTGCCATAATCGTTTCCATGTTGGAAAATGTTCATACATTTTCAAATATAAATAAGCAGAAATAGCAGATCGGATATTTCTGTTATTTTTACATGTAAAACATCATTAAATATGTCAATAATGTATTTGTATATTTCATTATTTGTCATATCTACCCTGTGCAATTTTTGATTATGAAACCTGTAAGGCAAACATAAATAAAATGTGTATTCATATGTTGCAATGTTCAATGTCAAAAACACAATTAAATCGTTAATCACAATTATTTGTGTGACAATTAATCGTCAAGTAAAATTTGTAAATCGTGACAGCATTAACCATGTGGTCCAAGGTCCGCCTGGGGTCTCCTCCCAGCGGGACTGTTGTTAATTAATTAATCTACAGATAATCTACAAGCTCAAAGATATTTGGTGTAGAGGCGGAAATAAAGAACGCACCAGTGCCAACTCAGGTCTGTTTTAAGTACAGAGGGTCTAAGTGGTATATAGATCTATTCTGCCCACAGTACGTGCGTGAGGGCAGTGACAAATATCACCCTCCCTGCCCGGCTTTCATCCCCGGAACACGGGCCAATTGTGTTCGTGTAGACACTCGACAAAGCCGGATGCACCATGCTGGATTTTAACCCACAACCTCTGCAGTGGTTGGCAGACACTTTACCACTGCACCACCCGTGTGCCCCTCACAAGACAGAAACCTTGACCTGGTGAATTAGGAGTGATTTTGGACACAGTCCATGTGTCCGGTAAACTCTGTACATAGACTCACGTACAGTGCCACCTTACTGTTGCATCATCACTATGCAAAACCTAACCTAAAGCATGTACATTTCCTTTACAAATGAGGGACTGGGCTAAACACATATAACACTCCCCCCCCCCTAATTACAGCATGCAGCATGTGCTCCTGTTTAACCCCTATCGTGACTCTGCCTTTGCCCAGCGTGTTTTCCCCCTTGAAAATTGTTCCAGTTCCCCTTTGGACAATTTTCCAATTCTGTACATCAGTTCGCCCACATGCTTCGAAAGCATCTTTGCTCTGCATGATATGTAGGTGGAGTTTCAGTGCAGCATACAACACGATTCTTGTAGGGCAGATTGTTGAATGACAGATACGAATCCACAGCTATGAAAATATCGTGACCTGTTGTTGCTGTGGACAGATTGGCAGGTATTAGAATGCCTTGTTTCAACTCCTAACCGTCAATTTATTGCACATAAACGAGTACAGATTTGTCTGACAAAAAAAGGACACATCCTTAGTATCTTAGTGAACATAGAATACGTCAATAATTTAATCATAGAAACCTAACATTGAGTCAGAAGTTTAATACGAATAATAAAGGCAAGATCAATTCCAAAGGACTTCTAAAATGCTGATGACAGTTCCTTTCTGCTTTTTCTCGGTTCCCTGTTAGCTGGAAATGTCTTGTCAAATGATCTGTGGTTTCACAGAAAGGGTCTTTCCAAGTTCCCTTTTAGAGAAAACTTACCAAGGTCCACTGCTGGCCATACCCCCCCCCCCCCTTTAAAAATAAAACTAATCACTTGTAGTGCTTCCAAGTTCCCCCAACCAACAAACAAAACAACAAACAACTATTTGGCACAAGCCAAATTTGATTTTAATATATTGTTAATTCATTAAAGAATAAAGAACGCACCAGTGCCAACTCAGGTCTGTTTTAGTAAGTACAGAGGGTCTAAGTGGTTAAGTATATGGATCTAGAGGCATGATACACTGCCCACAGTACGTGCGTGAGGGCAGTGACAAATATCACCCTCCCCGCCCGGCTTTCATCCCCGGAACACGGGCCAATTGTGTTTGTGTAGACACTCGACAAAGCCGGATGCACCGTGCTGGATTTTAACCCACAACCTCTGCAGTGGTTGGCAGACACTTTACCACTGCACCACCCAGGGCCGCATTAACCGCGGAACTTAGTGGAACTGGCGTTCCACGGCCCGCAGCCTGCAGGGCCCTGTGAGAATTGTGTATTTCATTTTTGTGTATTTAAAGAAAAAATGTTGATTTATATTGGTAAATAGAACCGAATTAGACCCGGAAAATTTTGCGCGCACGCGCGCAGGTTGTGCGCATGCGCGCGCTCATGTGCGTGAAATTACGCGACTGGGGGGGCCTTTGATTTTGTGGTGTTCCACGGCCCTGAGGGGTCTTAATGCGGCCCTGGCACCACCCATGTGCCCCTCACAAGACAGAAACCTTGACCTTGACCTGGTGAATAAGGAGTGATTTCGGACACAGTCCATGTGTCCGGTAAACTCTGTACATAGACTCACGTACAGTGCCACCTTACTGTTGCATCATCACTATGCCTAAACCTAACCTAAAGCATGTACATTTCCTTTACAAATGAGGGGCTGGGCTAAACACATATAATACTCCCCCCCCTAACTACAACATGCAGCATGTGCTCCTGTTTAACCCCTATCGTGCCTCTGCCTTTGCCCAGAGTGTTTTCCCCCTTGAAAATTGTTCCAGTTCCCCTTTGGACAATTTTCAGTTCGCCCACATGCTTCGAAAGCGTTTTTGTTCCGCATGATATAGGTGGAGGTTCAGTGCAGCATACAGTACAACACCATTCTTGTAGGGCAGATTGTTGAATGACAGATACGAATCCACAGTTATGAAAATATCTTGACCTGTTGTTGCTGTGGACAGATTGGCAGACATTATAATGCCTTGTTTCAACTCCTCACTGTCAATTTATTTCACATAAACAAGTACAGATTTGTCTGACAAGAAAAGGATAGATCCTTAGTATCTTAGTGAACATAGAATACGTCAATAATTGAATCATAAAAACCTTACATTAAGTCAGAAGTTGAATAATCCTACCACTCAAACAGAGAGCGTCTCCTTTCAAACCCCAATGGTTCTATTGAGCCCCCCGCCCACAGGAGTGGCCCAATTCTCTCACAACTTGCTACAAAAATCGCTCATGAAAAACTATATAATCTCCTACATTTCATTTTCCACCTTCACATGTGTCTCCTTCTCTAATAATCAAAAAGTGCTATATATTTCATCTCGCAATTTACTTCCGGATGGTTCGTTTTGCACCTTTTTTTGCCAGCATCTAGTAAGATCAATTCCTAAGGACTTCTAAAATGCTGATGACAGTTTCTTTCTGCTCTTTTTCGGTTCCCTGTTGGCTGGAAACGTCCTGTCAAAGGATTTGTGAGAAATGTCTCCCATGGTACCAGGTCTGCTGCTGGCCATCTTTGTCGTCCCCCCCCCCCTTAAGAAAAAGTAATGTTAAGATTGTTTTCAACAAGGCCATGTAATTGATACCTTTCTATTAAGTGCAATATTTTATATTCTTTAAAAATAAAAATAATCACTTATAGTACTGAAAATGGCCCATTAATTGGTATTATTAAGTCAGTGTGACTCACTCACACAGACTTAATGCTCACTCTCACAACCACGGACACACGCACGCACACACACGCACACACACGCACACACACAGACACGCTCGCGCGATTCCTTCCGAGTCCCGAGTCCCTTAACCATAATAACTGAATTTATAACCATAACTGTCACGATCTTGGCCTCTGCCCCTGCCCTGTGTGCACTGCCCTTATCATGTGCCCCTGTTTAACCCCTATCGTGACTCTGCCTTTGCCCAGTGTGTTTTACCCCTTTGAGCTCCTCCCCGCCTGATTACATAGAGTGGTCTCACCTGCGTGTGCCAGCCGTGTCTGGTTGGCTAACAAGCTCCAGAGACTTAAAAGATTGCTTGAGAGTGTGTTCGGGGCTGGTTCATTGTCCTGTTGTTTTTTGTCAGTCAGAGTTTCAGTGTGTGTTGATATATTGTGTATACAGTGTGTGCTTGTGTTAACATCTGTTACGTCTAAAGTAAAGTTGTCGTTAATTGTATCCACCTTGGTTCCTGCGTTTACTTTGAGTTCTGAGTTCCTGCGTTTGGGGCCAAAATACACCTGCGTTGCTAACAGAATGAACCAGCCATCATGGACCCAACGAAACTCTCAGCCAGAGAGAGCCTCTGTTCGAGAACGTGTCCTCAAGTTCCCCGTTCCTGTGTCCTGCGACGCAAGTCTTCACCGCTGGTCAGAAGTTCTGATGTTCCCACTGCCTCGATGATTGGTGACGATTTGCAGGACCCTCATCCTGCCCGGTGGACCGTTTCTCGAGTGTCCTGCTGCCCACTGATGTCACGATGTCAGTGCTGTCCAGCGTCGCAAGCCCCTACAAGTCTGTGTCTGATTCCTCCCTGGGTCCAGCGACGGGGTCGTTTGTTCCCTGGGGTAATGGCTTCCTGGTTCGTCTTCGTCAGTTGGAGAGTCATCCCTATTGAGCTGTGTTTTCTGACGTTGTGGACTCGTCGCTGTCCAGTTCCTGTTTCTCTCCCGGGGTTCCTCACTCCTTCCCCTATATGCATGTGCCCTCTGCTCCACCCTGTGCAATAGCCCTTGCAGTCCTCCTCCCTGCTTTCTCCCTATTCCCTTGTGACGTTCTGGCCTTGGGGCCCGTCTGAGTGACCCGGGTGGGCAATCTGCCAACCTGGGGTTCAGTCAGCGTGCGTTTGTGTGTGCGTGCGTTGAATGCAGTTCTATACATAGGAAAATGTCAATTAGGCCTAGGCTATTTGTCATTACTGATATGACTAATTTAGGTGTTATGACGATTAATCATGTACATTTAGAGTCCAGGCAGACACCAGATTTAGCTTTTGGGATCCAGGGTCCTCAGCTGAAAAATAACTCATGGTCACAATATCTACTTAGTGGTGAGATCTACCGTAACCTTCACCAGACACTGAAAACCACCACAACTTTGATGTCTTATTTTACGCTTCTAATTAGAGTTATGTGAACATAGAATAAGTCGATAATAATTAACAAGTTTAATAATAATAATAATAATAAGGGCAAGATCAATTCTGAAGAAAGGGGGACTTCTAAAATGCTGATGACAGCACTTACAGTTTCATGTACTCTACATAGATACATAATTAATGGTTGACATTTCAATTCCTTTTTTTTTGTTTTTCTCACTTCACTGTTGGCTGGAAACGTCTTGTCAGATGATTTGTGGTTTGTCAGAAAGCGTCTTTCCAAGTTCCCTTTCTTCACCATCGCTGTTTCTAGTGGGACAAAGCTGTGACCAGTTCCTCTCTTCACACACACGATAGGAGGTAAAGTGTCTGTCTCAACTTTAACAACTAGCTGTATACAAACAGACTTTCATGTTGCTAGTTGAGATTTCAGCCATCACTGTGCAGCTGTCCATTCTGCATGGACATTGTATGTCTTTTGTCTCTTAATGTCTCTTCCCTCTTCTCAATAATGTTGTCTCATCTCGTCTCATTCGCTGTGGTTTAACAGTAGTAATACACTAAACAGGTAAAATGGTAGATGGTGTGTTTATATATAGCGCTTTTATCCAAAGCGCTTTACATTCACCCATTCACACACACACATTCATTCACAGAAGGCGGAGGAAACCATGCAAGTCACCAACCTGCTCATCGGGAGCAATTACGGGTTCAGCGTCTTGCTCAAGGACACTTCCACACCAACTCTGAGGGAGACCGGGATCGAACTGTGAAACTCCCATCCGGCCGCTCTACCAGCCACTCTACCCCTGAGCCACTGCCACCCAGGTTACACACCTGGACCAAGATATGAGCCGTGACAACCAAGACTGCTAACGGAACACATTGAACACATTTGTTTTACTACAGTACATTGAACCCGAAGTAGCACATCATCATCATCATCATCATCACCACATGATGATGATGATGATAAAATACAGAGCAGGCATCATGTTTTTTCTGTCTTTTATTTAGATGTTTCTGTGCTGGTGACAATGTAAATATAGTATATCATCATCACACCTCATCTATGCCATATGTTTTCAGTCATGGTCGATTATGTCAGACATACCTATACTTATGATTATCTTTGATTCAAAAGCCAAATTCTTCATGTCCTCAACGTATTTTGTTTTATTTTTCACCAATGGTGTTGAATACCATCATGAAGTCTATTGGGAACACTTGGTTGTGGAGGTCCTTCCTACAGTAGGCCTACCGAGTGTGTGCGTGCAAAGTTAGTCTGTGTGTCTGTCTGTCTGTCTGTCTGTCTGTCTGTCTGTCTGTCTGTCTGTCTGTCTGTCTGTCTGTCTGTCTGTCTGTGTGTGCGTGCATGTGTGCGTGCGTGTAACAAATTAATTTCTATACATGAACACATTTAAAGGCCCACATTCAGGTTAAACTCTACTCTTCAAGTATGTGTAGTTTACATTGTTGGTATCTAGTCATTATTTATTGTAGACAATTCATGGGTAGGCCTATTTTTCTTAATTGATAGTTGAGTAATTTAGATTCAGACAATTCATATTTTTATTCGCTTGGATTTCAGGAAGACACCAGATTTATCTTTTGGGTCCCAACCTGAGAACACGTGTACTGTACTGCCAGGGTTCTGACACAAGATCTGATCCAATGCTGGTGAGATATACCATCACCAGACAGTGGAAACCACCACTGCTTTTACATCTCATTAAAGACTTATAATCAGAATAATGCAAATATAAGTAAATCATTTAATAATAAAAACCTATAGAATAAGTCAATAATATGAATAATAAAGGCAAGAATAATTCTGAGAAAGTGTGAAACTTCTAATATGCTGAAGACAGCACTTGCAGTTTCATATACTGTACATAAATACATATGGTTGACATTTCAGTTCCTTTTTTTCCCTTGTCAGATGATTTGTGGTTTGTCAGAAAGGATCTTTCAAAGTTCTCTTTCTTGCCCATCACTGTTGCTAGTGGGACAAAAGCTGTGACCAGTTCCTCTCTTCACACACCATCGCTGTTTCTAGTGGGACAAAGCTGTGACCAGTTCCTCTCTTCACACACACGATAGGAGGTAAAGTGTCTGTCTCAACTTTAACAACTAGCTGTATACAAACAGACTTTCATGTTGCTAGTTGAGATTTCAGCCATCACTGTGCAGCTGTCCATTCTGCATGGACATTGTATGTCTTTTGTCTCTTAATGTCTCTTCCCTCTTCTCAATAATGTTGTCTCATCTCGTCTCATTCGCTGTGGTTTAACAGTAGTAATACACTAAACAGGTAAAATGGTAGATGGTGTGTTTATATATAGCGCTTTTATCCAAAGCGCTTTACATTCACCCATTCACACACACACATTCATTCACAGAAGGCGGAGGAAACCATGCAAGTCACCAACCTGCTCATCGGGAGCAATTACGGGTTCAGCGTCTTGCTCAAGGACACTTCCACACCAACTCTGAGGGAGACCGGGATCGAACTGTGAAACTCCCATCCGGCCGCTCTACCAGCCACTCTACCCCTGAGCCGTGACAACCAAGACTGCTAACGGAACACATTGAACACATTTGTTTTACTACAGTACATTGAACCCGAAGTAGCACATCATCATCATCATCATCATCACCACATGATGATGATGATGATAAAATACAGAGCAGGCATCATGTTTTTTCTGTCTTTTATTTAGATGTTTCTGTGCTGGTGACAATGTAAATATAGTATATCATCATCACACCTCATCTATGCCATATGTTTTCAGTCATGGTCGATTATGTCAGACATACCTATACTTATGATTATCTTTGATTCAAAAGCCAAATTCTTCATGTCCTCAACGTATTTTGTTTTATTTTTCACCAATGGTGTTGAATACCATCATGAAGTCTATTGGGAACACTTGGTTGTGGAGGTCCTTCCTACAGTAGGCCTACCGAGTGTGTGCGTGCAAAGTTAGTCTGTGTGTCTGTCTGTCTGTCTGTCTGTCTGTCTGTCTGTCTGTCTGTCTGTCTGTCTGTCTGTCTGTCTGTCTGTCTGTCTGTCTGTCTGTCTGTGTGTGCGTGCATGTGTGCGTGCGTGTAACAAATTAATTTCTATACATGAACACATTTAAAGGCCCACATTCAGGTTAAACTCTACTCTTCAAGTATGTGTAGTTTACATTGTTGGTATCTAGTCATTATTTATTGTAGACAATTCATGGGTAGGCCTATTTTTCTTAATTGATAGTTGAGTAATTTAGATTCAGACAATTCATATTTTTATTCGCTTGGATTTCAGGAAGACACCAGATTTATCTTTTGGGTCCCAACCTGAGAACACGTGTACTGTACTGCCAGGGTTCTGACACAAGATCTGATCCAATGCTGGTGAGATATACCATCACCAGACAGTGGAAACCACCACTGCTTTTACATCTCATTAAAGACTTATAATCAGAATAATGCAAATATAAGTAAATCATTTAATAATAAAAACCTATAGAATAAGTCAATAATATGAATAATAAAGGCAAGAATAATTCTGAGAAAGTGTGAAACTTCTAATATGCTGAAGACAGCACTTGCAGTTTCATATACTGTACATAAATACATATGGTTGACATTTCAGTTCCTTTTTTTCCCTTGTCAGATGATTTGTGGTTTGTCAGAAAGGATCTTTCAAAGTTCTCTTTCTTGCCCATCACTGTTGCTAGTGGGACAAAAGCTGTGACCAGTTCCTCTCTTCACACACACGATAAGAGGTGAAATGTCCGTCTTAACTTTAACAACTACTGTAGCTTCATGAAAAAAGACTTTCATGTTGCTAGTTGAGATGTCAGCTATCACTGTGCAGTTGTCCATTCTGCATGGACATTGTATGTCTTTTGTCTCTTAATGTCTATAAATAAATAAATAAAACTACTCACTTGTAGTGCTGAAAAAGGCCCATTGGCATGGGACGTGCGGCATAAACGGCCAAGGATGAAGAGTGCGAAATGGTCATCTAAGGTCATCACTACACGTAAGCGTGGAGTGTGCGGCTTAAAAGGGCATGGAGGTGAGTGCTGGCGTGGTCTTCTAAAGGTCATCGCTACAAGTAATTACGGAGTTTAATGAATTAATGAATAACTCATGTTCTAGGTCAAATACGCTTCTAATTAGAGTACTGTGAACATAGAATAAGTAAAATGTTTAAAATGAATAATAAAGGCAAGATCAATTCTGAAGAAAGTGTGTGACTTCTAAAATGCTGATGACATGCAGTTTCATGTACTGTACATAGATTTATATATATGAACTTCTTCATGTCATCAACATATTTTGTTTTGTTTTTCACCAATGGTGTTGAATACCATCATGAGGTCGATTGCGAAACAAAGTTTCACGGCCATCGGTCAAACTATTGTTCCAAACACACAACCTGACACGCACACACGGACACACAGACGGACAGACAGGAGCAAACACTCCGGCCTTCTGCTCTCCGGCCAGATGGAGACAATACAGGTTAAAGCGACATAATATGTCATTAGTGGCTAATATTATTAGCCATGGTTAGGCCACCCAGCCTGGTGGAGATCTGCACTCTGCGGAGGGTGCCTACTGATGTGTCTCACTAAGGTTACATTGTTAGCATGAACAATTCAATGTGGAGGGTTATGTGTGTGTGTGTGTGTGTGTGTGTGTGTGTGTGTGTGTGTGTGTGTGTGTGTGTGTGTGTGTGTGTGTGTGTGTGTGTGTGTGTGTGTGTGTGTCTGTGCCCGAGTGTGTGCCCGTGTGTGTGTGTGTGTGTGTGTGTGTGTGTCCGTGTCTGTGCCCGTGTGTGTGCCTGTGTGTGTGTGTGTGTGTGTGTGTGTGTGTGTGTGTGTGTGTGTGTGTGTGTGTGTGCGTGCGTGTGCGTGCAAACATGTAAAACAAATTCATTTCGATACATGAGTACATATAAATTCATAGGTAGGCCTATTTTTCTTTATTGATAGTTGAGTAATTTAGATGTTACGAAAATTCATATTTTTATTCACTTGGATTTCAGGAAGACACCAGATTTAGCTTTTGGGTCCCAACCTGAGAACACGTGTACTGTACTGCCAGGGTTCTGACACAAGATCTGATCCAATGGTGGTGAGATCTACCATCACCAGACAGTAGAAACCACCACTATTTTTACAACTCATTATGACTTACAGTATAATCAGAATAATGCAAATATATGTAAATCATTTAATAATAACAACCTATCGAATAAGTCAATAATATGAATAATAAAGGCAAGAGTAATTCTGAAGAAAGAGTGAGACTTTTAAAGTGCTGATGACATTACTTGCAGTTTCATGTACTGTACATAAATGCATGGTTAATATTTCAGTTCCTTTTTTTCCCTTGGAAATCGTATTGTCAGATGATTTGTGGTTTGTCAGAAAGCGCCTTTCCAAGTTCCCTTTCTTACCCTTCTGTTGCTAGTGGGACAAAGCTGTGTCCAGTTCCTCTCTTCACACACACGATAGGAGGTGAAATGTCCGTCTTAACTTTAACTTTAACCATCTTTATGAAAAAAGACTTTCATGTTGCTAGTTGAGATTTCAGCCATCACTGTGCAGCTGTCTATTCTGCATGCTTTTGTCTCTTAATGTCTCTTCCCAAACTCATTCTCAACTAGAAAAAGTGCTCCTCGGAGCACAGGTCTCCGCCAGGTCAGGTACGTTATTCTGGCCTCCTGGTGGCGCTATAATAGGCCAATGTGAAAAGGGTGCCATTTATTCTTAGGTCTTTAACGGCAATCAGACACTGCATTCATGATTTGAGGCATTTTGTTCCAAACATGTGTTTTGCTAAATTAGACCTGCTGGTGGCGCTATAACAGGCCAATGTGAAAAGGGTGGCATTTCTTCCTCGGCCTAGTGGGAATGTGTGTGTGAAATTTCACGGAAATCGCAAGCTGCATGCATAGTTTGAGGCATTTTGTTCAAAACGGACCAATCCTGCAAACTTTGGAAGCAACCATAGGCAATCAGGATGGAATATGGGAAATCGGACAGATCCGTGTTGATCACATGACTATAGAGATACTGTGTACCGATTTGCATGACATTTGGATAAAATCTGTAGGAGTAATGTAAAAAAATGTGTTTTGCACAAATCGGCCTCCTGGTGGTGCTATAACAGGCCCATGTGAAAAAATTGGGGCAGAGGTTCTGAATTGGCATCCAGGGAGTGTGTGTGCACAGTTTCGGAGCGAACGGACCAACGGTGCCGGAGATTAGCTGGTAACACACAGACAGGACACACACACACACACACACACACACACACACACACACACACACACACACACACACACACACACACACACACACACACACACACGGATGGACGGAAGGACGGACGGAGGGTAAAACATACTCTCTCGCCTTGCCTTCGGCCTGGCGGAGACAATAATGTTGTCTCATCTCGTCTCATTAGCTGTGGTTTAACAGTAGTAATACTCTAGTACTAAACAGGTTACACACCTGGACAAAAATATGCTGCCAGGGTCATTCATGCTGCTCTGCACCTCTCCCCTGATATGATTGGATGGGGTTCACATTCAGACCAGCAAACATGAGCATGATTGGACAACGATTTGGCTTGACTTTTGCCAGAAAGGCCAGAAAACAGTATGAGTACTGTTGGAAATACATCACATTTGAGGTGAAATAACAAGGAAAGACAAAGCATACATGAAAGCCCATATTACAAGCAATGGGCACATGTGGGATGTGAAATATAGACCTATTGACTATTTATAATTTGTACATGGTTTAGTTTAGTCAGTTGACATTTAATGTTTGCCTGGTCTGTCATATTATATTTTCTGCTGACAGACGCCCATATACAAGCAATACTACAGAGCATTGACAACCAAGATTACTTTTTGGAAACTAGTGGACCATTTGTAATTCATGCTCCATTGCAGCAAGTAAGCGTTCATCCCACAGTTGCACACTTTACTGGGGAGCAAAGTGGCATGTCATTTTATTTTGGTCAATCATGTGTTAAAACATACGTCAAACACAGTTTCAGAATCTTTAAATACTTGTCTGTCATTCACCTAAAAGTCAGAGCTGAAATTGGTGAGTAAATATTAACTGTTTCACTGGCTGACAGGAAATGGGGAGAGAGATGGGGGGGTGACACGCAGCAAAGATCGTCGGGATCGGGAGTGTAACTCGCGACAAACTGTCAGGCTGGCATTGCAGCCGGGTGCCTGGACCATCACATTATGGCCCAGGCCATTACTTTTACTTGTACTCCACTACATCTCAGAGTCAAATATTGTACTTTTACTCCACTACAATTATTTGGAAACTTTAGTTACTAGTTACTTTGGAAATCTTTATTATGATTAAAAAACATACATTAACCACTTCAGCCCTATATACATTTCGGCCATTTGAAAATAGCAGATCTACAAGCTCACAATGTGTCGCATCGCGACGCATTGTGAGCTTCTAGATCTGCTATTTTCAAAAGATGTTTATACATTTGAAAACTTGTAGATATAGGACATTCTGCATAATGAGTACTTTATACTTCTGGTAATTTAATGCCAATACTTTTGTACTGTACAGTACAAAACTCAAGTCAGTTAAGAATCCCAGACTTTTTACTTGTAACAGAGTATTTCCATTACAGAATTGATACTTTTAGATAAGTAAGAAATGTGAGTACTGTTTCCTCCACTGTCTAAAACGATAGCGAGAGATGGATTGCTGAGGTGGAGCGCTAAATCTACCATCAGTCAGTAGATTTGCCAAAGCCATGATACTCATTATGCTGAGTTGGTGATGCCCAGGATAGATGCCAGGACCGTGCCAGGATCCAAAGGCAACATATAATAACAATAGTTCCTGTGTTGGGTCAAAGTTGTTTGTGCTCTCATCAAGCTAATATGATCATTTTAGCAGTATTTAGAGTACATGTCACTGTTTGTGAGAAAGCTTTACATATCTATGCTGTTCCTTTACATCACAGATATAATGTAAAGAATATAACCTCTTCTCCAGACATCACTGACACCAATGCAGTCACTCATCATGTCATCATCATTTCATAAAACCTATGAATATGTATTTATTTAATACTTGTTGCAATGAAAAAAGAAAATCTAAATGTGGGCGGAACAAACCAAAATAAAAGAGGAAGAGAGGCACATGAATAAAAGAAAGACCGCTCTTCTCCTTAATTCAGAGCGTAGTGAGGAGGTGGAGAATGTCAAATGCCTGCGAAAATAATTAAATCACGAGGGTAGAAATGGCTGCAGAGAACATTTATGATAACCTTGAATTCCAAACGATAGACGATGCAACCTGCGAAGATGCTGAGATGAAGACTAGGCCTACAGCGAAGGAGAAAGATCTACAGAATATACTGCAGTCTGGTAAGAGATCTTACTAAAACTAAAAATCACCCCCAAATACTATTTAAACAGGACATTTTAAGATTTTGAACTGATTTCACTGTGTGTGTGTGTGTGTGTGTGTGTGTGTGTGTGTGTGTGTGTGTGTGTGTGTGTGTGTGTGTGTGTGTGTGTGTGTGTCCTCCAGAGATAAGACGGCACAGGCGGATTGGAGTCAGAGTTGGATTGCTTTGTGCTGTTCTGGTTCTCCTCAACATTGCTGTTCCACTCTACCTCTGTAAGTCAAGTTTAAGAAACAAAGTATTTTATTATATTTTGTTATGTATCTATGATGATCCAACATATGTTTAATCAATGAATGCATTTGAATGAGACTGTTGGATCTCCATAGACACAACACTATGTGTTTTCATGCCACGCCAGCTCGGAATGCCTGATTGGTTGCGAGCCGTGTCGCGCACCAAACATAACTGATCTACAAGATCACAACGCATCACGCTGCGGCACAAAATAAACTCCACTCGATCCAAAAACGTGTTGGCAGTCCACCTAAATGCTGTCTACAGGTCAACTACATTGAAGTATAGCCTATTCCTTGTCTAAATAGCTTGCAAATTATACATTTTATATCCATTGTATTAGGATTTTACACTGTAGGCTGAAAAATAATTAAACAATTACCAATTCTGTGGTGATCCTCAATTTGTGCTGATCCTCAATTTTGTGAGATAAATAAGTAGTAGTGTAAATAGATAATGTTGGCAGGCAGTAATAAGTAAAGTATCATCATAATCAACATTACTTTTAAAAAGAGTAACAAGTAATGTATAACGTTTTTGTAAGGAGTCCAACACTGACGTTTTTATACATACACTGGCTATATATGACCTCATACAAACATATCATTATCATTATTATTAGCATTATTATTATTAGGGGTGCAAGCACATAGTGGGTAGACACTAGGTACCCTATTGTGTTTGTTAGTTTTTTTCTTCTTCTTTGTAGATCTGCTTTTTTTCTGTGGCTTTTATAAGAGTGCTCATATACTGTAGGTAAGTAGGAAAAGCGAGAATAATCAGTCTGTGGTGGTGCTGTTCCACAACATGTGATGCATGGCTGTGTGTTAGGCTGACGGGGGTCTCCCAAGTTGGACTGGCTCACTGGCTAGGCCCAGTGGGTCATGTTTATATATATATATATATATATATCCTACTATAATTCTAGTAACCTCTGTCTGTAGTGGGTGGTGAGTGAGTAGGTGAAGCTACCCGGTTCTCCTCATTGGCTGGACCAATTGCTCTGATTTTGCACACAGCCATTGACCATTACCATCTGAACTTAACTGTGAAGCCCGTTTTTCAATTTCATCAAATCTCAGCTTCTTATTAGCGTTTATGTGTCAAACAATGTCGCCTCCCGGGTTGCCAGATCATGTGCGCATATCCCCCCACGGATGCGTCGACGTATGGTCTAGTATATATATATATATATTAGAGCTTTCACGACTAGAGATTTTTACAGGTCGACTAATTTGACCCAGTGGTAGTCGACTAGTCGACTAGTCGAAATTTAAATAAAATAAAAAAAAATACAAAAAAAAAAATGTTTTTTTTTTTTTGGGTTGGCACTGTTTTAATACCATCCTACTACTATATTACTATTATTATTATCCTCCTGCCCTTATTTTTATGGCGTTTTAAGGGAAGCGCTTCTGGCACAGCAGCACAGCACCACAGGAGCGTCTCCAAGGATCCCTATTGCCCAATAATAGGCTTTTATTGGGCATGCTTTTGACCCCCTTTTGATAAAAAATTAAGTCAGGAGGATAATAATAATAGTAAGATGGGCCATTACTATAGCATAAAAAAAAAAAAAAAAAAAGTTTTTTCATTTTTTTTTCAACTATTCGACTAGTACCAACAAGGTCGACTAGTGGTTATACTAGTCGACTAGTTGGTGAAAGCCCTAATATATATATATATATATATATATATATATATATATATATATATATATATATATATATATATACATATATACACATACACACACACACACACACACACACACACACACACACACACACACACACACACACACACACACACACATATATATATATATATATATATAAAGCCATAGTTACTCAAGTACAGTCCAACTTGGGAGATCCCCGTCAGCCTAATACACAGCCATTCACTACATGGAAGTTTTGGAACAGCACCAGGGACCGACTCTCCTCAGTACTCCTCCTATAAGCACTCATCCTGGGCATAGAAGCTACCGAAAAACCCACCACGTGTGGTCCTTAACTAATGATATTAACTTTGGTTAAGTCATAATGACTTCATTATTAATTAACAGGAATTAATGACAAATTCATGATGAATGAACAATGAATTAACGTGTGATTTAAGCATTAATTAAGCGTTTATTACGTGTATGAATTGGTATGAGCAAGTGTTACCCTAAAACTAAATCTAAATTAGCTGTCAATTTTTTTTTTGGCACACTATCATGTGCTTTCCTTATGTTCCACAAAGACACAGTGTAACTACTTTGACCTTACATCTCCATCAACACTCTCAGGGCCTGTAGTGCTCTTTCTTGACATAAAACCATATTGCTGTTCGCTAATTGCCATCTCTCCTCTTAGCGTAGCTTCCACTACTCTTTCCCCCATAGCGTCATGCTGTGGCTAATGAGCTGTATTACCTCTATAGTTATACAACTCTGTACATCGGCCCATGTTCTTTGATTGTGCTGAATAATCCTATTAGGAACTCCACTCCAGTCTCAACCCTACAGAGCACCATGCAGACTGCTCTGTCTTTCTCTCTATGGTGCTGAAGCACTGTTACGTGTTTGCTTCAGGTGGGGGCTCTAAAACCAATGCCTTGCTCAAGGTCACTGACAGGAGTTTCTCCCTCACATGCATGTGTTTTGGTATGTGAGGAAACCCAAGTGAGCAGTGGGAAAACATACAAACTGCACAAAGAAAGAATCTCGGTCATGTGTTTTCAAGATTATTATTATTTTATTTTATTATATTATATATTATTATTTACTCCACCTGATAGATCTGCTAGCATGAAATATACTGTATGATAGGTTTCTTATCATTTATCATACACCTCAGTTTTACTTGCAGCAAGGAGTTGCGAACGACAATGTGTCAGAATTCACACTGGCGATCAGAACGTCTCACCCCAACTTTATTACAATACAAAACAGAGCTTTACAGAGCATGTGGGCGTACCTTAAGAAAGTAATCAGAGTATTTTCTCCCAGTCAGTTTAAGTACTTTCTTCTGTCTCAACAGGGGAGTGGAGAGTGGAGATCAGAGAGGAGTTAACTGATAGCAATGGAATGTCAATAGCACTTTCACAGGGGCCCACTTAGTAAAAACACACACACAATATGAGGGCTTAAACTCTTCATACTAAGTAATACCTACACACATAGTAAAATGAATACACTTATATATCAATTAGATGAACACATTAAAATAAGAAAAGAACTTAAAAACACACATTAACCCCAATTACTTTATGTACACATGAATACTGAAAATAGGTTCCTTCACTGTACTTTAATAGTAACAATTGACTTGCTGCAGTAGGTGTACATTGTTTTAATCAGTAGATCTCCCATTTTTATACTGTTTCCATACAGATCACTCCAACAAGGTGGAGAGAGACCAACTAGTCAACAATTACAACCAAGTACAGGCCAGGAATACCAACCTGACTGAAGACCGAGAACAGTCACAGACCAGTTTTAACCTACTGACTAAACAGAAAGGCCAGTTACAGAGCAGTTCTGACCGGTTACAGACTAGGTTTGACCAGTTACAGACCAGACATAACAACTTGACTAAAGAGCGAGATGACATGAAGATGAGGCTCTGTGGTGAGTGAGACATCGCTGTTTTTATTCATTGTTACATCATGTTGTTCAGCATTTGTCATTCATTTGAGAGAGAGGGAGAAAACAAATAAACAGTGTCCAACTTTATTGTTTTGTTGTTAGAATCACCTGGATGGCAGAAGTTTGACAGAGGTTGTTATTACATCTCTACTGAGAAGAAAACCTGGGAGGAGAGCAGACAGTGGTGTAGAGACAGACAATCGGACCTGATTGTCATAAAGAGCAAAGCAAAACAGGTAGTGTGTGTGTGTGTGTGTGTGTGTGTGTGTGTGTGTGTGTGTGTGCGCGCGCGCGCGCGTGCGTGCGTGCGTGCATTTGAGTAATTGTGCGTGCGTGCGTGCTTGTATGTTTGTTTGTATGTTTGCATGCTTGTATGTTTGCATGTGTGCATGACTTGGCTTCACACATGTGTGCATTGTATCCTATTCCACTTAGTGGAGACACACATCTATTGTACAGTTTGTACATCAGTGACCATCAGTTTTTCTGTTCAGGACTTTGTTGCCAGTTTCAACAAGAGAATATGGCTGGGTTTGACCGACAGAGACAGCGAAGGATCATTCCAGTGGGTAGATGGAACGCCACTGACCACACCAACGTAAGACTTATCATCTTCATTTTACCATATCTACAAGCTACCAACACTTTACGATGCTACATATGATTAGCTTGTACAACTGTTCTTTTTAAACATGCACCATCACGCAAAGTTACGAGCGCAGTACTGATAAAGTTACTGATGAATTGAGTACAATGGACCACAATGGAAACAACCCCCCAGGGGCTTCTATCAAATCAAATCAAATCAACGTTTATTTATATAGCACATTTCACATGACAGAGTCAAACAAAGTGCTGTACAGGTGAAGA
This sequence comes from Gymnoscopelus microlampas, assembly GCF_963454915.1. Taxonomy (NCBI): domain Eukaryota; kingdom Metazoa; phylum Chordata; class Actinopteri; order Myctophiformes; family Myctophidae; genus Gymnoscopelus; species Gymnoscopelus microlampas. The sequence continues at coordinate 36,481,077 of NC_139956.1, read as the reverse complement.
AACACACAACAAAGAGCAAACAATGCAAAATAAACAGACGTAGAATACAAAAATTAAGTGCAAATAAAAACAAATCAACCATTAGCACCAGTCGATGGGGAGGCAGGGATACATCAGATGCCACTATAGGCCAGGGAGAAAAAATGAGTCTTTAGTTGCGATTTAAAAGTAGCTAGCGACTGGGCCGCTTTGATATGCAGGGGCAGAATATTCCAGAGCCTGGGAGCAGCCACTGCGAAGGCCCGGTCGCCCCTGTTTTTTTTTGTGGGTGTTGCCGGCACCTCCAGCAGTAGCTGGTCAGCCGACCTCAAGGCTCTGGGTGGAGAATGATTGGAAATTAGATCGGCAAGGGACGGGGGTGCCAACCCATTTCGAATCTTAAAAACAAACATTAAAATCTTAAAATCTATTCTAAAACGGACAGGGAGCCAATGGAGCGAGGCTAAAACCGGAGTGATGTGGTCACGCTTCTTTGTCCCGGTGAGGAGACGGGCAGCAGCGTTTTGGACCAACTGCAGGCGCCTCAGTAATGATTGGTCAATGCCTATATATAAGGAATTACAATAATCCAATCTTGACGAGATAAAAGCATGGATGACCCTCTCGAGGTCATGTTGCGAGAGATAAGGCTTGATCTTGGCTAGGAGTCTGAGGTGAAAGAAGCTGGTTTTAACGACCGAGCTAACCTGTTTGTCTAATTTGAGTGCTGAATCTAGAGTGACACCAAGATTTTTTTTTACAGAGGAGTGGTTATAAGTGCTAAGGGGACCAAGGATGACGGGTGGAAGAATGGGAGAATCGAGGCCGAAAATTATGATTTCTGTCTTGCTGTCATTTAAATTAAGAAAGTTTGAGCTCATCCAAGATTTTATGTCTGCTAGGCAGTCCTGTAGTAATTGTGATGGGTTATGGTCTGGGTTATTTTTTGGTTTAAGGGGCAGGTAAATTTGGATGTCGTCGGCGAAGCAATGAAAAGATATATTGTGTTTGGCTATGATTTCACCTAGGGGCAGTATATATAATAAAAAGAGTATGGGGCCCAGGATTGAGCCTTGAGGGACTCCACAGGTAAGAGGGGCCATAGAGGACGAGAATTCACCAAGTTCGACGGAAAAACTCCTATTTGTTAGATATGATTTAAACCATTGTAGGGCGGTGCCAGTAATGCCTACATTATGTTCGAGACGCGCTAATAAAATGTTGTGGTCTACCGTGTCAAAAGCGGCTGTCAAGTCAAGCAGAACCAGGACAGCTGGGCTGCCAGAGTCTACAGTTAAAAGAAGGTCATTAAAAACTCTTAAGAGTGCCGATTCTGTGCTGTGACCTGATCTAAAACCGGACTGGAATTTTTCATAGATATCATGGGTATTTTAAAACAGTTGCAGTTGAGCATAAACTGTCTTTTCCAGGACCTTGGACATGAATGGCAGCTGGGAAATGGGTCTAAAATTTGATAAAAAATTGTGGTAAAGGCTGTACCACAGCGTGTTTAAAGACTTCTGGGACACACCCTGTGTTGAGGCATGTGTTAATAATTGTTAAAACTAGAAGCTCGCCCCCGCTACGCGGGGGCTCGCGTCTAGCCCGCGGCCACGCCCACGTAGCGCCCGCGGCCACTTGGCAACTCATATAAGTGGCGTAGCGTCATGAGGGTCAGTGGGGCCGTGGCTCGGTCAGTGAAGACCCTGTAGTGCGGATGATATGTGGCATAGAGGGGCAGATTGTAAATCCCCAGAGGAAACATCCGTGGGCTACCATTGGTTCAGCGATGTGTGCGGTCGCCCTGCGGCCCCTCCTCCTCCACCAATGTGCAGTATTGAGAGCCCTGACGTCACAACAATTGGAGCGATGGGCACTGCACTGTGGTTGGTTAGGGTACACCTAGGGCCCAGGTAGAACCCAGTTAAAGCCTGCATGGGCAAACCCAGGTAGGACCCGCCTTGATCCCACATAAACATGGGTAGTTGGGGCCCACCTAAGGGCCAGGTAGAAGCTACTTATAGGCTGCATGGGCATCGCAGTTGGGACTGAAGTGGATGCGGCTGACATTGCTGACATGGGGTCCATATGGTTTAGCCCACCTTGAAACCATATGGGAACTACGCTGGCATGCTGGCTGTAATGCAAACGCTGCATCATACCTGCAGTGTGTAGTTTGATGTTGTGTGTGTAGCAGATATACCTGCAGTGTGTAGATCAATGTCCATATGAAAGTCAATGCCCAGCAGTGTTTTTTTTCCCCAGCAGAGTTTGTAGTGTCTCTGTCTCTCTCTGGAAGAGGTTGCACATGAACTCTGCAGCCGCACTGAGGCGCTCCAACACAAACACTCTGACATTAAGCTGCTTCACACAACAAACATCAGCACGACGCTGCTGTTTGTCCAAAAGACACAATATCTCCTCTCCCACCGGCGTCATGTGTTCATTTATCGACAGCCGTACAGACTCCTTTTGACACATTTTACCTCGTTTATCCAGCTCTCACTGACTCATCGGGCTGTTATTTTGCTGCGATCAAGTCAACGATGTGAGAGATTAGCTATCACAGACGGACGGACAGGGGGTGAAACATAGTCTTGCGCCATGCCTTTCGGCCTGGCGGAGACAATAAAAAAAGGAAAGTAAAGGAAATGAGCATTTCTGCAACAAAAGTAGTCAACAAACTATACTATGAAAACATGGGCCACATTGTCAAAGAATGTAAGAAAGAGGCAGTCATGTAGAAAATAGCCGATCTACAAGCTTACAAAGCCTCTCAACGTGAGGCGTTTTGAGCTTGTAGATCGGCTATTTTCACAATATGTACTTGTGGAACGGAGTCAAACAGAATGGGGGGGTCCCCAGATCAAGTACGTTTATTTGGGGGGGGGGGGGGGGGGGGGGGCGGCGTGAAAGGGTTGATAAGCACTGCTGTAATCGGAGCGAAATTATCTGAAATTACTACATGACCATAATGCAGCCTAACATGCGTTGCACGGGGCGGTCCTGCCATTACGTTAGTTACTGTAGTTGCTGTGGAGCTACATAGTTCTCCAGAAGACACACACAAACATACACCATCTACAATGGACTAACTGAGCAGCAATATTGACATTCACCACACGAACGTGCATTGTTGACAAAGTGATTGCACAGCCGCTGCAGGCATGACAACCACGTTAGCGTTAGCGACATGGCAGCTATCACAGCGCCTCGCCCTGTCCGTCGTCGCTGGGACTAACTGTGATGGCTACAGCAGTAACAGCAAGCTGTCTGCGATGCCATTGTCTGGAGACTGCTCTTAGCGTGACACGACCAATGAGAGTGAGCGCTGTAGTTGTTGCTAAGATACGGTGGCGTCTCTGCCCCATAGCTTGTAGATCTCTCACGCATGATTGGCGTAGGCTGCGTTGCCAGGTCTGACTGTTTGTATAAGCGATTTTGGGCTTATTTGGGTGCACTTTTGGGCTCGTTTCCATAGACCACGGCAGCGCTTATTTCTTTCCCGTGACCGATGTGGCAAAAAAAGTGCAAAACGAACCATCCGGAAGTAAATTGCGAGATGAAATATATAGCACTTTTTGATTATTAGAGAAGGAGACACATGTGAAGGTTGAAAATGAAAGGTAGGAGATTATATAGTTTTTCATGAGGGATTTTTGTAGCAAGTTGTGAGAGAATTGGGCCACTCCTGTGGGCGGGGGGCTGATTAGAACCATTGGGGTTTGAAAGGAGACGCTCTCTGTTTGAGTGATAAGATTGTAGGCCCGACTGAGCTAAAAAAAAAAATTAGGAGGCGAGAGGGAATGCTGTCAGATGGGCAATTTGTGGGCCGTAGGTGACTGACTATATCTGACAGTGCAGAGAGGGATATGGGATTGAATTTGTCGAAGGATGCATGACGTAGAGGAGGGGCAGGGACATGGAAGGCAGGTGTATGAGCGGATCTGAGGGTATTGATTTTATCAATAAAAAATGTTAAAAAACTCTCACAGAGGGTGGATGAAGGCACAAAGGAGGGTAAAGTGCGTGGGTTTACGAGGGTATTAAAAACATTAAAAAGAACTTGGGGTTTGTGGCAATTATTAGAAACTATAGTGGCGATATAGTCCGTTTTGGCGCGTTTGACGGCTATTTGGTAATCAGAGAAGCGGTCCCGTAGGATCTCTAATGAGACGTGGAGTTTGTCTTTTTGCCATTTTCTCTCGGCTTGCCTGCATAGGCGTCTAAGAGCGCGGGTTGAGTCGTTGAGCCATGGCTCAGAAAGTGCTTTAGTGCGTGAATTCCTGAGGGGGGCAACGGAGTTGAGAATATCAGTGCATGTGAGGTTAAACCTGGAGATTAGTGTCTCGGCACTGCAAGCACCACTGTCGTTGGGAGGGTGAGGTGATGAGGCGTTAAAAATAGCAGAGAATTGTGATGGAGTTGAGGGGTTAATCGCACGCGAGCGGCGTGTGGCGGCAATAAAAGTAGGCTCTGAGCAGGGAATAGAGACAGTGAATGAAATGGGAATATGATCCGAGGTTGAGGAAAAGGGGCACAGTACAATGGGGGAAACAGTGAGTCCGTGGGACAGAACAAGGTCTAATATGTGACCCTTATTGTGAGTCGGGACTCGGGACAGTGACGGACTGGGTGAGGTTATAGCAATCTAATAGATTTAGGAAGTCTTTGACTAGAGGTTTAGACTCGCAACAAACGTGGACGTTAAAGTCACCTGAAATAAGTATATGGTCATATTGCATCATAGCTCCAGAGAGAAAGTCATTGAAATCAGTTATGAAGTCCTTGTTGTATTTGGGAGGCCGGTATATCACCGCACAAAAAACAGGGGATGACAATTTCAGTTCGAAGGACTGCAGTTCAAAGCTGGAGTAGCTAGCTTCGGATTGAATCGGTAGACAGTTGTGACTAGCTTTGAACACTGAGGCTAGGCCACCACCAGTGCCAGTGGTACGTGGGGAGCTGAAGAAGGTGCAGTTGGGGGGAAGCAATTCGGTGAAGGATACACACTCTCCAGCCTGGGTCCAGGTTTCAGTTAAAAACATAAAATCCAAATTGCGTGAAGTAAAAAGGTCATTCAAAATAAAGGTTTTAAGTTTGATTGATCTGGTGTTAAATAAGACCATGTTAAGGTTAACCTCAGGGCTAGGATGGGATAGAGCACGTCTCAGGGGCCTCAGGTGGGCATGTCCAACACCTTGGCTCTGGTGTGCACCGAGTTCTAGTGTTCCTTTTAGCATAACCTTTGACTGTACTACCTGTACTGTTAACAATCGTGTTAATAAAGTATTCAATCAATCAATCAATCAATCAATGACGCAGCCTATGTGCAGATCTATGGATATATGGTCTGGGGCAGGTCAGGTACACACATACAGGAATACTTTCAACATTTGCAAGTATCGTCATTTGTTTATTTCAGTCAAAGATACAAATATAGTTGTCCATTATACACGTTGTGCAGGCATGTTTGAGAGGCTTCATTATGTTTAGTGCTGCTTTTACGAAGTTTTTGACTCCTTCTGTAAGGATAATTAATTGTTAACTGTCTGGCAGTATCTCCATATTTTGACTTTTTATACTTTTTTGTAAATTAACACTGCATTCCCTATGTAAATTAACATTGACCCCAGTGTTTTAGTTATGAGTTTGATCTCTCTGATGAATATCATCTGTTTGAAGACGCTGTTTAAATGCTATGGGGAGGTGTTCTTTCCTACCCGACTCTCTCCTCCTTGCTCTGTCATCGGACACTGGGAGGATTTCTGCATAAAATGGTAGCCTATATTGAAAGTAGGTTATTATAATCCATAACGTGTTAGTTGGACGCTGGTTGCAAACAGTCAACGTTTTATCCTCCACATCTTGTCATTGTCGTCACCCGTCATATAATACTTATTATATTAATATAGTAAGTGAATTCATAAAGTCTAATGATGGTGCCATTGCCGATCAAGCTCACAACACGTTGCATCTGGTGATTTAATTTAATGACAGACGTATGTGTGATATAGTATGAACTTTACACAGCATATCGATGGCCAAAACGCAAAACCTCCTAAGTGCAAATTTCATGATTTTCAGTTTTCACTGTGGATGAGGACTATAGGCTATGCTGCACGTGCTCAGTCTGTCTGCAAGATAGTCCCGCCCATCATTTTGTCAGAAAAGTCATTTGACTAAAACCTCCTATCTTGTTCAGTGCCAATTAGTGCTAAAATGTTGAAGCGCAAAACCTCTTATCTGCACCAGAACTAGTTGAGCAGCAGACAGAGCTGAAACTTTAGAATTCTGTGTTATGTAGACCATCTAAATGTCTTTCAGTTTGTACTAATCAATTATTTTCAAAATAAAAAAGTGTCTTCCACCCTTACTATTTAAGTATTTGTTAGTAACTGTCAAGTTAATTGCATTGCCTTGTTGATTGCTAATGAATCAGTGTCAGGTGGTGAAACTTTTATAACACCAAGAGTGTGAGTTGATCAAAAATGTGATTGGTAATACTTGTTACAGTATTGTAGAATGTCTTGATCTCAAAATTAGCATAAAAAAAAACATTATTTATTAATTTGTAAGCCTAACTGTTTCTAGGTAAAAACCTCCTATGTGCATCTATGTAGATAGGAGGTCATTTTTAGGTATAGATAGGAGGTTTTGGCGTTGAACATTTTGAACTTGTGGTTAGAGGTTGTCATTGCTGCTTTGCTGTGAACATCCATGTTGTGATTTTTTATTAAATGCAGATCAAGATCACACGTGAACACCGTGGCAGCCAACAACCCTGTGAGAATATTGTGTTGTGTTGGTTGGGGGGTATGAGGGTATGGGGGTGGGATGGGGTTTGGAGTTATGGGGTGTGGGAGGTGTGGGTGGCGGTTGGGGTGTTATGGGGTGGGGGGTGCATGAGGGCTTGGGTGGGTGGAGTTTGGGGGTTGTGGTGTGTTGGTTGGGGGCATGGGGACCGGGGGTTCTGGGAGTGGGGGTAATGGATTGGATGGGATTTGGGGGTACGAGGGTATGGGGTGGGATGGGGTTTTGAGTTATGGGGGTTGAGAGATGTGGGATGGCAGTTGGGGGCTATGGGGTTTGTGGGAGTGGGGGAATATTGCAGGTGGTGGAGTTGGGGGGTAGAAGGTATGGGGGGGGTTTTGTTGAGGGGGGCATAGGCAAGTTAGGCCAGATCATATAGGATAGGGTCTTTGCGATGCGAGAGTGTGGTCTAGCCAACACCAACTCGGGACTCCTGAAGTGGAATGGGGTTTTGATTTATGGAGGTGGAGAGGTGTGGGCTGGCAGTTGGGGGGGTGGGGTTTGTGGGAGTGGGGGAGTATTGCAGGTGGTGGAGTTGGGGGTAGAGGGTACGGGGGGGATTATGTTGAGGGGGCATGAGTCAGTTAGGCCGGATCATATAGAATAGGGTCTTTGCGATGCGAGTGTGGTCTAGCCAACACCAACTAAGGACTCCTGAAAAGCTGCCCTCCACACTCTCCTATCTAGCATCAGGGTTTTGAGCTCTACAGTGTTGTTGGCTAAGCTGTTACACCGAAGTGCATCTACGTAGGTGGTGCACTTCCTGTCTTTCCTGGCTTTGCCCTGGGTTGGCTCCCATAGTGTCAGTTTGCTTGCCATTAGTTACAGTATGGGTGCCTGACGCAGTGCCCTGCCTCATCCTTCTCTCTCTGACTTTGTCTGTGACACATGGTAGGTTCCCGTAGAGGACCACATTTCTGATTTGGCCCGTCCATGTGACTCCTAGTGCCATTCATAGCATTCTTGTGTAGACTCCATCCAAGGCCATTTCCTGTTGTGCTGTGATGGTCCATGTCTCAGCCCCATACAGCAGTACTGACTCAACTGTAACTATATGAACAGCCGCCTCTTGAGGTCTTCTCCCATGTCTGATTTCCACACTCTCCTCATCCCATGCAAGGCATTCCAGTCAAGTGCCCCCCGGACCTTCAGGTCCTGCTCCATTGAAGCAGTCCAGGCCCAGGTTATTTGAAGGACTGCCTCAAGTCCTGGACTGAGGCACTGCCTGGACTGCCTCAAGTAGCGTGTCTCCATCATCTGAACCATCTTCTCAGGAACTCCGTAGGCCCGGAGAATGTTCATCAGTTTCCCCCGGTGGATGGTGCCAAAAGCCTTTTGGAAGTCATGAAGGTGATCGCCACTGAAAGATTCATCTCTTACTCCTTCCAGTATCCTCCTCAGCACCAGTATCTGCCCGTCTGCTGTTCGCTCTGGGCGGAAGCCGTTCTGCGAGTTTCTCAGTACAGGGTCTAAGATGGGTCTAAGACGGTTGAGGATCATCCTGTTAGCCGCCTTGGTGACTTGTGAGCTCAGGTTAATGCCTTGGAGGTGTCCGTCTTGGTGAGGTCGCCTGACTTTGGTACTGGATCGATGATCATTTTGCTCCACAGCTTCGGCAGCTCACTAGACGTGTGTGCTTGATGAAATCCAACACCACCTCGTCTATGGGCACATACATCAGAACCTCTGCTGTCACTCCATCCTCCTCTTGCCTCACTTGATAGTAGCCTTGGCCCTCTGGTACTCATCCATGGTAAATGATCCATGATCTGGTATGGGAAGGTCATGGAAGACAAGAGCATCGGATCATCCTCTTCTTCTGCTGGTACCATGTTTCAACTCCTTCCTCTGCGCTTTCTCCCCAGATCTTGGAAGATTGAGAAGAGCTTCTGCCAGAAATTCATTGATGAGCTTCCAGCTCTTGCCATGCTTCTGTTTAACATGCACCTTTTTAATATCCCTGATCTTTTGGCTCAGCTCCTGTTTTTCGAGTTGCATACACTTGGTATAGCTACTCCTTCCTCCGCTTATATTCCTCCCTCAGACCCTCTCCTTTTCGGTCAGCGACAAAGCCCCTGTGTGCTGCTCTTATCTCCTCCCTGGCTTTGGTGATTCTAGGGTCAAGGCATCCGTCTTTCCTCCTTGCTTATAGGCTCTTTAAGACATTCAATGATCTTACATACTATTCCACTATCCACACTGGACACAAGGTTGGTGATCCAGTTGTATGAGTTAGGGGAGTTGGAGGGCATGAGGGTTTGGGGGGTGTGGTGTGCTGGTTGGGGGGGAATGGGGGTTGTGGGAGTGGGGGGGTATTTCAGGTGGTGGAGTTGGGGGTAGAGGGTATAGGGGGGATTATGTCGAGGGATGCCTGGGCCAGTTGTTTTCTAGTCCACCTAATTGTATTCCTGTTGTCCTTTTTGTACATTTTATTTTTAAGCACTTTCATTTTAGATTCTTGTTGTGAGCACTGCCCTGCAAACTTTGTTTTGTTTTTGAATAAAATAAAAAAGCATTCAATGCAACTCAGTGGTGTGTTCTACCGTGTCATGCTGTATACAGTGCAGATTTTTTTGGAAGAAGGCGTATACAGTCTACTAACCATTCCATCCATTGAAAACGCACTAGCGTATACCCACAACCACGCGCATTTCGTGCAGGGAATGATTATCGTATACCTCAAAAAAAAAAAAAAAATAGACCACACCACTGATGCAACTGTTTTCAGCTGTAAATGTATGTATTTGCAGCTAGTACTATTTGTCATTATGTAGTTAAGCAATCACTTTACATTGAATGCAAAAGCTCCTATCTGCAGAATTATCCAGGAAAAGTGGGGAAAAACCTCCTATCTGCATTTGCAATATGAAATCAGTGTAATTAACATATCATAATGTAATATAGTCCAGACATCCAGAAACGGTGTATTATGTGATGGGTTTCATAAAAAAATAGCATTGTGCAAAGAAAATACAACATTTTGTAGTTTTATTTTTCATTTTCCCAACAATTAACATTTTTCAGATAGGAGGTTTTGCGTTTTGGCCATCGATATGTTCTGCAATGTTTTCTAGCCTATCTAGTTAGTTGTCTCATCCAACATCACACTCCTAGTAGCACACAAAGTGTGCACACAACCAGACGTGCACTCACACCAACGTGCACGGTCTTCTGACCCATAGGCCTACACCCCTCTCCCTCTTGGAGAAGAGTACGCTACTGTAGGTTTTATTTTCAACGTTTTGAATTGTCTCTTTTGAGACCCTTTACAATGTTTTTAAACAGGCAGTTCAAAAAAATGTATTAGTATTATCATTATTTAATAATAAATGTAATAATAATAATAATTGGCTAATAACTGACTTCATGTTAACATCCCTACGACATGTAAATGTGTAGCTATCTTAAAATGAATAGGTTATACATACTGTAATTGTAATTGCTAGGGTAATAAGGTAAGGTACAGTAGACCTTTATTAAGGGTGCTTATCCTCCACTACCAGATGCATATTCGATGTTATTTTCAGCCAAATCATAATGCTATAGGCTACATGATAATACCTTTCAGTATTTATTCTACAGTAGAAGTAGCCTACCATTTCTATTGTTGTTTATATGGAATACAGCCTGATTGTGAAGCTTTGCTACTAGTTTGGTATAAATGATACCATAGTCTAGTAGGTTTATCTAACCAGTTATATAATCATACTAGTTATATGCAGTTAGCAAACAACTGGAAGCCCAACAACTGTTATATTGATCTGCTTTAAAAAAAAATAAAAAAATAAAACATTTCACTGCTCAGATAATTAGGCCTACTGTACGTTTTGAAGTTATTAAATACAAAATGAATGAAATAACTCCCATATCGTCCTGGAGCACGCCTACCCCTCTAGTGCAGTGGTTTGCAACCCTTTTCATATCATGGTCCATTATTTATTTGGCATTTGAGCCACAGACCACCATTTGATGAGATTTAGACTCTCAGACCCAAGACTTACATTTTGTTAGTTGGATAAGATTTTGTCCACAATTCCATCCATGCTGTATTGATGTTGGTTCCATAGTAGAGACAACACGCAAACGTTGATCAAAAATAACAATTTTTCTACATTTTCTATTTGTGTAGACTTCTTGTAAATTAAGTAATGCAGATATTTAACAATAATTTAACTCTTGAGAGTTTAAAATGAAACCAAATGGACCTGTAAGGGTCCATTTGGTTTCATTTTACACATTCAAGAGTTAAAGATCAAATAAGGGTCCATTTGGTTACCAACTCTCCATCATTTAGCTGGGGACCACCTGGAACCCCCTCAAGGACCACTGGTGGTCCCTGGACCAGTGGTTGAGAACCACTTCTTTAGTGCATCAGCATTCCCAACAGTGCCATCTACTGGCTTGAAATAGTCAAGACACAGCAAATTCCTGCAACCGCAAGGCACTTCAAGCGCATCAATAGGCTACTGCTCCACTGGGCTGCATGCGCAGCCTGTTTGATACCAACTAATAACTTATATAATTACTAAGGAATAATAAGTAACTAGTAATGTATTACTATTCCTGAGTAATTATAACCAACACTGGTTATGAGATCCAGGTGAACCGTGACATTTATATTAGTGAAATATATACAAATAGGCTAATTATAAACTTTATTTTATTTCTTTTACTTTATCAGTACTTTGTGTGCACTCATTTCTCAATCCTAAAATAAATATTTTAACTATTTATTCATTCATTCATCCATTTATCCCACACATTTTTAAAAGTGGCAAAAATAGCCGATCACCAAGCTTACATTGCAATGCAACATGTTGTGAGCTTGTAGATCGGCTAATTTAGCAATGAATACGTTTGAAAACTACTGAATATAAAATGAGATGATGATTAAAAAACAAACGATTTAGAGTGAAAAACAATCCTTGTAAAAGTATTGTATTAATTATATGTTCCTACTTCTACAGGTACTGGCAGCCTGGTCAGCCTCATGGTGAAAGCAACATGAACCCTAATGCAGAAGAAGACTGTATTGAGTATTATGATGGGTCTCATTCTTCCTCTTCTGATATAGGATGGAACGATGCAAAGTGTTCTTGGTTCGCCTTCTGGCTCTGTGAAAGAGCTCTGTGCTGAAACCATCATGTTCACAATGTATCAGTTAGCTGGTGTGTTGGTACAGCTACATGATGGCTGTGTTTACAAGTGGTAGTTTATGTGTTTGCTTTGGGTTGTCTGCCTTGCATTTCTACCCAATATGCACTGTAGACATTATATTATAATTTTTATTCATATTTTCATTATTTAGTTAAAGGGAGCCTATAGATAGAATGTGAATAACATTAATCTAACAGCCATCTGTTCCATTTTAATACCATGTTTCATGTAGATTAATATAATGTTTGTTCTGTTGTCTTAAAACAGTGCAGTTCTCATCTATTTCTCACCAGTATTAAGCATTGTATTTCATTTTATTTGCCATTTAACTTTCTTATTGATTATGTGCTTTACATAACCACTTAAGCCCTATTTTATACTTTGGCTATTATAAAATAGCAGATCTACATCTACAAGCTCATTGCAATGTGTTGTGAGGTTGTAGATCTACAGGACCACAATGAAAACAAGTCCTTGGGTTTTTGTTATTCTTTTAGCATCATTGAAAAATCATACCACTGTACTATTTGCAAACTGTTAATAAAGTATTCAATAAATCAAATATTATTTTCATTCTTTGGTTAAGATTTTCCTCTTGTAAAGGACAATTAATTGTCAAGTAAAAATTGTAATCGTGACAACCCTAACCATGTGGTCCATGGTCCGCCTGAGGTCTCCTCCCATCGGAACGAGCCCTGAGGACCTCCCTAGGGAGACTTTACCCATGAAGCATCCGTACTAGATGCCCAAGGAGCAACCACTCATAATTATAGCTTGAATGTATATATACTGTAGCGCCTTTCATGAAACCAAGGACCCTTTACATCAAAAACTATGAACAAACAAACCACCAAACAAAACAACAAACAACAACTATTTGCCACAAGCCAAATCTGATTTTAATATATTGTTAATTCATTAAAGAATAAAGAACGCACCAGTGCCAACTCAGGTCTGTTTTAGTAAGTACAGAGGGTCTAAGTGGTTAAGTATAGATCTAGAGGCATGACGCACTGCTCACGGTACGTGCGGGCAGTGACAAATATCACCCTCCCCGCCCGGCTTTCATCCCCGGAACACGGGTCAATTGTGTTCGTGTAGACACTCGACAAAGCCGGATGCACCATGCTGGATTTTAAGCCACAACCTCTGCAGTGGTTAGCAGGCACTTTACCACTGCACGACCCGTGTGCCCCTTTTAGAGAAAACTTACCAAGGTCCACTACTGGCCATTTTCTGTATTTTGTGATTATATTGAACTGTTGGTGCTACTTTATATGTTTATGAATTGAATACCAAGTGTGAACCACTGATCTTAGTATTAGTGAAACAGGGGCTTGGTTCATGACAGAAGGCAAGAGTTTATCATCTTCAACAGACAACATCAGGCTTGAAGGAGCTATAGCTCAAGTGGTAGTGTGGCAGTGTGTCCAAAGGTCAAGGGTGTTGTTCCTGTCTATGGTCATGGGTGAGAGTAAGAGTAATTCTGAAGAAAGTGTGAGACTTCTAAAGTGCTGATGACAGCACTTGCAGTTTCATGTACTGTACATAAATACATATTTCAGTTCCTTTTTTTTTCTTGGAAATCGTATTTTCAGATGATTCGTGATTCGTCAGAAAGTGTCTTTCCAAGTTCCCTTTCTCACCCATCTGTTGTTAGTGGGACAAAGCTGTGTCCAGTTCCTCTCACACACACACACACACACTCTCACACACACACACACACACACACACACACACACACACACACACACACACACACACACACACACACACACACACACACACACACACACACACACACACACACACACACAGAGAGCAGCAGCAGCCTCAGCAGCTACTGTATAATCCGACTGAAAAATCCGGCATTGACCCTAAATTCTCTCTCTTTCTCTCTCTCACCCACACACACACACACACAGACACACACACACACACACACACACACACACACACACACACATACACACACACACACACACACACACACACACACACACACACACACACACACACACACACACACACACACACACACACACACACACACACACACACACACACACACACACACACACACACACACACACACACACGCGATAGGAGGTGAAGTGTCCGTCTCAGCTTTAACAGCCATCTTTATGAAAAAAGACTGTCATGTTATTAGTTGATACTTCAGCCTTGCTGTCCATTTTGCATGGACATCGTATGGCTTTTGTCTCTCAATGTCTCTTCCCAAACTCATTCTCAATAATGTTGTCTCATCTCGTCTCATTAGCTTTGGTTTAACAGTAGTAATACTCCAGTACTAAACAGGTTACACACCTGGACCAAGATATGCTGCCAGGGTCATTCCTGCTGCACTGCACCTCTCCGCTGATATGATTGGTTAGGGTTCACATTCAGACCCATCATCAAATTACATTATGTGACCCCCCCCCCTCAAAAAAAAAAAGAAAAAAGAAAGTGATAAAGAGAAACGAGGAAAAAAACTTCTTAACTAACTTCTTGGTAAGTGAAAAGTACCCCACAGTTGTACTTCCTCTTATAGGAACACAGAAAAAGGTTGGAGTGTGCGGCTTAAATGGCTAAAGGCATGGAGGTGAGTGCCGGCGTAGTCATCTAAGGTCCTCGCTACACGCAATCGTGGAGTGTGCGGCTTCGATGGTCAAGAGCAGTGGACGTGGGATGACAGGTGTGATTAGGAGGGGGTGTGGCCAAGGAGGGAGGTTCCGGGGGGGTCGTGTACCCAGATACTTTGGCTTGGGGGTCCAAGGCTTGAAACTGTGCTGAGGTAGGTTGAGGGACCCCGCCTGGAACCTGGAGAATAGCATAGAGGTATAAAAGAAGAGGGAGGGAGGGAGGGTTACTGGAAACTATGCACACCGCTATTTTTGAAAGTTGGGTTTCAATACCCCAGTGATTGGCAGGGGAGGAGTTGTCAGCTTGATTGGAGATAGGTGAGTGGTTGGCACAGGGTGGCACGGGGTGGAGTTGCCAGTGGCTGGTTAGAGTTGTGTTTGATTGTCTTCTCCTTCTTCTAAAATGCTGATGACATCACTTGCAGTTTCATTTACTGTACAGTATATAGATTTATACCAGATTTACACCAATGGTGTTGAATACCATCATGAGGCTGATTGCGTGCAAAGTTTCATGGCATTCGGTCATTGTTCACAGACACACACACTGACACGGACGCATGGACACACAGACGGACAGACAGGAGCAAACACTCCGGCCTTTGGCGTGCGTGCGTGCGTGCGTGCGTGCGTGCGTGCGTGCGTGCGTGCGTGTGTGCGTGCGTGCGTCCGTGTGAGTGTGTGTGGGTGAGAGAGGGAGATGGGTGTACTTTCAGTCAAGAAAAAATGTCTTGTTAATCTTGATGATCGTGCTCCACATATTGTATCACCCGTTTCCACCAGGCACTTGCTATTGTCTTTCTCGCTGTCGTATTCCAATAAATACCATATTATATAGGACTGTGCCGCTTTCTCCCAACATTCGGCGTCGCCATTATGCCAAAGTGACGTCAGTGCTGCGCACAGTGCAGAATGTAAACAACAAGCGTAGTGAGAGGAATACCAAAAAGCTCGCCCCAAAACACAGTCGCCCCGGGGCAAATACGGTAGTATTCACCTGGTATTCCGAAAATTCAGTAAACTGTGCCTTAACCTAACCTTATTCCTAAACGTAACCTCAGTAAAACGGTGCCTAAACCTAACCTTATTCCTAACCGTATCCTCAGTAAAACAAATACAAGAATACAAGAACCGCTGGTCAGCGAAAAAAATGGGGGGCGAGCGTGTTTTGGGGCTAGTCATCCGGTTACCCGTCAGAGGACCGCACATGGTGCTGTACGGGCACCGTACAGCACCAAATGAATCGAATTAATTTAAATCCAAAAGGCTGATAAATAATATAGAGAAAAACTAAAACGAAGGGCATTTTGAATATAATTTCAGTTCCTTTTAGTTAGTTTTGTAAACACACAAATACAGTTTCAGTTAGTTATCGTTTTTTTATTATTATTATAGTTTTTATTTAGTTCAGTTTAGTTTTCGTTATTTTGTTCGTTTTCGTTAACTATAATAACCTTGGTGTGTGAGAAAGAGAGAGAATTTAGGGTCAATGTCCGATTTTCAGGAACTGTTTTATAGCTGCTGCTGCTCTCTGTGTGTGTGTGTGTGTGTGTGTGTGTGTGTGTGTGTGTGTGTGTGTGTGTGTGTGTGTGTGTGTGTGTGTGTGTGTGTGTGTGTGTGTGTGTGTGTGTGTGTGTGTGTGTGTGTGTGTGTGTGTGTGTGTGTGTGTGTGTGTGTGTGTGTACATTTCAGTTCAAGACAAACAAGACAGGGTTATTTATATTAATTGATAACTGACTAATTGAGATGTTATTAAAAAATCATTATTTTTGTGAGGTTGGAATCCAGGTAGACACCAGATTTAGCTTTTGGGTCCCAAGACAAGAATGTTTTAGAACTCTTCTAAAACAGTTCTAGCCTAGGTCAGGGGTGAACAACCTTTTCAGGCACAGGATCTACTTAACCATTTTCCAAGGCTGGTGAGATCTAGCACCAGCCGTTTGGTTGTTTGAATACTGTAGTCTGTTGGGTGTTGGATGTTTTATAATGGACCACAATGGAAACAAGCTTCGGCTTTTTTTTGTGTTTACCAATTTGGCGCCTTTGGTTGTTGATACTGCGCTTTTGATTGTTGCCAATAGAGTCATCTGTTCTATAAAGCAGGGGTCTTCAAAAGGGGGTCTTAAAAGCTTAAACACTGTACTTAGTTGACCGGAGTCCCCGCAGGGCTCTATACTAGGCCCCTGATGTTTACACTCTAGCTTGTCGATCTGCTATTTTCATATAATACTCTCACCAGAATAGGGACACTAGGGTTCAAGTGGTTAAACCGAAACCTCCAAACAAAGCATCCAACCTCAGCATCAGGAAAGACAAGAGGGTTTTCCCTGAGCGAGAAACCTTCAAAGAGACACTGTCTGTTCTCACACTGGAAGAGGAAGTTGGGGTCAATATCACAGAAATGTTTCTGCTGTGTGTGTGTGTGTGTGTGTGTGTGTGTGTGTGTGTGTGTGTGTGTGTGTGTGTGTGTGTGTGTGTGTGTGTGTGTGTGTGTGTGTGTGTGTGTGTGTGTGTGTGTGTGTGTGTGTGTGTGTGAGAGAAAGAGAGAGAATTTAGGGTCAATGTCCGATTTTCAGGAACTGTTTTATAGCTGCTGAGGCTGCTGCTGCTCTCTGCTCTCTCTCTGTGTGTGTGTGTGTGTGTGTGTGTGTGTGTGTGTGTGTGTGTGTGTGTGTGTGTGTGTGCGTGTGCGCGCGTGCGTGCGTGCGTGTGTGTGAAAACTAATGCATTTCGATACATAATAAATGCACATTTCAGTTCAAGACAAACAAGACAAGCTTATTTGTCTTAATTGATAGTTGACTAATTGAGATGTTATGGTGATTCATTATTTTTGGGAGGTTGGAAACCAGGAATACACATAGATGTATCTTTTGGGTCCCAAGGCAAGAATGTTTTAGAACTCATGTTCAAGGTCAGGGGTGAACAACCATTTCAGGCACAGGATACCGTTGTCCAAGGCTGGTGAGATCTAGCACCAGCCGTTTTGTTGTTTGAATACTGTAGTCTGTTGGGTGTTGTATGTTTTATAATGGACCACAATGGAGACAAGCTTTGGCTTTTTTTGTGTTTAAACCAATTTGGCGCTTTTGGTTGTTGATACTGTGCTTTTGATTGTTGCCAATAAAGCAATCGATTCTATAAAGCAGGGTTCTACAACAGGGGGTCCGGGACCCCTAGGGGTCCTCAGAGTTATTACACGTGGGCCATCAAATATTTGTGTGATAGGAACTTTTTTTCTACATTAACCACTTGAACCCTAGAATTCCTTTTCTGAGGGGAACATTAGCCGAAAATAGCAGATCTACAAGCTCACAACGCCTCACGCTGCGATGCATTATGAGCTTGTATATTGGCTATTTTTGGCAAAGAGGTTTGGTGTAGGGGGGAAAAGAGAATATCAAGTACAAGTTTAATAAGTATTGAGGGTTTAAGTGGTTAACAGTCTGAAAATACACATTATCATGAATTCAACACTGATGATAGTGCTATCTATGAAAGCTATCTATGAAATGAAAAGGTTTAATCTGCAACATAATCATCCAATACAATATGTAGTGGGGGTCCCTGCATCATCTCTCTCTCCTTGGCCTTGGTCCTTGGCCTGAACAACGTTGAAGACCCTTGCTATAAAGTATTCGACCACCAGACAGTGAAAATAAGTACTACTGATTATCAAAGGCTGCTAATTAAAATACGTCAATAGTTGTATTTAAAAACAACAACAACCCTAATATTTCAATAGCGTAATATGAATAATAAAGGTAAGATAAACTGTATTATGCACATCAAATAAGGATGCAAAGATTACTTTTAAAATATTGATGGTCACAGCACTTGATACACCACTTGATCCAGGTTGAGATTTCAGTTCCTTCTTTTTCTCAGTTCATCATCAGCTGAAGTTGTTGCTGATGAGACAAATAGGTTTTCCAGTCACAGACTGATCTCGCACGATCACACTTTTCATTAGGTTTTTGCAACAAAGCATTTTTTAAACGTGAGGGTGGAACAAACCAAAATAAAAGAGGAAGAGAGGCACATGAATAAAAGAAGGACCACACTTGTTCAGTGTGTTCGGAAGAGGGGGAACATGTCAACTACCTGCAAGAAGAATTAAAGTCATAGGCTACATGTAGAAATGGGTGCACGTGGACATTATGAGCTCCAAAAGCTAGACGATGTAATGAATGAAGATCCTACAGCTCAGGAGAAAGATCTACAGATGATATCACAGCCTGGTAAGAGATGTTACTAAATTAAGAATAATACTTTCACAAAATACTTTTTCAAAATGAGAACCAAAGATTTTAACACATCTCACTCAATCCTTCACTCTGTGTGTGCGTGTGTGTGTGCGTGTGCGTGTGCGTGTGCGTGTGTGCGTGTGCGTGTGCGTGTGTGTGTGTGTGTGTGTGTGTGCGTCCTCCAGACATAAGACGGTGCAGCCGGGTTGGAGTCGGTGTTGGATTGCTTTGTGCTGTTCTAGCTCTCCTCAACATTGCAGTACCACTCTATCTCTGTAAGTCAAGTATAATAATAATGTATTTTATTACCCTGTTTGGTAACACTTTACTTAAAGGTTGTGTCTAATGCATTATAATCACATTTATAACGCATTATAATGCACTTATAAGGCATTATAACACTTGTTATACATTATTACAACTTATTACAACTTTTATAACATATTATAAGTGCTGGTCATAATGCATTATAAGCTCAGTGGAACAGTAGCCTACACTATAGCTACATAAACTTAGTTAGTTATAAAGTGTCTTTGTTAGAAGTTGTTATGCATAATTATAAACATGTATAACAGGTGTTATGAAGCATTATAACTGCATTGTAATGCATTATAAACAAGACCTTTAAGTAAAGGGTATACCTGATAGTGATAATGTGCTGTTTCACAGAGTTTATAATGCATTATTTATGACTAGCATTTATGAATTATATTATTATAAGTTATAATACATCATAACCCTTGCTGTAAGTTGTTATGCATAATTATAAAATCTATAACAAGTGTTATAATGCCTTATAAGTGCATTATAATGCGTTATAAATGTTATTATAATGCATTACAGACGCAAACTTTAAGTAAAGTGATACCAAATGGGTAATATCTGTGATGATCAAATCAATCATAATTCAACGATTCAACAATTTCACAATCAGATTTTTCAGTCGTAGGTAGAATAGAAAAAATTAAACCCCTCTTTCTCTTTTTTTTCTTGAAATTGCTTAATTAATTCTTAAAATTGCTTAACAAACACAAGTACTTAGTATCGATACAATCGATTATTTGCATTGCAAAACAATACGATGCAATGTCAAACGATACGATATATTGCTGTTTGCATATCGAAATGGTTGGATCGTTGAAATTAAAATTGACATGTGAGCTTGTATCAGCTATTTTCACAATTAAACAATGTACCAAAAAAACGAATACAAGCCTAATAAGATTATAGGCATAAGGGATAAGATAGGGCCCAGATTGTATTCAACTCTCATGGTCACATGGTGTTGGTGAGAGGAGGGTTGACAGTTTGGGTGTGGCCAGAGGCAATATTCGGATCAGTGCATTTTCAATTATATTGATATCCACTGATTAATATGTAGGACACCCATATCATACAACATTCAAGTTAAGGTATACTTTATTCTATCCTTGTGTGAAAATGCATCCTCTATATTTGATCCATTGTAACTTCTGGGAGCAGTGAGCATGCAGCCACTAAGCAGAACCCAGGGACCAGCTCCAGCTCTAAGGCCAGTGCCTTGCTCAAGGGCACTGGCAGGAGTGTGTCCCTAATACATGCATGTGTTTTGGTGTGGGAGGAAACACAAGTGAACACTGGGAGAACATACAAACTCCAAAAATAATAAAGTCTGCACTCTGGGTCATGCTCCAAAGCTTAGAGGCCAGTCCACACCAATGCAACTCCTTGCAACTCCTTGCAAAATGACAGTTGCAAGTATTGCATTGGTGTGGACTGGCCTTAAAAAGGTTTTGTTGCAAGTAAATGCATTTGTGTGGATTGGGCATTAAGACGTATTGGTTCCTTTACACCATCATTGGACGTGACGATTCTAGCCCTACCAGCTTTTCATCATACTGATAAAGAGCCGGTAATGGCTCGAATAGTCACATCCAATGATGGTGTAAAGGAACCAATACAATACATCTTTAAAGACGGGGTGCCGTGATTTTCAGTGATTTTTCATAATCACATAATCATAACCACCACCTTAGCACCACCCACCTGTCCTAGTCCCTCCTCCTCCTCATGCCCACACCTGTTGTGTTATGATAATGAGGGGGAGGGTATATTTTTACTGTGTCATTAAAGCGCTGTTTTTCTATTGGCACGTTTGACCCTCAAGGTTTCAGCCTCCAGGAAGAAACTCAAAATAGTCAGAGAAGACATAAAACACCATAAAAACATCACCAGGGGGCTTAATGAAGTTCTATCAACCTCATAGACACATGCAAAACAGAAAAAGTGCAAAACCATGGCACCACCCCAATAAGCTTTGGAACATGGCCCTGTGTGCAGACAGATTTTTGGATTCTGAGTCTGACCTTTGGATATGCTTTATTGTTTGTTTCTAGAACATACAAACTCCACACAGAAAGACCTCAGTCTGGTTTGAATCCAGGACTTTCTTTCTGTGTGCAGCAACAGTGCCAACCACTGACCAAGTGTTTTGTAAATATATTTTCCAGGATATATATTATTTACTTTTTATGACTGATACATATGCTTCCCTATCACTTTAATGATAGCAATTGACTTTTGGCATTTATTTAAAGGTAGGGTAAGTGATACTGTATATATATATTTTTTTTGTTAAAAAGGTTAAAGTGCTATATTCTGATAGTAATCATTGCTACAGAGCGTTTGTTCGGTCACAGGGGTCTCTCCAGCTCTTTAGTTAACAGAATATAGTACTTTTTCAGGTAGGTGACAACATTTAAGCCAATCAGGAGAGAGCACTGAAAATGCATTTTCTGTTTAATAAAGAGCTGCAGAGACATGGGAGACTCCTTTTACTGAACAAACACTCTATAGCAATGAATATATCAGAATATAAAGCTATTTAACACTTATTTTAACCAGAGTAAATCACTTACCGTACGTTTAAATAGTGGATCTCACATTTTGTAAATATTGTTTCAATACAGATCAGTCCAACATGGTGGAGAGAGAGCAACTAGTGGCCAGTTACAACCAACTACAAGCCAGGAACAATAACCTGACTGAAGAGAGAGCCCAATTACAGACCAGTTTTGACCAGTTACAGAGCAGTTTTGACCAGTTACAGACCAGACATAATAGCCCAAATGAACAGAAAGATCAGTGTCATACCAGTTTTAACAAGTTACAGGCCAGATATAACAACTTGACTAAACAGAAATACCAACTACTGACTAATTTTGACCAGCTACAGACCAGCCATAGTAACCTGACTAAACAGAAAGACCAGCTACAGACTAGTTTTGACCAGCTACAGACAAGCCATAGTAACCTGACTAAACAGAAAGACCAGCTAAAGTCTAGTTTTGACCAGCTACAGACCAGCCATAGTAACCTGACTAAACAGAAAGACCAGCTACAGACTAGTTTTGACCACCTACAGACCAGACATAACCAGCTACAGACTAGTTTTGACCAGTTACAGAGCAGACATAGCCAACTGACTAAACAGAAAGATCAGTTACAGAATGGTTTTGACCAGCTACAGACCAGCCAGAGTAACCTGACTAAACAGAAAGACCGGCTACAGACTAGTTTTGACCACCTACAGACCACACATAACCAACTGACTGATCAGAAAGTTCAGTTACAGACTAGTTTTGACCAGCTACAGACCAGCCATAGTAACCTGACTAAGCAGAAAGATCAGCTACAGACTAGTTTTGACCACCTACAGACCAGACATAACCAGCTACAGATTAGTTTTGATCAGTTACAGAGCAGACATAGCCAACTGACTAAACAGAAAGATCAGCTACAGACTAGTTTTGACCAGCTACAGACCAGACATAATAACCTGACTAAACAGAAAGACCAGCTACAGACCAGTTTTGATCAGCTACAGACCAGACATAGCCAACTGACTAAACAGAAAGACCAGCTAGAGACTAGTTTTGACCAGCTACAGACAAGCCATAGTAACCTGAATAAACAGAAAGACCAACTACTGACTAATTTTGACCAGCTACAGACCAGCCAGAGTAACCTGACTAAACAAAAAGACCAGCTACAGACTAGTTTTGACCACCTACAGACCAGACATAACCAACTGACTGATCAGAAAGTTCTGTTACAGACTAGTTTTGACCAGCTACAGACCAGCCATAGTAACCTGACTAAGCAGAAAGATCAGCTACAGACTAGTTTTGACCAGTTACAGAGCAGACATAGCCAACTGACTAAACAGAAAGATCAGCTACAGAGTAGTTTTGACCAGCTACAGAGCAGACATAGCCAACTGACTAAACAGAAAGATCAGCTACAGAGTAGTTTTGACCAGCTACAGAGCAGACATAGCCAACTGACTAAACAGAAAGAGCAGCTACAGACTAGTTTTGACCAGCTACAGAGCAGACATAGCCAACTGACTAAAGAGAGAGATGACATGAAGATGAGGCTCTGTGGTGAGTGAGACACCACTGTCTCTTCATTGTTATATCATGTTGTTCATAACATAAGCATTAATTTGTGGGGGGGAGTGGCTAACTTTATTTGTTGTTATTAGAATCACCTGGATGGCAGAAATTTGACAGAGGTTGTTATTACATCTCTAATGGAAAGAAAAACTGGGAGCAGAGCAGACAGTGGTGTAGAGACAGACAATCAGACCTGATTGTCATAAAGAGCAAAGCAAAACAGGTGTGTGTGTGTGTGTGTGTGTGTGTGTGTGTGTGTGTGTGTGTGTGTGTGTGTGTGTGTGTGTGTGTGTGTGTGTGTGTGTGTGTGTGTGTGTGTGTGTGTGTGTGTGTGTGTGTGTTTGTTTGTGCGTGCGTGCATATTTGTGCACTTTGTGGAGACACACCTCTATTGTACAGTTTGTACATCTGTAACCATCAGCTTTTTCCAGGACTTTGTTGCCAGTTTCAACAAGAGAATATGGCTGGGTTTGACCGACAGAGACAGAGAAGGATCTTTCAAGTGGGTAGATGGAACGCCGCTGACCACACCAACGTAAGACTTATCATCTTCATTTTACTTATTATTCTAAAGGGTATTTAATGTTTACACAATTACTACACTGTCACTAAGACATCTGTGTCTATTTCACTATCCAGTTAATTAGCATCTAATATCTAGAACAGTGGTTCTCAAAGGGTGTGTCGAGGTACACTGATGTGTCATGAGTAGTGTTGGGCAGTAACATCTTACTTATTCATATATTTCTGTAATATAATAACTTTCCCCCGTAACCAGTATTGTCATTTTAATATTATTACATTACTGATCCAAGTAACCTTGCGTTACCAGGGCCAGATTAACCCTTCGTGGTGCCCAGGGCTACGACCCGTTTTGGTGCCTCCTAAACGGGCCATGCCTGTGAGGCCATGCCTGTGCATGTCTTCATTGTACATGTATGAGTTGTATTTTGTCTGAGCTGTGGTGTGTCCAGCTGCGTAGAGCAGCCCAGACCCAGAGCCATGGAGCAGCCCTTTCAAGGAACTAGGAGGTTGTCACATGCACAAATAGAACATATATCTACAAGCCATCAACACTTTGCGATGCTACTATTATTAGCTTGTATATCTGTTCTTTTTAAGAACAGAAGCCAGTGTCAGGCATGCATAGTACACACATACAGGAATGCTTTCAATATTTGGAAGTCATTATTTTTTGTTTATTTCAGTCAAAGATACAAACATAGTTTTCCATTATAAACTTTGTGCACGCAATGTTTGAGAGGCTTCATTGTGTTTAGTGCTACTTTTAGGAGGTTTTTGACTCCTCCTGTAAGGATAATTAATTCTTACCTGTCTGGCAGAAACCTTGTACATCTCCATATTTTGACTTTTTATATTTCTTTGTAAATTAATGCCCAACTTCATTATACAACAGTGTCGCACAAAAGTAGTGAAAATAGCAGATTTACAAGCCCAAGGCTTGTAGAGTAGATTGGTTATTTTCACTATTTTAAAATGTTTTTAAAATAATAATGAAAAAGGAATGGTTTTGGACACCCGGGCTTCCACCCGACAGCAACAATATGGAATATGAAGAAAAACTGTAAAAGTAATATAATATGTAAGTAATACAAAGGCCAACACACACAGACGCCGAACGGCGCGCGTCAAAACAGCCGCCCCCATTATTTTCAATGAACCTACCCCACACCGGCGCAGAAACGCGTTCACGCCTCGCCCGGCGCTCCGATACGGCGTTGTTCTATTTTCAGTCGTCGCCGTGTATGAAAATAATAAAAAAAAATATTAACCATACTGTTAAAGTATTAATCTAAACGACTGCCTGCAGGGAGGGATGGTTCAATATTTTGTGAGTCCACGTGTTGGGTATTTAGGCTATCAATGAATCATTTATTTTTTGCAATTAGCCTTTAAATATACCGCCATCATTTAGATTCTAATACTTCAAAGCCATAATGTTTAAAAAAAACAAGAGGCTGTTATTTAAAGTAAGAGTGTGTTTACGTCACGTTCATGGTTAAAATGAATTGTTGTTTACTGTGTTGCTGAAACTCGGCGAGGCGACAGGCTGACTTTAATCATTAATTATGCTGAAATCATGCGTCCCACATGACTGCAAGGGGCTGCAAATGTTTGGCCATGAAGACCCCAGTGTTTTAGTTATGAGTTTGATCTGTCTGATAATATCATCTGCTTGAAGACGCTGTTTAAATGCTATGGGGAGGTGTTCTTTCCTACCCGACTCTCTCCTCCTTGCTCTGTCATCGGACACTGGGGGGATTTCTGCATAAAATGGTAGCCTATATTGAAAGTAGGTTATTATAATCCATAACGTGTTAGTTGGACGCTGATTGCAAACAGTTAACGTTCTATCCTCCACGTCTTGTCATTGTCGCCACCCGTCATATAATACTTATTATATTAATATAGCAAGTGAATTCATAAAGTCTAATGATGGTGTCATTGCCGATCAAGCTCACAACACGTTGCATCTGGTGATTTCATTTAATGACAGACGTATGTGTGATATAGTATGAACTTTACACAGCATATGCTGTGCAATGTTTTCTAGCCTATTCAACATCACACTCCTAGTAGCACACAAAGTGTGCACACAACCAGATGTGCACTCACACCAACGTGCACGGTCTTCTGACCCATAGGCCTATACACCCCTCTCCCTTTTGGAAAAGAGTACTCTACTATAGGTTTTATTTTTAACGTTTTGAATTGTCTCTTTTGAAACCCTTTAGAATGTTTTTAAACAGGCAGTTAAAAAAATGTATTAGTATTATCATTATTTAATAATAAATCTAAGTATAATAATAATAATAATAGGCTAATAACTGACTTTATGTTAACATCCCTACGACATGTAAATGTGTAGCTATCTTAAAATGAATAGGTTATACATACTGTAATTGTAATTGCTAGGGTAATCAGGTATGGTACAGTAGACCTTTATTAAACATGTGAACATAATGACTATTGAACTGAACAATAGAGACAAGTCATAACGGAGCTTATCCTCCACTACCAGATGCATATTGGATGTTATTTTCAGCCCTATGCCTACCATATCAAATCATAATGCTATAGGCTACATGATAATACCTTTCAGTATTTATGCTACTGTAGAAGTAGCCTACCATTTATATTGTTGTTCATATGGAATACAGCCTGATTGTGAAGCTTTGCTTCTAGTTTGGTATAAATGATACCGTAGTCTTGTAGGTTTCCCAGTTATATAATCATCTAGTTATATACTGTTAGCAAACAACTGGTAGCCCAACAACTGTTACATTGATCTGCTGCTTTTCAAAACATGATGTCACTGCTCAGATTATTACGTTTTGAAGTTATTAAATACACAATGAATAAAATAACTCACATATCGTCATGCAGCACATCTACCCCTCTAGTGCAGTGATTTTCAACCCTTTTCATATCAAGGTCCATTTTTATTCGGCATTTGAGCAACGGACCACCGTTTGATGAGATTTGGACTGTCAGACCCAAAACTTTGAATATTTTGTTATCATTGGAAAGATTTTCTCCACAATTCCATCCATGCTGTATTGATGTTGGTATTGTAGGAGAGATAACAGGCAAACGTTGATCAAAAATAACGATCTTCTACATTTTCTATTTGTGTAGACTTAAGTAATGCAGATGTTTAACAATAATTTAACTCTTGAGAGTTTAAAATGAAACCAAATGGACCTGTAAGGGTCTATTTGGTTTAATTTTACACGTTCAAGAGTTAAAGATCTATAAGGGTCCATTTGGTTACCAACTCGCCATCATTTAGCTGGGGACCACCTGGAACCCCTCAAGGACCACTGGTGGTCCCTGGACCACTGGTTGAGAACCACTTCTCTAGTGCATCAGCATTCCCAACAGTGCCATCTACTGGCTTGAAATAGTCAAGACACAGCAAATTCCTGCAGTTGCAAGGCACTTCAAAGGCATCAATAGGCTACTGCTCTGCTGCGCTGCATGCGCAGCCTGTTTGATACCAGCTAATAACTTATATAATTACTAAGGAATAATAAGTAACTAGTAATTTATTACTATTCCTGAGTAATTATAACCAACACTGGTCATGAAATCAAGGTGAACCTTGAAATTTGTATTAGTGAAATATATTAAATATATACAAATAGGCTAATTATAAACTTTATTTTATTTTATTTACTTTATCAGTACTTTGTGTGCACTCATTTCTCATTCCTAAAATAAATATTTTAACTATTTATTCATTCATTCATCCATTCATCCCACACATTTTCAAAAGTGGCAAAAATAGCTGATCTACAAGCTTACAACACATTGCACGTTGTGAGCTTGTAGATCGGCTAATTTAGCAATGAATACGTTTGAAAACAACTGAATATAAAATGAGGTGACGATTAAAAAACAAACGATTTAGAGTGAAAAACAATCCTTGTAAAAGTATTGTATTAATTATATGTTCCTACTTCTACAGGTACTGGCAGCCTGGTCAGCCTTATAACGCTTCACCAGATGAAGACTGTGTTGAGTATTATGATGGGTCTCATTCTTCCTTTTCTACCAAAGGATGGAACGATGCAAAGTGTTCTAAGAATTACATATACTGGATCTGTGAAAGAGTTGTGTGCTGAAACCATCATGTTCACAATGTATCAGTTAGCTGGTGTGTTGAGCTACATGATGGCTGTGTTTACATGTGGTAGTTTGTGTGTTTGCTTTGGTTTGTCTGCCTTGCAGTTCTACCCAGTATGCACTGTAGACATTATATTACAATTCATATTCATATTTTCATTATTTAGTTAAAGGGAGCCTATAGAATGTGAAGAACATTAATCTAACCCCATCTGTTCCATTTTAATACCATGTTCATGTAGTTTCATATAATGTTTGTTCTGTTGTCTTAAAGACAGTGCAGTTCTCATCTATTTCTCACCAGTATTAAGCATTGTATTTCATTTGATTTGCCATATTTGCCTTATTGATTATGTGCTTTAACCACTTAAGCCCTATTTTATACTTTGGCTATTATAAAATAGCAGATCTACAAGCTCATCGCAATGTGTTGTGAGGTTGTAGATCTACAGGACCACAATGAAAACAAGCCCCTGGGTTTTTTTGTGTTATCTTTTTAGCATCATTGTAAAATCGTACCACTGTACTATTTGCAAACTGTTAATAAAGTATTCAAAAATACTAATTTCATTTTTTGGTTAAGATTTTCCTCTTGTAAAGGACTGGCCTGATAAGTGGCTGGAAACAGCACAGAGTCAGGAGGTAGATTGCAACCAAAGGTGCTTTTATTCAGCCAAAGTACACAGACAGGATAAGAGCATCAGCAGCAAAAGGTGACATGGTGGTCGGCAGCTCCACCATGTCCTAAAACTAAAGCTGAGTGTGATTGTTTCTGGCAGCCTTTTATACTCAGCTGAGCCAATCAAGTGTCAGTCAATCAATTGTGGGTTCAACCATGTTGCAGGTTACCTCAAACATGCAACAAATCTAAACCACACATTCCATTAAACATCTGCATCAATACCCCTGGTAAATACATATAACTTAAGCACCCTATTGCAAAACAAACATTATCACATTATTAGCAGCTTCCAATACACAACACAAAACCCCCCTCTCTCTTCTACTGTGGTCCAGTCCAAACCCATATATGGTGCTCGGGCACCCTGGGGACTCTTTTGCCCGAACGCCCAAATATAAGTAAGAAGGACTTCTTCATTACACCTCTTAATAATTTCTATTCTAATATGTTTTAATGTAAAGCACTTGCTACAGGTTTTATATTACAGGTGCTATACACAGTTGCTTACAAGTGGTATTTTTATTATTATTATTATTATTATTATTATTATTACTCTCCGCAGGAGAGTATTGTTTTCACTTTCTAAATATGACACACCGATTGGTCAAGCCTCACGTGACACGTGACAATACGGTGAAATACTGTATAAATACATGGCATCACTTTGACAGTGTCTTTGCCACTGTCAAAGTGAGGTAAGACAGGAACCATCACGAAATGGCTGCATGGCTGATACATAATTGGCAGATAGGACAGATAGGACACTTATATAGACAGGAGGGATATGACACCAGACGGATAGGACACTTACAGTACACAGACAGGACGGATAGGACACTTATACAGACAGGACGGATAGAACACTTACACAGACAGGACGGATAGAACACTTACACAGACAGGACGGATAGGACACTTACACAGACAGGAGGGATATGACACTTACACAGACAGGACGGATAGGACACTTACAGTATACAGACAGGACGGATAGGACACTTACAGTATACAGACAGGACGGATAGGACACTTACAGTATACAGACAGGACGGATAGGACACTTACACAGACAGGACACTTATACAGACAGGAGGGATAGGACACTTACACAGACAAGACGGATAGGACACTTATACAGACGGATAGGACACTTATACAGACAGGACGGATCGGACACTTATACAGACAGGATGGATAGGACAGTTAGAACATAAGAATTAGAACATTCCCAACATTCCCAACACAAGTCTGGTAAGAGTGAGGTAAGACAGGAACAATCACGAAATGGTTGAGAAATGGCGGATACTGTAACAATTGGATAGGACACTTACACAGACAGGACGGATAGGACACTTACACAGACAGGACGGATAGGACACTTACATAGACAGGACGGATAGGACACTTATACAGACAGGAGGGATAGGACACTTATACAGACAGGACGGATAGGACACTTATACAGATAGAACATTCCCAACATTCCCAACAGCGGAGAGTTGTGCTCCGAGGAGCACTTTTTCTAGTTATTATTATTATTATTATTATTATTATTACTCTCCGCAGGAGAGTATTGTTTTCACTTTCTAAATATGACACACCGATTGGTCAAGCCTCACGTGACACATGACAATACGGTGAAATACTGTATAAATACATGGCGTCACTTTGACGGTGTCTCAGCCACCGTCAAAGTGAGGTAAGACAGGAACCATCACGAAATGGCTGCATAGCTGATACATAATTGGCAGATAGGACAGATAGGACACTTATATAGACAGGAGGGATATGACACTTACACAGACGGATAGGACACTTACAGTAGACAGACAGGACGGATAGGACACTTATACAGACAGGACGGATAGGACACTTATACAGACAGGACGGATAGGACACTTATACAGACAGGACGGATAGAACACTTACACAGACAGGACGGATAGGACACTTACATAGACAGGAGGGATATGACACTTACACAGACAGGACGGATAGGACACTTACAGTATACAGACAGGACGGATAGGACACTTACAGTATACAGACAGGACGGATAGGACACTTATACAGACAGGAGGGATAGGACACTTACACAGACAGGAGGGATAGGACACTTACATAGACAGGACGGATAGGACACTTATACAGACAAGACGGAAAGGACACTTATACAGACGGATAGGACACTTATACAGACAGGACGGATCGGACACTTATACAGACAGGATGGATAGGACAGTTAGAACATAAGAATTAGAACATTCCCAACATTCCCAACACAAGTCTGGTAAGAGTGAGGTAAGACAGGAACAATCACGAAATGGTTGAGAAATGGCGGATACTGTAACAATTGGATAGGACACTTACACAGACAGGACGGATAGGACACTTACACAGACAGGACGGATAGGACACTTACATAGACAGGACGGATAGGACACTTATACAGACAGGAGGGATAGGACACTTATACAGACAGGACGGATAGGACACTTATACAGATAGAACATTCCCAACATTCCCAACAGCGGAGAGTTGTGCTCCGAGGAGCACTTTTTCTAGTTATTATTATTATTATTATTATTATTACATTATAAACACATTCATGAGACAATGCTCTCATACAGTATGTTTATAATCATGCAAAACAGCATATATCGCCATTTATAAAAGGTTATAAATAGGTTATGGACATATTGCAGATTATACATAAATATTATTCTCAGGTTGCATTATTATTATCTTTTAACTCTGAAAACAGAAGTATACAAGAGAACGTTTGTACTTATGTGAGCATTAATCTCTCATGGAGCGTTGATCTTTGTTAACAACTTGAATTGTAAATGATAGAAGTACTCTATCACCACCTTGTGGTGGGTGAATGTTTCACTACTAGATGAACCGGAGTTTAGAAGTTTATTCAAACAGAAGTTGAACAGTAGTCTATAGTTTAATAGAACACCTGGTAGGCTGTGCTGAGAAGACATGTTATTGATTATACCTCAGCAGTACTTATAGTTTAATAGAACACCTGGTAGGCTGTGCTGAGAGGACATATTATTGATTATACATCAGCAGCAAAAACTAAACTACATGAGAGAGCAGCATCAATTAGAAGATGAATTTCAAAGATTAGAAAACAGTATCAGTTATCCTCAACTTCCCCCTGTCATGTCCCCTTTTCCTTTGAGCCTACATAGCCCACTTAGTGACATTTTTAAGACAGAGATTTGAATGAAAACAGCAACAGAAAAACAGACTTCTGTCAGCAAACATTGCAGACTTAAATCTTTATTTACATCATCACATTCAGAGGCACCCAGTCTATGTGTCAAAGTGTCCCTGAGCAATACACTGCTCCTAATAGTTAGGATGGGTAAATGTATTCATATCACCCTCTGCTAGGAATGGACCCCCTCCCCCAAACTAAAAGAAAGAAAGAAAGAAAGAAACAAACAAACAAACAAACAAACTTAGTAACTTAGTGATAGTACATAATGTGTGCTCCCCTTCTTTGAAACAGGAAAAACACAGTAATTTGTGTATAGGCCTATTCCAGGAAAACAAAGACATTTCTGCGAAATTACCAACATAATCTCAGAAGTTGTTCAGTATAGATAACTTGTACTGCAGGCCTATATACTGACCCAATACTGTAAATACAGAGACCTGAAGGTACACATCTTCCGCTGTATCATATTATATATATTATATTTATATAATATTATATATTATTATATGTATTATCATTTAGCGCTGCAATCAAATGACATTATTTGATTATCAGAGAGTTCCAGACTTTTCTTTCCCGGGTCATGTTAGCTACAGTACTTCATACTGGGAGATTCCGAGGTGTTCCAAGACTGGAGTAGAGATATATAATACCCATGTGTAGGCCTGTCACAATTATTACATAATCATCTAATCACAATTATTTGAGATGATCGCAATCATTTTTTACATTATCGCCATAATCGTTCCCATGTTGAAAAATGTTCATACATTTTCAAATAATAAAGCAGAAATAGCAGATCGGCTATTTCTATTATTTTTTACATGTGTAAAATTATTATGTCAATAATCTATTTGTATATTTAATTATTTGTCATATCTACCCTGTGCAATTTGTGATTATGAAGCCTATAAGGCAAACAGAAATACAATGTGTATTCATCTGTTGCAATGTTCAATGTCAAAAACACAATTAAATCGTTAATCACAATTATTTGTGTGACAATTAATCGTCAAGTAAAATGTGTAAATCGTGACAGCCCTAACCATGTGGTCCATGGTCCGCCTGGGGTCTCCTCCCAGCGGGACGAGCCCTGAAGACCTCCCTAGGGAGACTTTACCCATGAAGCAGCCGTACTAGATGACCAAGGAGCAACCACTCATAATTATAGCTTGAATGTATATGCTGTGGCACCTTTCATGAACCCAAGGACCCTTTACATCTAAAACAATGAACAACCAACAAACAAACAACCAAACAAAACAACAAACAACTATTTGCCACAAGCCAAATCTGATTTGAATATGTTGTTAATTAATTCATCTACAGATAATCTACAAGCTCAAAGATATTTGGTGTAGAGGCGGAAATAAAGAACGCACCAGTGCCAACGCAGGTCTGTTTTAAGTACAGAGGGTCCAAGTGGTATATAGATCTATTCTAGAGAAATGACACACTGCCCGCAGTACGTGCGGGCAGTGTCAAATATCAACCTCCCCGCCCGGCTTTCATCCCCGGAACACGGGCCAATTGTAAAATCCAGCCGGCTGCACCATGCTGGATTTGAACCCACAACCTCTGCAGTGGTTGGCAGGCACTTTACCACTGCACCACCCGTGTGCCCCTCACAAGACAGAAACCTTGACCTTGACCTGGTGAATAAGGAGTGATTTCGGACACAGTCCGTGTGTCCGGTAAACTCTGTACATAGACTCACGTACAGTGCCACCTTACTGTTGCATCATCCCTATGCCTAAACCTAACCTAAAGCATGTACATTTCCTTTACAAATGAGGGGCTGGGCTAAACACATATAATACTCCCCCCCCCTTAATTACAGCATGCAGCATGTGCTCCTGTTTAACCCCTATCGTGACTCTGCCTTTGCCCAGCGTGTTTTCCCCCTTGAAAATTGTTCCAGTTCCCCTTTGGACAATTTCCCAATTCTGTACATCAGTTTGCCCAAATGCTTTGAAAGCATCTTTGCTCTGCATGATATGTAGGTGGAGGTTCAGTGCAGCATACAACACCATTCTTGTAGGACAGATTGTTGAATGACAGATACAAATCCACAGCTATGAAATTATCGTGACCTGTTGTTGCTGTGGACAGATTGGCAGTTATTAGAATGGCTTGTTTCAACTCCTCACCGTCAATTTATTGCACACAAAAAAGGACAGATCCTTAGTATCTTAGTGAACATAGAATACGTTAATAATTTAATCATAAAAACCTAACATTGAGTCAGAAGCTTAATATGAATAATAAGATCAATTCCTAAGGACTTCTAAAATGCTGATGACAGTTTCTTTCTGCTCTTTTTCGGTTCCCTGTTGGCTGGAAACGTCATGTCAAAGGATTTGTGGTTTGACAGAAAGGGTCTTTCCAAGTTCCCTTTTAGAGAAAACTGTGAGAAATGTCTCCCATGGTACCAGGTCTGCTGCTGGCCATCTTTGTCCCCCCCCCTTAAGAAAAAGTAATGTTAAGATTGTTTTCAACAAGGCCATGTAATTGATACCTTTCTATTAAGTGCAATATTTTATATTCTTTAAAAATAAAACTAATCACTTGTAGTACTGAAAATGGCCCATTAATTGGTAATATTAAGTCAGTGTCACTCACTCACACACACACACACACTCGCTCACTCTCACATACACGCACACATGCACACGCACACACACACACACACACACACACACACACACACACACACACACACACACACACACACACACACACACACACACACACACACACACACACACACACAAACACACACACACACACACACACGCACACACACACGTAGACACGCAGACACACAGACACGCTCGCGCAATTCCTTCCGAGTCCCGACCCCCTTAACCATAATAACTGAATTTATAACCATAACTGTCACGATCTTGGCCTCTGCCCCTGCCCTGTGTGCACTGCCCTTATCATGTGCCCCTGTTTAACCCCTATCGTGACTCTGCCTTTGCCCAGTGTGTTTTACCCCTTTGAGCTCCTCCCCGCCTGATTACATAGAGTGGTCTCACCTGCGTGTGCCAGCCGTGTCTGGTTGGCTAACAAGCTCCAGAGACTTAAAAGATTGCTTGAGAGTGTGTTCGGGGCTGGTTTATTGGCCCTCATTTATCAACGTGGTGCAGCCCGAATAATGAGCGTACGGCGTAATCACCGCAATTTTCGGCATTTATCAATATATCCTGACGTGGGCTTTATCCTACGGTACGCTGAGATCTCACGTCTGGTCGAGACCAGTTGTTGACGTTGGCTGCACCCGTTTATTCCATTCTAGACCTGCGGAGCACCATTGTCTGACTGTCTGACAAGATTCTGGACACATAATCCACTCCTAAATGTGTATATCTACACTAATAAATAATGGCTGTGAAAATATATCATTTTATAAAGTAATTTAAACAAACTGCTTTAACAGTCATTCAGATAAGATTGTAGATCTGTCTGTATTGAAAATAGCAGATCTACAAGCTCACAAGCCAGTTGCATCGCGACGCGTTGTGAGCTTGTAGATCTGCTATTTTCAAAAATATACGAGCGCTTTTGCGCCGGGAGTCCCGGCCACGTTTTCATGGACAGTGAGGTCTACAAACTTACAGTAGCTTGTCCTATGTTATGGAGTTATGTCCTAGAGAGTTATGTAGGCTACACAACCTGGCTGGGTTAAGGATATAAACCCGACGCTCCAATATTAACGTGGCGGCACGGAAACACTGCATTCCTCCCGAGTCTCATGTACCGCTACGCTACGGACACGGACATGAAAGACAAAGTTGGGCGGGCGCGTGTGTGTGTATGTGTGTGTGTGTGTGTGTGTGTGTGTGAGAGAGAGAGAGCGAGAGAGCAAGAGAGAGCGAGAGAGAGAGGCGTGTGCGTGTGCGGCGAGGCCAGGGGGGGGGCGGGGGGGACGGGGACGGACTGTTTCTTATTGGCTTTTCATGTCTTTGGTCGTATTCTGGTTTGTCTTCATGTCGTAAAATCAGGGGGTTTTGAGAATATTTTAAGGGCGTGTTATTTAAATGACGCTCGTTTCAGCCGTGACATTTATCAATGCTGGGACCAAGTGTAAGCTCGGATCAGCTGTGTAGGATGCGTTGATAAATGTGACTTCGACGTTGGTGTACGGCCGAATATATGGAAAAATATACGCCGGTTTATAAGCTGCGTTGATAAATGAGGGCCAATGTCCTGTTGTTTTTCGTCAGTCAGAGTTTCAGTGTGTGTTGATATGTTGTGTATACAGTGTGTGCTTGTGTTAACATCTGTTACGTCTAAAATAAAGTTGTCGTTAATTGTATCCACCTTGGTTCCTGCGTTTACTTTGAGTTCTGAGTTCCTGCGTTTGGGGCCAAAATACACCTGCGTTGCTGACAGAATGAACCAGCCATCATGGACCCAACAAAACTCTCAGCCAGAGAGAGCCTCTGTTCGAGAAAGTGTCCTCAAGTTCCCCGTTCCTGTGTCCTACGACGCAAGTCTTCACCGCTGGTCAGAAGTTCTGATGTTCCCACTGCCTCGATGATTGGTGACGGTTCGCAGGACCCTCATCCTGCCAGGTGGACCGTTTCTCGAGTGTCCTGCTGCCCACTGATGTCACGATGTCAGTGCTGTCCAGCGTCGCAAGCCCCTACAAGTCTGTGTCTGATTCCTCCCTGGGTCCAGCGACGGGGTTGTTTGTTCCCTGGGGTAATGGCTTCCTGGTTCGTCTTTGGGTCCAGTTGGAGAGTCATCCCTATTGAGCTGTGTTTTCTGACGTTGTGGACTCGTCGCTGTCCAGTTCCTGTTTCTCTCCCGGGGGTCCTCACTCCTTCCCCTATATGCATGTGCCCTCTGCTCCACCCTGTGCCATAGCCCTTGCAGTCCTCCTCCCTGCTTTCTCCCTATTCCCTTGTGACGTTCTGGCCTTGGGGCCCGTCTGAGTGACCCGGGTGGGCAATCTGCCAACCTGGGGTTCAGTCAGCGTGCGTTTGTGTGTGCGTGCGTTGAATGCAGTTCTATACATATGAAATGTCAATTAGGCCTAGGCTATTTGTCATTATTGATATGACTAATTTAGGTGTTATGACGATTAATCATGTACATTTAGATTCCAGGCAGACACCAGATTTAGCTTTTGGGATCCAGTGTCCTCAGCTGAAAAATAACTCATGGTCACAATATCTACTTAGTGGTGAGATCTACCTTCACCAGACACTGAAAACCACCACAACTTTGATGTCTTATTTTACGCTTCTAATTAGAGTTATGTGAACTTATAGAATAAGTCGATAAGTAACAAGTTTAATAATAATAATAATAATAAGGGCAAGATCAATTCTGAAGAAAGGGGGATTTCTAAAATGCTGATGACAGCACTTACAGTTTCATGTACTCTACATAGATACATAATTAATGGTTGACATTTCAATTCCTTTTTTTTTTTTTTTCTCACTTCACTGTTGGCTGGAAACGTCTTGTCAGATGATTTGTGGTTTGTCAGAAAGCGTCTTTCCAAGTTCCCTTTCTTCACCATCGCTGTTTTTAGTGGAACAAAGCTGTGACCAGTTCCTCTCTTCACACACACGATAGGAGGTGAAGTGTCCGTCTTAACTTTAACAACTAGCTTCATATAAACAGACTTTCATGTTGCTAGTTGAGATTTCAGCCATCACTGTGCAGCTGTCCATTATGCATGGGCATTGTATGTCTTTTGTCTCTTAATGTCTCTTCCCTCTTCTCAATAATGTTGTCTCATCTCGTCTCATTCGCTGCGGTTTAACAGTAGTAATACACTAAACAGGTAAAATGGTAGATGGTGTTTTTATATAGCGCTTTTATCCAAAGTGCTTTACATTCACACACACACACACACATTCATACACAGAAGGCGGAGAAAACCATGCATTCGACACCAACTCTGGGAGAGCCCGGGATCGAACTGGGAAACTAGGAAACTCCCATCCGGACCGGCCACTCTACCCATGAGCCACTGCCACCCAGGTTACACACCTGGACCAAGATATGAGCCGTGACAACCAAGACTGCAGAACAGAACACATTGAACACATTTGTTTTATTACATTGAACCCGAAGTAGCACAACATCATCATCATTATCATCATCATCATCATCATCACATGATGATGATGATGATAAAATACAGAGCATGTCAGTTTTTTCTGTCTTTTATTTAGATGTTTCTGTGCTGGTGACAATGTAAATATAGTATATCATCATCACACCTCATCTATGCCATATGTTTTCAGTCATGATAGATTATGTCAGACATACCTATACTTATGATTATCTTTGATTCAAAAGCCAAATTCTTCATGTCCTCAACGTATTTTGTTTAGTTTTTCACCAATGGTGTTGAATACCATCATGATGTCTATTGGGAACACTTGGGAGTGGAGGTCCTTCCTATAGGCCTACCGAGTGTGTGCGTACAAAGTTAGCCTGTGTGTGTGTGTCTGTTTGTGTGTCTTTGTCTGTCTGTCTGTCTGTCTGTCTGTCTGTCTGTCTGTGCGTGCGTGCGTGCGTGCGTGCGTGCGTGCGTGCGTGCGTGCGTGCGTGCGTACGTGTGTGCGTGCGTGCGTGCAACAAATGAATGTCTATACATTAACACATTTAAAGGCCCACATTCAGGTTAAACCCTACTCTTCAATTATGTGTACAGTAGTTTACATTGTTGGTATTTAATGTTATTATTTATTGTAGACAATTCATGGGTAGGCCTATTTTTCTTTATTGATAGTTGAGTAATTTAGATGTTGCGGTGATTTATATTTTTATTCACTTGGATTTCAGGAAGACACCAGATTTAGCTTTTGGGTCCCAACCTGAGAACACGTGTACTGTACTGCCAGGGTTCTGACACAAGATCTGATCCAATGCTGGTGAGATATACCATCACCAGACAGTGGAAACCACCCCTGCTTTTACATCTCATTATAGACTTATAATCAGAATAATGCAAATATAAGTAAATCATTTAATAATAAAAACCTATAGAATAAGTGAATAATATGAATAATAAAGGCAAGAGTAATTCTGAAGAAAGAGTGAGACTTCTAATATGCTGATGACAGCACTTGCAGTTTCATATACTGTACATAAATACATAATGGTTGACATTTCAGTTCCTTTTTTTTCTTGGAAATCTTATTGTCAGATGATTTGTGGTTTGTCAGAAAGCATCTTTCAAGTTCCCTTTCTTCATCATCACTGTTTCTAGTGGGACAAAGCTGTGACCAGTTCCTCTCTACACACACACGATAAGAGGTGAAATGTCCGTCTTAACTTTAACAACAAGCTTTATGAAAAAAGACTTTCATGTTGCTAGTTGAGAATTCAGCCATCACTGTGCAGTTGTCCATTATGCATGGACATTGTATGGCTGTTGTCTCTTAATGTCTATTCCCAAACTCATTCTCAATAATGTTGTCTCATATCATCTCATTAGTTGTGGTTTAACAGTAGTAATAGCCTAGTACCAGAGTCTTGTATTAGAGAGTTCCGCCAATGAGGGGGCAGAAACAACGCCGGTCACGTGGTTCATGTAAACTGGAAATAGTTACAAGGAGCCGTAGACTTCAATGCATTCCATAAACTTCCGGCACACTGCATTGTGTTGTGAGCTTGTAGATCGGCTATATTCACTAAATACCCCCCAGAAGAGGGATGCTGGGTTCAAGTGGTTAATAGCGAACCCTGGAATTAAGCCTTTGTGTCTTTGTAAATCACTGGCTGCTCTCTCAAATGCTTTTCTGATGTCTGTCTGTGGATCTTACTGAGGGTGAAACTGCTTATTCCCCTTGAAAAATGTAATTCTCTCCACCAATAGTTTCCTGGTGTCTTCTCATCTTACTGAACTTCATGCTGTCATTGAATACTTTCTTGCCAGAAAATGACATATTCTGGCAGATTCCCATCCTGTCCTTCAATAAAAAACTCTGTTAAAGGACAACTTTGTTTTTTTACAACCAAGGTTTATATTTTAGCTTGTAATTAAAGTAAATAAAAGATGAGTGTTATTTTTTTTTAATTTACTGCTTTCTATAGTTTTAGCAATTTTTGCGATATTTTTTTACAGTGGGTGGGGGGAATTCTGTCCGGTGGCTAAATATGCCTTTTACACCTTAAAAAAAGGTCCTGTGGTCTTTGATGGCCAGATGTGAGTTATTGGGGGCTAGAAGAGCTAATTAATAATAAAGAAAACGCTGGGTTATTGTGTAAAAAAAATACATATTTAGCCAACGGACAGAATGCCCCCGCCCACTGTAAAAAAGATCGCGAAAATTGCAAAAACTATAGAAAGCAGTAAATGAAAAAATTACACTCATCTTTTATTTACTTTAAATACAAGCTAAAATATAAACCTTGGTTGTAAAAAAAACAAAGTTGTCCTTTAAGGTAACTCTCAAGGTATAGCCGTACTTTCTTAGCACGTTTGCTTTTCTCAGAAAAGTGCCATTCATACAAATAATGAGAGTGTAGGTGTTTGAGAGGTCACATAGGTGAGCCCCCCCCCCCCCCACAACCCCAAGT
Organism: Gymnoscopelus microlampas; assembly: GCF_963454915.1. Lineage (NCBI taxonomy): Eukaryota > Metazoa > Chordata > Actinopteri > Myctophiformes > Myctophidae > Gymnoscopelus > Gymnoscopelus microlampas. The sequence continues at coordinate 36,440,680 of NC_139956.1, read as the reverse complement.
TAGTTCAGCTAGCTGTCCTTCCAAAAATGTCAGGTCCCTGCTTAATTTATGCTACCATCAAATTTAATTATGTGACCCCCCCCCCGCCAAAAAACAAAAACAAAAAAAAACACAGTAACTTGAAGGTTCAAATATTCCTCTCTATTGTCTCCGTCAGGCCGAAAGGCATGGCCGAGACGATGTTTTCCCTCCGTCCGTCCGCCCGCCCGCCCGTCCGTCCGTCCGTCCGTCCGTGTGTGTGTGTGTGTGTGTGTGTGTGTGTGTGTGTGTGTGTGTGTGTGTGTGTGTGTGTGTGTGTGTGTGTGTGTGTGTGTGTGTGTGTGTGTGTGTGTGTGTGTGTGTGTGTGTGTGTGTGTGTGTGTGTGTGTGTGTGTGTCTAAAAAAAAAAGTAATGTTAAGACTTAATGTTTTCAACAAGGCCATGTAATTGATATATGTGTGTACCCAGATAACTTTGGTTTGGGGGTCCAAGGCTTGAAACTGTGCTGAGGTAGGTTGAGGGACCCCGCCTGGAACCTGGAGAATAACATAGAAGTATAAAAGAAGAGGGAGGGAGGGAGGGTTACTGGAAACTATGCACACTGCTAATTTTGAAAGTCGGGTTTCAATACCCCAGTGATTGGCAGGGGAGGAGTTGTCAGCTTGATTGGAAATAGGTGAGTTGGCACAGGGTGGAGTTGCCAGTGGCTGGTTATAGTTGGGTTTGGTTGTCTTCTCCTTAGTCCAACCTCCCGAACCTCAGTTGTACCAACTCCATTACAAGCCAGCAATGATAATAACGTTATTTTTTAAACAAATACTCACCGTGTGCATGAGTGCACACCTGTGTATGTGACTGTGTTTAATGAATGCACTTCTTTAATGAATTAATGAATCTAGGTCAGTGTTTTCAGGCACAATATCTACTTACAGGGTAGATCTACCGTCACCAGACACTGAAAACCACCACAACTTTGATGTCTTATTATACGCTTCTAATTAGAGTACTGTGAACATAGAAGTAAAATGTTTAAAATTAATAATAAGGGCAAGATCAATTCTGAAGAAAGTGTGTGACTTCTGAAATGCTGATGACAGCACTTGCAGTTTCATGTACTGTACATAGATTTATATATATTAACTTCTTCATGTCATCAACATATTTTGTTTTGTTTTTCACCAATGGTGTTGAATACCATCATGAGGTCGATTGCGAAACAAAGTTTCACGGCCATCGGTCAAACTATTGTTCCAAACACACAACCTGACACGCACACACGGACACACAGATGGACAGACAGGAGCAAACACTCCGGCCTTCTGCTCTCCGGCCGGATGGAGACAAATACAGGTTAAAGCGACATAATATGTCATTAGTGGCTAATATTATTCTGCACTCTGCGGAGGGTGCCTACTGATGTGTCTCACTAAGGTTACATTGTTAGCATGAACAATTCAATGTGGAGGGTTATGTGTGTGTGTGTGTGTGTGTGTGTGTGTGTGTGTGTGTGTGTGTGTGTGTGTGTGTGTGTGTGTGTGTGTGTGTGTGTGTGTGTGTGTGTGTGTGTGTGTGTGTGTGTGTGTGTGTCATTGTGTATATTCCTGCACTATACCTGCACCCAGTGATCTTGGTACATAGAAATTGATCTATTGAAGATTCTGACTTTCAAATGTAATTTTTTTGTTTTGATTGTATTGCTGTATTGTTGTATTGTGCTTTTTGCTTTGGCAATGTAAACGTATGTTTTCTCATGCCAATAAAGCCCTATGAATTGAATTGAAGTGTGTGTGTGTGTGTGTGTGTGTGTGTGTGTGTGTGTGTGTGTGTGTGTGTGTGTGTGTGTGTGTGTGTGTGTGTGTGTGTGTGTGTGTGTGTGTGTCATTGTGTATATTCCTGCACTATACCTGCACCCAGTGATCTTGGTACATAGAAATTGATCTATTGAAGATTCTGACTTTCAAATGTAAATTTTTTGTTTTGATTGTATTGCTGTATTGTTGTATTGTGCTTTTTGCTTTGGCAATGTAAACGTATGTTTTCTCATGCCAATAAAGCCCTATGAATTGAATTGAAGTGTGTGTGTGTGTGTGTGTGTGTGTGTGTGTGTGTGTGTGTGTGTGTGTGTGTGTGTGTGTGTGTGTGTGTGTGTGTGTGTGTGTGTGTGTGTGTGTGTGTGTGTGTGTGTGTGTGTGTGTGTCTATGTCTGTGTCTGTGCCCGTGTGTGTGCCCGTGTGTGTGTGTGTGTGTGTGTGTGTGTGTGTGTGTGTGTGTGTGTGTGTGTGTGTGTGTGTGTGTGTGTGTGCGCGCGCGCGCGCGCGCAAAACAAATTCATTTCGATACATGAGTACATATAAATTCATGGGTAGGCCTATTTTTCTTTATTGATAGTTGAGTAATTTAGATGTTACGAAAATTCATATTTTTATTCACTTGGATTTCAGGAAGACACCAGATTTAGCTTTTGGGTCCCAACCTGAGAACACGTGTGTACTGTCAGGGTTCTGACACAAGATCTGATCCAATGCTGGTGAGATCTACCATCACCAGACAGTGAAAACCACCACTATTTTTAGAACTCATTATGACTTACAGTATAATCAGAATAATGCAAATATATGTAAATCATTTAATAATAAAAACCTATTGAATAAGTCAATAATATGAATAATAAAGGCAAGAGTAATTCTGAAGAAAGAGTGAGACTTTTAAAGTGCTGATGACATTACTTGCAGTTTCATGTACTGTACATGAATATATGGTTAATATTTCAGTTCCTTTTTTTGCCTTGGAAATCGTATTGTCAGATGATTTGTGGTTTGTCAGAAAGCGTCTTTCCAAGTTCCCTTTCTTACCCATCTGTTGCTAGTGCGACAAAGCTGTGACCAGTTCCTCTCTTCACACACACGATAGGAGGTGAAATGTCCGTCTTAACTTTAACTTTAACCATCTTTATGAAAAAATACTTTCATGTTTCTAGTTGAGATTTCAGCCATCACTGTGCAGCTGTCTATTCTGCATGCTTTTGTCTCTTAATGTCTCTTCCCAGACTCATTCTCAATAATGTTGTCTCATTAGCTGTGGTTTAACAGTAGTAATACTCTAGTACTAAACAGGTTACACACCTGAACCAAGATATGCTGCCAGGGTCATTCCTGCTGCACTGCACCTCTCCCCTGATATGATTGGATGGGGTTCACATTCAGACCAGCAAACCTGAGCATGATTGGACAACGATTTGGCTTGACTTTTGTCCAGAAAGGCCAGAAAACAGCATGAGTACTGTTTGGAAATAGATCACATTTGAGGTGAAATAACAAGGAAAGACAAAGCATACATGAAAGCCCATATACATTACAAGCAATTGGCACATGTGGGATGTGAAATATAGACCTATTGACTATTTATAATTTGTACATGGTTTAGTTTAGTCAGTTGACATTTAATGTTTGCCTGGTCTCTGATATTATATTTTCTGCTGACAGACACCCATATACAAGCAATAGTACAGAGCATTGACAACCAAGATAACTTTTTATAAACTTGTGGACCATTTGTAATTCATGCTCCATTGCAGCAAGTAAGCGTTCATCCCACAGTTGCACACTTTACAGGGGAGCAAAGTGGCATGTCATTTTATTTTGGTCAAACATGTGTTAAAACATGCGTCAAACACAGTTTCAGAATCTTTAAATATTGTCTGTCATTCACCTAAAAGTCTGAGCTGAAATTGGTGTGTAAATATTAACTGTTTCACTGGCTGACAGGAAATGGGGAGAGAGATGGGAGGGTGAGACGCAGCAAAGATCGTCGGGATCGGGAGTCGAACTCGCGACACACTGTCAGGCTGGCATTGCAACCTAGGGTGCCTGGACCATCACACTATGGCCCAGGCCATTACATTTACTTCTACTCCACTACATCTAAGATTCAAATATTGTGCTTTTACGCCACTACAATTATTTGAAAACTTTAGTTACTAGTTACTTTGGAAATCTTTATTATGATTAAAAAATATACATTAACCACTTCAGCCATTTGATAGCAGATCTACGATAGCAGATCTACAATAGATCTACAATAGCAGATCTGCTATTTGCGTAATTTAAGTTTGATGCCAATTCTTTTGTACTTCTACTCAAGTCAGTTAAGAATTCCGGACTTTTTACTTGTAACAGAGTATTTACATTACAGAATTGATACTTTTACTTAAGTAAGAAATGTGATTACTTTTTTCACCACTGTCTAAAACGATAGCGAGAGATGGACTGCTGAGGTGGAGCGCTAAATCTACCATCAGCCAGTAGATTTGCCAAAGCTATGCTACTCATATGCTGAGTTGGTGATGCCCAGGAAAGATGCCAGGACCTTGTGGTCCAAAGTTTGTTTTTTGTGTCCGGGTAGCTCAGTCTGTAGTCAGCCTTTGACTACAGACTGAGCTACCCGGACACAAAAAACTAAAAAAAGTTCAATAACATACAATAACAATAGTTCCTCTGTTGGGTCAAAGTTGTTTGTGCACTCATCAAGCAAATATGATAATTTTAGCAGCATTTAGAGTACATGTCACTGTTTGTGAGAAAGCTTTACATATCTATGCTGTTCCTTTACATCACAGATATAATGTAAAGAATATAACCTCTTCTCCAGACATCACTGACACCAATGCACTCACTCATCATGTCATCTTCCTTTCATAAAACCTATGTATATGTACGGTATTTCTTTAATACTTGTTGCAATGAAAAATAAATAGTTCTAAATGGGGGCGGAAACAAACAAACAAAAATAAAAGAGGAAGAGAGGCACATGAATAAAATAAAGACCGCTCTTCTCCTTAATTCAGAGCGTAGTGAGGAGGTGGAGAATGTCAAATGCCTGCAAGAAGAATTGAATCACAAGGGTAGAAATGGCTGCAGATAACATTTATGATAACCTTGAGCTCCAAACGATAGACGATGCAACCTACGAAGATGTTGAGATCAGGACTAGGCCTACAGCGAAGGAGAGAGATCTACAGAATATCCTGCAGTCTGGTAAGAGATGTTACTAATACAAAGAATCACCCACAAATACTTTTTAAACAGGACATTTTAAGATTTTTAACTGATCTCACTGATTCACTCCCTCGTTGTGTGTGTGTGTGTGTGTGTGTGTGTGTGTGTGTGTGTGTGTGTGTGTGTGTGTGTGTGTGTGTGTGTGTGTGTGTGTGTGGGAGAGAGTCTGAACATGAATGCGTATGCAATAAGCATGTATGAGAATGGTGTGAAGGAAAAAGAGATGTCACCGCTAAAACCTAAATGCTCATTGTATTGAGAAACCAATCCCATATCCCTCCTTGATTTTAGTTTGATGACTATGTCTATGGTTTTGAATTGTCAAAAAGCATGTTGTACCTTGTACTCATTCACTCAATATAACACATTATTATTAAAAAAACAAAAGAATAACCAACAAATATCATGTATGAATACCATAATTGTTTCTTAAATTTAGCCTTTTTACAATATTCAGCTTGTCTTACTGGGTTTATAATCTGATCTCACTCCCTCCTTTTCCCCCAATGTGTGCGCGTGTGTATGTGCGTGTGCGTGCACTCGTGCATGTGTGTGTGTGTGTGTGTGTGTGTGTGTGTGTGTGTGCGTACGTGCGTGTGTGTCCTCCAGGCATAAGACGGTACAGGTGTGTTGCGGTCAGTTTTGGATTGCTTTGTGGTGTTCTAGCTCTCCTCAGCATTGGAGCACCACTCTATCTCTGTAAGTCAACTTTCATGACAATGTGTTTTATTTATTAATATAAATATTATTGAATTAAGTTGAATACAGTGGTCCTCATTCCTTAGTTGAAATAGATATTTTACCACTGGTGAACTCATTAAACTGTGTTAGACAGTATTCAACTCTCATGGTCACATGGTGTTGGTGAGAGGAGGGATATGGCCAGTGACAAAGTGCTGAACACCAAGTGCATTTGCAATGATATTGATATGGATGGGAAAATATGGCACATATTTTATCAGCATCCATTTTAAAGACTGAACATCACTTTACATTTTCTGGGCCTCTACATTTTGTGTCACGTTCTACATTTTGTGTCAAGTGTTACGACAAGTGGACATTTCCATTTCACCTTATGAACATAACATTGACTAAAACTACCTAAAATTGGTTAAAAACAGGATACGAGGCGTAGGCTGAAAAGTAAATGTCAAACTGTCTGAAACTTTAACTGAACTTTCCCACCTGTCCACATCCTGTCTGCACCGTATGCATAGCGGTGGTTTTTGCTAGAAAGTTGACATCCACGTGTGCCCTAACAGACTTGAGAACAACACGTTAACCACTTAGCACACCTTATGACACGGACGTGCATTTCTAAACTATCCAATCCAAACTCCCTTTTTGTGGATGGCCCCTCACTGGTTTCCTGTAGTATATAGTAGCATTACACATCCTGTTACATTAGAATTCTCCGCGATCTACAGACCTTGGTTCTACTGACTCTGTTGTTCGTGCATACGAGGCGCCTCCCGTTCTTTCCCCTGTGTGGACTAATCGGTCTTGAGCCTTTACGAAACAATCATCTGATACGTTGAGAATTTGATTTCACTTGTCTTGCATTATTGGTTCACATATTTCACAGTGTTGTTCCTGTGTATTGCTGTATTGAAATTAATAAATATGCTGGTCTTGAGCTAATGTGATCCTGGTTTAATGTCGTGTATGTACCCTCTGGACAATAGGATATACTGAACAAAGGACACACTCCCCTCTTGGAGTGTGGTCCTGGCGCATCAATATCAATGGATTAATAAGAAGGACACGCAGATTATTCTGTGTGTCTAAATTAAGTTATACTTTATTGCATCCCCATGAGTAAATTCACCCTCTGCATTTGACCCACCCTTACTATTGGGAGCAGTGGTCAGCCACTGAGCAGAACCCAGGGACCAGCTCCAGCTCTAAGGCCAGTGCCTTGCTTTAAGGGCACTGAAAGGAGTTTGTATAACATGCATGTGTTTTGGTGTGGGAGGAAACACAAGGGAACACTGGGAGACCATACAAACTCCCCATAGAAAGACCCCATCTGTTTTGAGCGTGTGTTTTGTAAATACATTTTTGTATATTATTTACTTATGAATAATAGCCTATTATGCTAGCTAGCTTGCTTGCTATGTCATTTTGTAGACTTACAATTTGTTTTAAATCACGCAATTTGAAAATGTCCTCACAGATCAGTCCCACATGGTGGAGAGAGACCAATGGAACAACAACCTGACTGTAGAGCGAGTGAAATTACAGACCAGTTTTGACCAGTTGAACCACCTGACTAAACAGAAAGAGCAGCTTCAGACCAGTTTTGACCAGCTCTGCAGCAGACAGAGCTGTGGTGAGTGAGACATCACTATTTCTTCATTGTTACATCTTGTCGTTCATAATATATTACAAAATAAATAACAAAAAATGGCTAACTTTATTTGTTGTTGTTAGAATCACCTGGATGGCAGAAATTTGACAGAGGTTGTTATTACATCTCTACTGAGAGGAAAACCTGGGACCAGAGCAGACAGTGGTGTAGAGACAACCAATCAGACCTGATTGTCATAAAGAGCAAAGAAAAACAGGTAGGGTGTGTGTGTGTGTGTGTGTGTGTGTGTGTGTGTGTGTGTGTGTGTGTGTGTGTGTGTGTGTGTGTGTGTGTGTGTGTGTGTGTGTGTGTGTGTGTGTGTGTTTGAGTGTGTGCACTGTATGTGTGTGTGTGTGTGTGTGTGTGTGTGTGTGTGTGTGTGTGTGTGTGTGTGTGTGTGTGTGTGTGTGTGTGTGTGTGTGTGTGTGTGTGCGTGTGTGTGTGTGTGTGTGTGTGTGCGTGCATCCATGAGTCCGTGCGTGCGTGCATCCGCGTGTGCGTGTGTGTGTTTGTGCATGATTGTATGTTTGCATGTGTGCATGGCTTCATGCATGTGTGCATACACATGTGTCCGTTGTATCCTATTCCACTTAGTGGAGACATGATATATTGTACAGTTTGTATATCAGTAACCAGCAGCTTTTCTGTCCAGGACTTTGTTGCCAGTTTCAACAAGAGGTTATGGCTGGGTTTGACCGACAGAGACAGCGAAGGATCTTTCCAGTGGGTAGATGGAACGCCACTGACCACACCAACGTAAGACTGATAATCTTCATTTTACCATATCTACAAGCTACCAACACTTTGCGATGCTACATATGATTAGCTTGTAGAACTGTTCCTTTTAAACATGCACCTTCGCGCAAAGTTACGAGAGCAGTACTGATGAAGTTACTGATGAATTGAGTACAATGGACAAAAATGGAAACAACCCCCCAGGGGCTTCTAGTGTTATCCTTTTAGCATAACCTTTGACTGTACTACCTGTACTGTTAACAATCGCGTTAATAAAGTATTCAATCAATCAATCGATCAATGACGCAGCCTATGTGCAGATCTGTGGATATATGGTCTGGGGCAGGTCAGTGTGTAGCTCAAACATGAAGCCACTGCCAGGCATGTATAGTACACACATACAGGAATACTTTCAACATTTGCAAGTATCGCCATTAGTTTATTTCAGTCAAAGATACAAACATAGTTGTCCATTATACACGTTGTGCAGGCATTTTTGAGAGGCTTCATTGTGTTTAGTCCTGCTTTTAGGACGTTTTTGACTCCTTCTGTAAGGATAATTAATTTTTAACTGTCTGGCAGTATCTCCATATTTTGACTTTTTATACTTCTTTGTAAATTAACACTGCATTCCCAATGTAAATTAACATTGACCCCAGTGTTTTAGTTATAAGTTTGATCTCTCTGATAATATCATCTGCTTGAAGACGCTGTTTAAATGCTATGGGGAGGTGTTCTTTCCTATACCCGACTCTCTCCTCCTTGTTCTGTTCACAGACATTGGGAGGATTTCTGCATAAAATGGTAGCCTATATTGAAAGTAGGCTGTTATAATCCATAACGTGTTAGTTGGACGCTGGTTGCAAACATTCAACGTGTTATCCTCCACGTCTTGTCATTGTCGTCACCCGTCATATAATACTTATTATATTAATATAGTAAGTGAATTCATAAAGTCTAATGATGGTGTCATTGCCAATCAAGCTCACAACACGTTGCATCTGGTGATTTAATTTAATGACAGACGTATGTGTGATATAGTATGAACTTTACACAGCATATGCTCTGCAATGTTTACTAGCCTATCTAGTTAGTTGTCCCAACCAACATCACACTCCTAGTAGCACACAAAGTGTGCACACAACCAGACGTGCACTCACACCAACGTGCACGGTCTTCTGACCCATAGGCCTACACCCCTCTCCCTTTTGGAAAAGAGTACGCTACAATAGGTTTTATTTTTAACGTTTTGAATTGTCTCTTTTGAGACCCTTTAGAATGTTTTTAAACAGGCAGTTAAAAAAAATGTATTAGTATTATCATTATTTAATTATAAACGTAATAATAATAATAATAATTGGCTAATAACTGACTTCATGTTAACGTCCCTACGACATGTAAATGTGTAGCTATCTTAAAATGAATAGGTTATACATACTGTAATTGTAATTGCTAGGGTAATCAGGTAAGGTACAGTAGACCTTTATTAAAAATGTGAACATAATAACGATTGAACTGAACAATAGAGAAAAGTCATAACGGAGCTTATCCTCCACTACCAGATGCATATTGGATGTTATTTTCAGCCCTATACCTACAATATCAAATCACAATGCTATAGGCTACATGATAATACCTTTCAGTATTTATGCTACTGTAGAAGTAGCCTACCATTTATATTGTTGTTCATATGGTATAAATGATACCCTATTCTAGTAGGTTTCCCAGTTATATAATCATCTACTAGTTATGTACTGTTAGCAAACAACTGGTAGCCCAAAAACTGTTAAATTGATCTGCTGCTTTTCAAAACATGATGTCACTGCCCAGATTATTAAGTTTTGAAGTTATTAAATACAAAATGAATAAAATAACTCATATATCGTCATGCAGCACGTCTACCCCTCTAGTGCAGTGCTTTTCAACCCTTTTCATATCAAGGTCCATTTTTATTCGGCATTTGAGCAACGGACCACCGTTTGATGAGATTTGAGCTGTCAGACCCAAAACTTTGAATATTTTGTTATCATTGGATAATATTTTCCCCACAATTCTATCCATGCTGTATTGATGTTGGTATCGTAGGAGAGATAACAGGCAAACGTTGATCAAAAATAACAATTCTTCTACATTTTCTATTTGTGTATACTTCTTGTAAATTACGTAATTCAGATGTTTAACAATAATTTAGCTCTTGAGAGTTTAAAATGAAACCAAATGGACCTGTAAGGGTCCATTTGGTTTCATTTTACACGTTCAAGAGTTAAAAATCTAATAAGGGTCCATTTGGTTACCAACTCTCCATCATTTAGCTGGGGACCACCTGGAACCCCCTCAAGGACCACTGGTGGTCCCTGGATCACTGGTTGAGAACAACAGCTTTAGTGCATCAGCATTCCCAACAGTGCCATCTACTGGCTTGAAATAGTCAAGACAGCAAATTCCTGCAGCCGCAAGGCACTTCACACGCATTAATAGGATACTGCTCCGCTGGGCTGTGCAGCCTGTTGGATACCAACTAATAACTTATATAATTACTAAGAAATAATAAGTAACTAGTAATTTATTACTATTCCTGAGTAATTATAACCAACACTGGTTATGATATCCAGGTGAACCTTGACATTTTTACAAGTGAAATATATGAAATATATACAAATAGGCTAATTATAAACTTTATCTTATTTTATTTACTTCATCAGTACTTTGTGTGCACTCATTTCTAAATCCTAAAATAAATATTGTAACTATTTATTCATTCATTCATCCATTTATCCCACACATTTTCAAAAGTGGCAAAAATAGCCGATCTACAAGCTTACAACACATTGTGATTGCAATGCAACGTGTTGTGAGCTTGTAGATCAGCTAATTTCGCAATGAATACGTTTGAAAACAACTGAATATAAAATGAGGCGATGGTTAAAAAAACAAACGATTTAGAGTGAAAAACAATCCTTGTAAAAGTATTGTATTAATTATATGTTCCTACTTCTACAGGTACTGGGCGCCTGGTGAGCCTGCTAATGAACACAATGACCCTGAAAAAGGCCATTACCCTAATGCAGTATCAGACTGTGTTGAGTATTATGATGGGTCTCATTCTTCCTCTTCTGTCAGAGGATGGAACGATGACCCGTGTTCTATCGGTGTCGACTACTGGATCTGTGAAAGAGCTCTGTGCTGAAACCATCATGTTCACAATGTATCAGTTAGCTGGTGTGTTGGTACAGCTACATGATGGCTGTGTTTACATGTGGTAGTTTGTGTGTTTGCTTTGGTTTGTCTGCCTTGCAGTTCTACCCAATATGCACTGTAGACATTATATTACAATTCATATTCATATTTTAATTATTTAGTTACAGGGAGCCTATAGAATGTGAATAACATTAATCTAACAGCTATCTGTTCCATTTTTATACCATGTTTCATGTAGATTCATATAATGTTTGTTCTGTTGTCTTAAAACAATGCAAGAGTTATGCATCTATTTTTCAACAGTATTAAGCATTGTATTTCATTTTATTTGCCATTTAACTTTCTTATTGATTGATTATGTGCTTTACATAACCACTTAAGCCCTATTGTATACTTTGGCTATTAGAAAATAGCAGATCTACAAGCTCATCACAATGTGAGGCCCTATAGCGGGTTTTGTGTTATTCTTGTAGCATCATTATAAAATCATACCATTGTACTATTTGCCAACAGTTAATAAAGTATTCAATAAATAAAATGCTATTTTATTTTTTTGGTTAAGATTTTCCTCTTAATAATTGTTTTCTTCTAATATTTAATATATTTAATGTAAAGCACTAGCAACATGTTTTGTATTACAGGTGATATACACATTCATTATTGTTATGTCTGTAGGCATTATAAACACATTCATGAGACACTGCTCTCATACAGTATGTTTATAATCATGCAAGACATCTTATATCAATGTTAGTATAGGTCATGGGCATATAGCAGATTATGAATAAATACTATTCTCACATTGAATTATTATTATTAGTAACTCAACAGAAGTTGAGTCTGTTTGTACAAATGTGAGCATTAATCTCTCTTGTCATGGAGATTTGTTAACAACATGGAAATGATTGAAGTACTCTAGTACCACCTTGTGGAGGTTGAATGTTTCACTACTAGATGAAACAGAGTTTAGAAGGTTTATTCAATCATCATCATATTCAGAGTCTATGTGTCCCTGAGCAATACACTGCAATAGTTAGGATGGGTAAATGTATTAATATCACCCACTGCTCCTAATAGTTAGGATGGGTAAATGCAGAGGATACATTTCACATTATGTGCAAATAAATAACAGTGGGTGCCATTGTCTTAGACTCAGATACAGCAGAGAAAGGAAGGGAACCGTAGAAAGAAAGAAAGAAAGAAAGAAAGAAAGAAAGAAAGAAAGAAAGAAAGAAAGAAAGAAAGAAAGAAAATAATTAAAAGAAAGAAAGAACGAAAGAAAAGAAAGAAACTTAGTAACTTGGTGAGATAGTACATCATTTGTACTCCCCTTCTTTAAAACAGAGCAAAAACAGTTATTTGTGTAAAAGGCCTATTCATAGAAAACATAGATATTTCTACCAAATTTACCAACATCATCTCACATGTTGTTCAGTATAGATAACTTGTACTGTATACTGGCTCAATACTGTAAGTACAGAGACCTGAAGGTACAAATCTTCCTCTGTATTATAATATTATATATTATGTATTATCATGCAGCGCTGCAATTAAATGACATTATTTGATTATCAGAGAGTTCCAGACATCTCTTTCCCAGGTCATGTTAGCTACATTACTTCATACTGGGGGATTCCGAGGTGTTCCAAGGCCAGCATAGAGATATATAATACCCATGTGATCCATGGTCCGCCTGGGGTCCTCCTCCCAGCGGGACTCGAGCCCTGAAGACCTCCCTATAGGGAGACTTTACCCAGGAAGCATCTGTACTAGATGCCCAAGGAGAAACCACTCTTATTTTAATATGTTGTAAATTAATTAATTAATTAATTAATTGTTAATTCATTAATTCATTAATTCATTAATTCATTAATTAACCCCTTTCAGCCCTATAGCATCAGTGGAATATTTGCCAAAAATAGCCGATCTACAAGCTCGATGATATTTGCTGTAGAGGTGGAAATAAAGAACTCACCTGTGCTAACTCAGGTCTGTTTCAGTAAGTACAGAGGGTCTAAGTGGTTAAGTATGGAGTTTGACACCCATGAAGTAACGCTCAACAACTATAGTGTATTTATCTCAACTGAACCACCCCCCCCCCCCCCCCTTGTCGGGGGTCCCCAGTTCAAATAAAAATCAATTATGTTGGGGGGTCGCGGCCTGAAAAGGTTAAGAATGCTATAGCATGTCTGCAGGTTATCTTTTCTTACAGCCCTTGTGACAATTGTGTCACGAGGGCATATTTTAAATGTCTTCCTTCCCAAAATGTATTATTCAAGTTCCGAGTGTTTCCGAGTGTTTTGAAATGATCCTGGTCATATAATCTATTTCTCAGTAGAATTATTAAGGATTTCTAACTGCTGGCTACACTGCCATTTGAACAAAAGACAATTTATTGGACTTTTGAAAATCTTTCAAAAATAATAACAATAAAAAAAAAAAACGCAACCCACAAATGGGTACTGACCCATTGTTTGGGAAACACATCTCTCATTGTCTTCACCAGGCCGACAGGCTTGGAGGCAAAAATGTGTTTTTTTTGCCCCTGTCTGTGTGTCTGTGGACAGCTAATCTGAATTTCACTAGTAAGAGACCACACCTTCTGCTCAAGGTAAACATTATTTATTGAACACAATACAATGAAATGAATGTTTGCTGCTGGGGAGCCCAAGGCGGGGCGAGACTCAGGGTGGGGGTATAGTCTCGGGAGCCAGGCGACCGCCGCAGTTGCTCTGCTCAGGAGCGGTCTATCTGCTCAGGAGCGGTCTGTCGCCTTCGCTCCGACACTGCCCCGCCCTGGGGCTCCTGGAGGATGGAGAAAAAACGAAGTTAGATGAGCAAAATTGGTGAGAAAGGAGGTGGTTGGGGAGGAGGAGGGAATTTAGATTTGCGAGCAGCCAAATCAAACAGGTAGGTGATACAATCGCAGGTGTACTTATACTGTGGTGATTGCCGCGTGGATTGGCTGAGAGATAATCAGCGCAGCTGAACTTGGTAAGGTGATTGCCTTACCAAGTTGAGCAGAGGTTGAGCAGAGGGAGGTCTCCACTCCTGAACATGCGTTGAATACAACTACATTTCACTAGTAAGAGACCACACCTTCTGCTCAAGGTAAACATTATTTATTGAACACAATACAATGAAATGAATGTTTGTTGCTGGGGAGCCCAAGGCGGGGCGAGACTCAGGGTGGGGGTATAGTCTCGGGAGCCAGGCGACCGCCGCAGTTGCTCTGCTCAGGAGCGGTCTATCTGCTCAGGAGCTGTCTGTCGCCTTCGCTCCGACACTGCCCCCAAAAGGCTGGCTTTAAGGTGGGAAAGGCCGGGAGGTGGAGACGGTGGTCTCTAGGCGGGCAACTGTTGCGTGATTCCTCCTGGCTTGAAGGTGGGAATGGCCGGGAGGTGGAGACGGCTGGTCTCTTGGCGATGGCCGGTAGGTGGAGATGGGTGGCTTCTAGGCGGGCGACTGTCGAGTGATTCCTCCCGTCCTTGGACCCTCGGTCGGGCGAGGAAAAACTCCCTCCGGGGAGGATGGAGGAGGAAGAAACCTCGGGAAGGATCGCGAAGGAGGGGACCCCCTTCCAGGGCGGACAGGCTAGGAAACGACACGCCAGTTACGGTCGCCGCAGGTGGAGATGGTCGTTGCGCAGGTCTTGGACGTTTGTTCTTATGCAGGAGTGGTAAGCTTCCGAGGACCATTGACCGAGGATGCGGAAGCCGCGGTCTGACGGCCGTGTCTGGACACGGTGGAGGCGGCGCCGATCCGGAAGGAGTGGGCGGAGTAAAGCTGAGGTGGAAGGCCGGAAAGGAGAGGTGATGGTCAAACCAGAAGCGGGTGGCGATGGAACCGGGCTCGGTGGTGAACTGGAGTGACGTGGCTGGTCAGTAAGGTATTGGATCGGCAGGTTTGGTTGCTGACTGTCGCAGGAAATTGAGGAACTGGCAAAGGAATCGGTAATGGGTTATGTGGCGGGAGGTGAGCTGCACCAAGGTTGGAATGTTGGGTGGCGAAGGTCCGAGTGGGAGGACGGAGGAATGACGAGATGTCGGGAGAATAGGAACGGCCGATAGTGTCAGCTGGGCTGTGGTACCTTGTGGGTTAGGACGCTTATTGCAACGATCTGTAGGCCCCAAAAGGCGCGGCGGAAGCTATTGGGTAAGCTCACGGAGTGCGGTTGATGGACGGAGGGACCGAAGGTGTTGGGGCCAGGCGGAGGCGCGCCAGTGGCACTGACGGCAGTAGCCGGGCTGAGTGAATGGAGCTGCGTCGGTGTAGCGCCTTAGAGCCTTGACGAAGGTGATGCTGTTCCGTTTGTTGGGGAGGTAGTGCCGGAGGGAATCGGAGGTGTGAGAAGACCGAATTGACCGTGGAGAGGCTGCGTGAGCTGCTTGAGAGATGTGCTGGGGCTGGCGGCCCGAACGAGTGCGTGAGCTGCTCGTAGCATGGCTGAGGAGTGATGCGTCCAGGTGAGCAAGGAACGTGAGCTGCTTGTGAGTCGACCTGGGCTACCTCCCTGATTTTGGGTTGAGGTGATCGTGGAGCGAGAACAGCTTGAGGTCAACCTGTGGGTCAAGGGTGCCTTTCTTTTCTTCTTGGCACACGGCACGGGGAGAGGTGGCGCACGGCGCCGGTCCGAGGGAGGGAATGGACGAGGTGCAGTGGGCACCTGTGGGCGTGCTCATGAGGAGTGTGTGCTGCTTGCGGCGTGGCTTGGGAGTGACAGACCCCGGTGGCCGCGGGACGTGAACTGCTCAGGGGATGACTTGGAGGTGACGGGTCTGGGTGAACGTGCGGTGCGAGGCGAACGTGGGGCGAGAACTGTGGTTCTGTTTACTGAGAAATGGCATGCTAAGTTGTTTGTAGATCCCTTGTGAGTGAGTCTGTACTACTCTGCATTTGTCTTGGCGCCGACGTGAGCAGGTTCAGATGGGCTGACGATGGCTTCTCTCTCCCGCCTGGAGTAGAACGCCACCATGACGGGTCGGCTCCGAAATCTGGTGGAAGCTAGTCATGTACTGTGGAACCTCCGGGCAAGGGGCCGAGTCCATCCTGGCCCGGGGCTTCGGCCAGTCCAAGGCAGTGAGGTGTACCTCGGCCGGGACCTGGAGAAAGCAAGCCGCTACCCCCTTGATGTGGATGAGTCCCAGCGTGTTGTCGTTAAGGTGAAGGTCAACGTGGGCGACGTGATCCCCATAGATTGCCAAGCCATCCGCGGCTGCTTGAAGGACAACCTGGACGTGACGGGTCCGGATGAGCATGCGGCATGGCCTGCTTGATCTAGAGGTTGCGGGGCACTAGGCACCCGCCGTGCAAAGAGGGTGGGAAGGCGGCGGGGGGGAATAGAGGTTGCGGGGCACTAGGCACCCGCCGTGCAAGGAGGGTGGGAAGGCGGGGGGGGAATAGAGGTTGCGGGGCACTAGGCACCTGCGGTGCAAAGAGGGTGGTGATGGTCTGGGTGGAAGGTGCCGCATGAGGCAGGGGAGGCGGGAGGAAGTGAGTGGGCGGCAGAGCGCCCTAAACGGGGGGCGGGGCTTGAGGCGGGGAAATGCCGCCTGGGCGAGAGGTGCCACCTGAGCGAGGGGTGGGACTTGAGGCAGGGGAAGTGCCGCCTGAGCGAGATGTGCCGCCTGGGCGAGAGGTTCCGCCTGAGCGAAGGGGTCGTAGGGCAGCAGGGGAAGCGGGGGGGGCTGGCTGAGCATGTCCGGGGGCGTCTAGCGGGGGGAGGGGACTGGGGTGGATGGTGTGCGGGACGCCGTGCAACGCGGGGAGGAGAAGGGGGGGACGGGGGTGAATGGCGGCGTGCCGAGCACCGATGATACGCTGGGGGAGGAGCTGGGACTGGGAGGAGGGGGGGATGTAGGGAGGTTGAGCAGGGGAATGGGGCGGGCTGGGGGCATGGCGCCGTGCCTGGGAGGAGGGCGGGGTGCGCTGCTGCACCTGCGGGTATGCTGGTGAGGGAGAGGGGGAGCATGGGGAGAGGCCGCGTTGCGCCGCGGTTGCTGCTGTGCAGGGGAGCGGGGGGGGGGAAGGAGGGCGGGTGCGTTTGCTGCACCCTCCAGCGTGCTGGTGAGGTAGAGGAGCGAGCTTGAGGACGAGGCGGTTTGTGCCGCCGTGGCTGCCGTGCGAGGGAGGGTGGGAGGGATGCGGGGGAGGGGGGGGTTGGAGGAGGGCGGGTGCGTTTGCTGCACCCACCAGCGTGCTGGTGAGGGAGAGGAGGCGAAATGTACCGCAGTGGCCGCCGTGCGGGGGGGGGTGGGGGGGGGAGATGGGCAAGGTGCGTTGAAGCACCCGCCAGCGAAGGCAAAATGCGCCGCAATGGCTGCCGTGCGAGGGAGGGGGGGAGGCTGGGAGTGGGGGGGGGAATGGGAGGGAGGGAGGCGGTTGGAGTTGGGCGGGGAGCGCTGCTGCACTACCCGCCGGCGTGCTGGTGAGGGAGAGGAGGTAGGGAGGTGAGGAGGCGTAATGTGCCGCGATGGCCGCCGAGCAGGGGGGTAGGAGGTGGGCACGGTGCGTTGAAGCACCTGCCAGCGAAGGCAAAATGCGCCGCAATGGCTGCCGTGCGAGGGAAGGGGGGAGGCTGGGAGCGGGGGGGGGGATGGGGGGAATGGGAGGAAGGAGGGCGGGGTGCGCTGCTGCACCACTCGCCGGCGTGCTGGTGAGGTTGAGGGGGAGGAAAGTGAGGAGGAGGCGTAGGGTGCCGTGATGGCTGCCGTGCAGGGGGGGGGCAGGGCTTGCGCCTGCGGACGACCGCAGGTTGCCAACGCTCCTTGGCGAGAGGTGGTGGGTTGTTAGCGGGGAGGTGTAGCGGGTCCGCTGTCCTGTTGTTCTCCTTGGCACGGCTGGGCGGGGGGAAGCAAACGTTCGTTGTCCGCGCTGGTCCCCCTGAGGAGAGCGGGGGGGGGGGGGGGGGGGAGGAGGAGGGCAAGGTGCGTTGAAGCACCTGCCAGCGTGCTGGTGAGGGAGCGGGGGGAAACTGGACGGTGGGCGGAAGGCAAAATGCGCCGCAATGGCTGCCGTGCGGGGGAGGGGGTTGGAGGTGGGCCGGCGCACGAGGCGTGCGCCGGCCGGCCTATGGGAGAATGCTATGGTCAGTTTAGATTTGCGAGCAGCCAAATCAAACAGGTAGGTGATACAATCGCAGGTGTACTTATACTGTGGTGATTGCCGCGTGGATTGGCTGAGAGATAATCAGCGCAGCTGAACTTGGTAAGGTGATTGCCTTACCAAGTTGAGCAGAGGTTGAGCAGAGGGAGGTCTCCACTCCTGAACATGCGTTGAATACAACTACATGTATGACATCCAAACCATTGGCTTTCATTATAAAATAAAATGTACATTAAAAAACATATATATGTACGCAATATGTGAACAATAGATATGTGGATGTACTTTTTGGCACTGATCACTTCAGAAGTTTGTGAGATTAGCGAGACAGACAATTTGTCAACACAGGCGAAAAAAAATCATCTCCCCATTATATTGTATATATGTAGTATACATATATATTTATTTATTTATTTTGGGTGGGCCCAGGCCAAAGCAAAGCAAAGCAAAGTTTGTTGTTTACCCAGGGTGTCGGACTAAGCACGAAGCTTGTTTCCAGCCGGACCCTGCATGGAAGCCTTGCTCAAGGGCTATTCAGCGGTGATTCATGATTGATGTGATGAATTGGGGAATCGAACTAGGGACCTTCCGGTATCAAGGCCGCCCCTCTAACCACTAGGCCACCGCTGCCTACGTATGCCCACCCGTAGCTACGCCCCTGCTCCCAAAGTGAATTTGATAATCCATGTATATGTGACTAAGACTGTTTCAGGTTAAAACTTTACATGATTAAATTAACTTTGGGAGCATTCAAAACAGTGTGACAATGTGAATTTCCCCTTTGGGGATTAATAAAACTGTAATAAAGCGCTCTTCTGGAATTTAAGCCCTTCCTACGTGAAAGCACCCAAACCAAGACACTGGCCCTCATTTATCAACGCAGCGTATAAACCGGCGTATATTTTTCCATATATCCGGCCGTACACCAACGTCGAAGTCATATTTATCAACGAATCCTACACAGCTGATCCGAGCGTACATTTGGTCCCATCATGGATAAATGTCACGGCTGAAACCGAGCGTCATTTAAATAACACGCCCTTAAATATTCTCAAAACCCCCCGATTTTAGACATGAAGATTGAAGAACCAGAATACGACCAAAGACATCATCATGAAAAGCCAATAAGAAAGAGTTTCCCTCGCTCGCCTCGCCACACACACACACACACACACACACACACACACACACACACACACACACACACACACACACGCCTGCCCAGCGGTGTTTTTCATGTAATCCGTACCGTAGCGGTACAATTTTCGTCACATAGGCTTGTAGCCTACATGAATGTCATATTATTATAATACCAATCACATCGCCATGAATGGAATACGTTTGTATATTAATTTATTTAACCCATACCGAGCAGTGCACGTTCAAGTTATACTAAAATAAAGCCGTTATGTAGGCTATTCCCATTTCCCAGTGAGACTCGGACCGTCGGGCGGGCGAGTCCCGTCCCGCTCCGCATTAATGAGAGATAGCCTGGAGAGAACATTAATGGATGAAGGCTGGTGTGCGTTAGACCATGGGTTAAATGTCTGATCTCCCGGTGGCCATGAAAATATAACAGCAGCGCCGCTGGACCGGTGCTCTCGCAGAAGAGTGCTCTCGCAGAAGCGCCCGTATATTTTGAAAATAGCAGATCTACAAGCTCACAACGCGTTGCTGGCTTGTGAGTGTGTAGATCTGCTATTTTCAATACAGCCAGATTTACCATCTTATCTGAATGACTGTTAAAGCAGTTTGTTTAAATTACTTATAAAATGTTATATTTTCACAGCGATTATTTATTAGTGTAGATATACATTTATGAGTGGATTCTGTGTCCAGATGCCTCTCAGACAGTTAAACAATGCTGCTCCGCAGGTCTAGGATGGAATAAACGGGTGCAGCCAACGTCAACAACTGGTCCCGACCAGACGTGAGATTTCAGCCTACGGTAGGATGAAGCCCACGTCAGGATATATTGATAAATGCCGAAAGGTGCGGTGATCTCGCCGTACGCCCATTATTTGGGCTGGACCGCGTTGATAAATGAGGGCCATTGTGCCCATCACCTCTGAGTGTAATCTACAGTATTTTGGTCTTATGTTGTATAGCAGCAAAGTAGTGTTGAGAATTTATTTTGAATGTTAAATGTTCATCAAAACAAAGTTATTCTAAACATGTGAATTATGTGCTGAATTATGGTGCTTCACAATAACGGTAGCAGACCTTTTGTTTCATCACCAATTTCACTTTCTTTTTTTTAGTCCTGTATGCTGCATGAGTTCTCTCTCCTGAATGGCTGAATTTTTTATCCTGACCTGAAAATGTATTTTCTGTTTATCAAAGAGCTGGACAAACATAGCCTGGTAAACCCTCCCTCCGGAAATCTCATTTCCATTTGATTTCAGGAAGGAGTCTGGCATGATCGCCCATTCTGCAATGTTGGCTGCGGGCTGGAGTTGGGCGGGAGTAATACCGTTGACTGACAACCCCTTCAGCCAATGATCGTTTTTCCCCTTCAGCCAATTGCAGTGGATTTTTACCACCTCCGTCACTAATGTGACGCAGCGGGACTTTTGAGACGGCCCAGCCCAAAATAAGTTGCCTTATGCGGATACATGCGTGTCACAGCCCGCCCCTCCCGGTTCTCTGAATTTATATTTTTAAATAGGCTCTGTCATGATTAATTGACCACATATATGAAGTTAAACAACTAAATTCTATCCAAACGATATCTTAATAGTAAATTCCGTGCCTCAAAAAACAAGTTTGAGACCGTTTTAAGAACGAAACTAAGAAGTGACGGCACTCGGACAACAACAATGGCTGCCGTTCGTCTTTTGTCGGCGGCACTCAGGCTGCACTCGGCTTCATTCGGGCTCACTCGAACTCGCCACCTGATTGGCCAACGTAAGCTGTCAATCACAGAACGATGAGCGACGACGCTGATAGGCGCGGTTAGGTCCTGATTTCGCTGGAAACTCCCCAATATTGCAGAATGGGCGTTCATGCCAGACTCCTTCCTGAAATCAAATGGAAATGAGATTTCCGGAGGGAGGGTTTACCAGGTTAGGACAAACAGGGAGATCCCATTTTACTGAACAAATACTAATACTGTAAAGCAATGATTACTATCACAATATAGCTAGCTATTAAACACTTATTTTAACATATCACCACCTTTAACAGACATCTGTCATGGTTCTGTAGTGTCATAACCATGTGTTTTTATGACATTAACCCATTTTGTAGTCAGTCAGTCAGTCAGTCAGACAGACAGACAGACAGACAGACAGACAGACAGACAGACACTCTAGTAACAAAACATAGAACAAACTGAAAATGACAAAGAGCGAGATCACCCACCCCTACATACCCAATGCACTACAGTATCACAAGTCTAAAACTGAACAAAGTGCTGGTGTTTGAAAGTGTGGGTGTTGGGGAGCTTGGCTAGGAGGAAGACATCTGAAATACTGAGGACAGCCATCTTTATAGTCCCCAGACTGGTCACATGAGCCAATCCTCAGCAGGCTCCACCTAGTAATCAGCCAGTCACACTCATTCACCATTCACACCAGCTGGTACTCAGTCACTCAATCACCCACACACACACACACACACACACACACACACACACACACACACACACACACACACACACACACACACACACACACACACACACACACACACACACACACACACACACACACACACACACACACACACACACACACACACCAATGAGGGAAACATACCAACACACAGGAAAATACATATGACCCTATAGGGTCATAACAGTGTGTGTGTGTGTGTGTGTGTGTGTGTGTGTGTGTGTGTGTGTGTGTGTGTGTGTGTGTGTGTGTGTGTGTGTGTGTGTGTGTGTGTGTGTGTGTGTGTGTGTGTGTGTGTGTGTGTGTGTGTGTGTGTGTGTGGTAGGCCTATAGGTAATATATGTCTGTCTGTGACAGGGCCAGCTACAGCATCTGAGAGGGGAGAGGGGGGAGGGGGCTCAGGGTGAGAGAGGTAGAGAGAAAGAGGGAGAGAGAGTGGCCGCCTACAGATGAAAGAAATTGGGGGGAAGTGGCACACATTTAGTGATTATTTGAAGGGGTCTAAAGTGTTAGAAGGTAATTTGGTTCAAATGCCAGAACCAAGTGTCAAGTTTGAAGGCAATTGGACAACTGGTTTGCTATAAGTTGGTACTTTGCACGCATACTGAAGATATTGCCATCATCATACCTCAAGACAACACAATAAGATATTTCGTCAGTCATTATTATATAGACTTATGTGGTTCTCAAACCTTTTCATGTTGAGGACCTCCAAAATAACATGTATTTGGCTGTGGACCCACCATTTGAAAATATTTTGTGCCAGGGACCCCCCATACAAGATTTGTGTTGTTAAAGTGTTTCAGAAGTATTCATGGTTCAATATTTTTCAATATCTCTTGAAAATAGCAGATCAAGACAAGCTCACAACATGTTGTAGATCTGCTTTTTTCAAATAGACGATATAGGGTTAAAGTGGTTAAACTGATTGTGATGCTATATTGACAAATTTGGCTGGGGACCCCCTGGAACCTTCTCAAGGACACCTGGGTGTCCTTGGGCCCCACTTTGAGAACCATTGATATAGACTATATCATACATACCTATAGTAATGTTATTACTATCTATAAGCTCACAATGCATCAGCATATGTGTTGTGAGCTTGTAGGTCAGCTATTAGGCAAGTGACAATTTAAGCATTAGGTTCCCCTGCACTGCTTTCAAAGTGTGCCTGCTATACGGTGAACAGTATACGGTAGGCTACATACTTTATACTGATTTAAGCTGTAGACAAATGGTTAATAGCCAGTTGATAGATTATTAATACAGATAGATTAGTCGACAGACTATTAATAACTTAAATATTAAAGGTTTATTGATCTGTCTAGATGAAACAGAGGTTAGAAGGTTTATTCAAACATCATCATATTCAGAGTCTATGTGTCCCTAAGCAATACACTGCTCCTAATAGTTAGGATGAGTAAATGTATTAATAAAATCCACTGCTCCTAATAGTTATATAGGATATATAGGATAGTATATATATATATATATATATATATATATATATATATATATTAAAACTGGAAAAAGCGCTCTTCTGGAATTTAAGCCCTTCCTATGTGAAAGCACCCAAACCAAGACACTGTGCCCATCACCTCTGAGTGTAATCTGCTGTATATTGGTCATAATGTTATATAGCAGCAATATAATCTTGATAATTTATTTCGAATGTTAAATGTTATTCATCGAAACAAAGTTATTCTAAGTATGTGAATTATGTGCTGAATTATGGTGCTTCACAATAACGGTGCCAGACCTTTTGTTTCATCACCAATTTCACTTTCTTTTTTTTAGTTCTGTATGCTGCATGAGTTCTCTCTCCTGATTGGCTGAAATTGTTATTCTGACCTGAAAATGTATTTTCTGTTTATCAAAGAGCTGGACAAACAGGGAGATCCCTTTTTACTGAACCAATACTAATACTGTAAAGCAATGATTACTATCACAATATAGCTAGCTATTAAACACTTCTTTTAACATATCACCACCTTTAACAGACATCTGTCATGGTTCTGTAGTGTCATAACCATGTGTTTTTATGACATTAACCCATTTTGTCAGACAGACAGACAGACAGACAGACAGACTCTAGTAACAAAACATAGAACAAACTGAAAATGACAAAGAGCGAGATCACCCACCCCTACATACCCAATGCACTACAGTATCACAAGTCTAAAACTGAACAAAGTGCTGGTGTTTGAAAGTGTGGGTGTTAGGGAGCTTGGCTAGGAGGAAGACATCTGAAATACTGAGGACAGCCATGTTTATAGTCCCCAGACTGGTCACATGAGCCAATCCTCAGCAGGCTCCACCTAGTAATCAGCCAGTCACACTCATTCACACCAGCTGGTACTCAGTCACTCAATCACCCACACACACACACACACACACACACACACACACACACACACACACACACACACACACCAATGAGGGAAACATACCAACACACAGGAAAATACATATGACCCTATAGGGTCATAACAGTGTGTGTGTGTGTGTGTGTGTGTGTGTGTGTGTGTGTGTGTGTGTGTGTGTGTGTGTGTGTGTGTGTGTGTGTGTGTGTGTGTGTGTGTGTGTGTGTGTGTGTGTGTGGGTGGTATACATATACATAATTATGTAGGTAATATATGCCTGTCTGTGACAGGGCCAGCTACAGCATCTGAGAGGGGGGAGGGGGCTCAGGGTGAGAGAGGTAGAGAGAAAGAGGGAGAGAGAGTGGCCGCCTACAGATGAAAGAAATTGGGGGGAAGTGGCAAACATTTAGTTATTATTTGAAGGGGTCTAAAGTGTTAGAAGGTAATTTGGTTCAAATGCAGAGCCAATGTGTCAAGTTTGAAGGGAATTGGACAACTGGTTTGCTATAAGTTGGTACTTTGCATGCATAGTGAAGATATTGCCATCATCATACCTCAAGACAACAATATAAGATATTTCGTCAGTCATTATTATATAGACTTATGTGGTTCTCAAACTTTTTTATGTTGAGGACCTCCAAATTAACATGTATTTTGCTGTGGACCCACCATCTGAACATATTTTGTGCCACGGACCCCCATACAAGATTTGTGTTGTTAAAGTGCTCATGGTATTCATGGTTCAATATTTTTCAATATCTCTTGAAAATAGCAGATCAAGACAAGCTCACAACATGTTGTAGATCTGCTTTTTTCAAATAGACGATACAGGGTTTAAGTGGTTAAACTGATTGTGATGCTATATTGGCAAGTTTGGCTGGGGACCCCCTGGAACCTTCTCAAGGACACCTGGGTGTCCTTGGGCCCCACTTTGAGAACCATTGATATAGACTATATCATACATACCTATAGTAATGTTATTACTATCTATAAGCTCACCATGCATCACATATGTGTTGTGAGCTTGTAGGTCAGCTATTAGGTAAGTGACAAGTTAAGCATTAGATTCTCCTGCACTGCTTTCAAAGTGTGCCTGCAATATGGTGAACCGTATACGGTAGGCTACATACTTTATACTGATTTAAACTGTAGACAAATGGTTAATAGCCAGTTGATAGATTATTAATACAGATAGATTAGTCGACAGACTATTAATAACTGAAATATTAAAGGTTTATTGATCTGTCAAGATAAAAAATTACACCAACAGAACACATGGCTTACCATTTAATAGTATATTTTAAATCTATAATTGTAGGCCTACAAACAAAGTGAAACATGCGTGCATAATTATGTGCATGTGTGCATGTGTGCATGTGTGTGAAAACAAATACATTTGAATCACCTCCAATGCAATATGGGAACCCGTAGTAAAAAAAAAGAAAGAAACAAACAAACAGCGCAGTACTCTGGTTCTGGTCATTCTGGACAAAAGGCCAAATCAAGCGAAAGAGAGATGGAAAGAGGAAGTGCAATCATTTGACATTTTCTTTCTTATTAAAAAAACCTTTCACTGAGGTTCTGCACACAAGTTAACACCCTTTAACTATGACACTGTTACAGCAGTTTTCAAGTGGAGGAAGCAAGTTGCATGAGAAGAGTTTGAGAGCCACAGAGTGAGGCGGGCTGCTACATGCTGTGTGTGTGCGCACGTGTTTGCGCGCGCGCGCGCGTGCGCGTGTGTGTGTGTGTGTGTGTGTGTGTGTGTGTGTGTGTGTGTGTGTGTGTGTGTGTGTGTGTGTGTGTGTGTGTGTGTGTGTGTGTGTGTGTGTGTGTGTAAAACTGTGGTCTGGTCCTACGCATGTGAAACTAGAACAATTTCCTCTCAGAATAAAATATGTAAAACCACAGAGCAGAGCTGACAGACATGGCTGCAGAGACCATAACAGGGGGAGGTGCTCAGAGCATTTTAATGCCATAATCAAATGTAAAAGTTTCTACTAACACATTTCAAATAGTTAAACGTCGACTTCTGTAGAACCTGTGACAGCTGCTGAAAGGTGGGATCCACAACCTGATCCAGGCCTTAGTTTTGCGATGGGTAAAACTAGGTGTTTTTCATGAGTCTGAATCGGTTGCAAACATTTGTTCTGCACCAAAACCACTACTTAGTAGAAAAAACAGCCATACCCACTTTTCCCACTTGTCGCAGATGTATTGTTTTTACTGGAGCTTTATAACAGCAAGAGAGCAGAGGGGAACAGCCCAGGACATCCTGTCCAGTCTCCTCATAAGATCCCACTCTAACTGATTTGCAGGAGGAGCTGCGTCACTAGTCTTATTCGCCTGACAAGCACATCTTTTCAGATAGACCTGATGGTCCCACACAGTCTTTTTTCCCTGGAGCCTAGAGGGGGGAACAGCCCACGAGGGGAACAGCCCAGGACGCCCAGTTCCAGTTTTCCCATAGGGTCCCACTCTAACCAACCTCCAAGCCTTAACCCATTTTGGGCGCAAACCCCTATTTGCAACTATACCTTTCAGGATTGGATACCCATTTGGGGTTCTTGTTGCTACAGTATATAGCAACATACATTTGTTGTAATTTTTGAATAAATATTAAGTTTTTCAGAAAACTAAGGTCAGGATTTAGAAGGCGTTTTTTGAATCGGCCTCAGGTCTAAATGGGTTAAGGTTGTGTTCAATGCTGCTATCTGACAGAAAAGCATTGCTTTCAGCATGCATATACCTGATGGTCAGACTCTGTGTTTTCTTTTCTGGAGCTTTTCATATGGAGAGAGGAACTGACCAGGACCATTTGGACCATAATGAAAAGTCACAGGGGAAAGCTGAGAATAGAACCGCTCAGACAGACAGACACACACGCACGCACGCACGCACGCACGCACACACTTATGCACACATACTGTATGCACTCACACACACAGTTTCATAAAAAATGTTGGGCAAACAATCGGTCCTTTTCATTTATAGTGTTTATTGTTTTTTTAGTAAACCTTTTGTGTGCATCGTGTAACTTTTGAGAAATCATGAAGCTACAGGAAAACTGTGGTCTGGTCACTTCTAGCAACTAGAACAATTTCCTCTCAGAATAAAAGATGTAAAACCACAGAGCAGAGCTGATGTTGTCAGGGCTGCAGAGACCTCAGAGCATGTCACTTTTAATGACATGCTCAAATGTAAAGGTTTAAAATTTAAACACATTTCAAATAGTTAAATGTCGACTTCTGTAGGGGAACCTGTGACAGCTGCTGAAAGGTGGGATCCACAACCTTATCCAGGCCTTAGCTTTGCGATGGGTAAAACTAGGTGTTTTTCATGAGTCTGAATCGGTTGCAAGCATTTGTTCTGCACCAAAAGCACTCCTTAGCTTTTCCCGCTTGTCGCAGATGTATTTTTTTACTGGAGCTTTATAACAGCAAGAGAGCAGAGGGGAACGGCCCAGGAAGCCCTGTCCAGTCTCCTCATAAGATCCCACTCTAACTGATTTCCAGGCCCATAAGGACCCCCGGGCTCAAGTTCCAGTTTCCCCATAGGGCCACAACCTCCAATCAACCTCCAAGCCTTAACACATTTTGGGCGAGAATCCCTATTTGTAACTATACCTTTCAGGATGGGATACCCATTTGGGGTTCTTGTTGCTATACAGTATATAACAACATACATTTGTTGTAATTTTTGAATATATATTTGAAGTTTTTCAGAAAACTAAGGTCAGGATTTAGAAGCCGTTTTTAGAATCGGCCTCGGTCTAAATGGGTTAAGGTTGTGTTCAATGCTGCTGGAGCTTTTATATGGAGAGAGGAACTGACCAGGACCCTTTGGACCATAATGAAAAGTCACTGGGGACAGTTGAGAATAGTACCTCTCAGACACGCACGCACGCACGCACGCACATTATTAAAACATGTTGGGTCAATTAGTTGGTCCTTTTTTATGATATGTATAATTGTATTTCTAAAAGTTTTTGTTATTTGATGTTGACAGTTGTGTTGTGTTTGTGTAACATTACAGAGATCATAAAGCTACAGGAAAACTGTGCTCACTTCGAGCTTCTGTCAGTACAGCCTATGCAGTGTGGTTGATTGTGAGAAAGAAAAGAAAGTGCACCACAGAGCACATTGTCAAAGAAGAGGAGGTGGCTTATTGACCTGATTGCCATAAACAGCCAACAGGTATGTGTGTGTGTGTGTGTGTGTGTGTGTGTGTGTGTGTGTGTGTGTGTGTGTGTGTGTGTGTGTGTGTGTGTGTGTGTGTGTGTGTGTGTGTGTGTGTGTGTGTGTGTGAGAGAGAGAGAGAGAGAGAGAGAGAGGGAGAGGTGGTTCGTTTTTATTGGCGCACAGTCTGAGCTGTCATATGTGGTATAAATGTAACTCTACTGTCATATGTTTAGGGCAGTGACGATTATGTCTTAGCCTCTTTAGACCTGTTTTAACCTACACGTCTTTTTACCGTTCAATCCGGGACAGCATCTGTGTCACATGTTGCTATATATATAACAACATTATTATTATTGTATTTTTTATTTGAATACAAATTGTAGGTTCTAGAAGGCGTTTTTAGAATCGGTCTTGAGTCTAAGGGTTAAGTGTGTTGTGAAGAGGTTGATCATATCAAATACTAAGGAAGAACAACTCAAATCATAAAGGTAGAAATGGACGTAGATGGACATTGTGAAAACATTGAGCTCCAAGAGGAAGATGGTATAAACTTTGAGGATGAGACCACGACTACAGCAAGAACAATTCAAGGACAAATGGCTGTCGAAGGGCATTATGAACAGCTTGATCTCCAAAAGATAGACGATGCAATCTATGAAGATCTTCAGACCAAGCCAAAGAAGGAGAAAAATCGACAGAAGATATTGCAGTCTGGTAAGAATGTTACTAAAACTACAACACACACACTAGAGCCCTGCACGGGCCGAAAATGTGGGCCCTAGCCTGGCCCTGGTCCATGGAATTCAGCCCAGCCCGGCCCCTGGCTCGATAGGTGCCGCAATTTTACAGCTCGAGCCCAGCCCAAAGCCCGATTACTTTTTATGTATATATCATTATTAATTAATTATATCGAGCGTGCGCTTTCACTTGTGCGCGCAGCAGCTGCACTCAGCTGCGCTCTGATAAAAACAAACCCACTAGAATTCAAGAACACACGCATACAAAGTACTTGTAGTACTTTGTTTTATTAAACGTAACTATAAATATTAACTATTAAGGTGCGTTAATGGCATGCATTTAATTGCACGCCAAAATAAAGCAGCACAAGACAACTTTCCCTTTATCCTCTGGCTGTCCATCGTTCAACAACTGTACTGTATGCGTGGCTTTTGGTGTGTGCGACTGTGCGTTGCAGTGGTGGGAAGTACTCAATTTAGTTTTACTTAAGTAAAAGTATCAATACTGCAATGTAGAAATACTCTGTTACAAGTAAAAGTCCGGAATTCAAAATGTACTTGAATAAAAGTACAAAAGTAAAAGTATTCATTATGCAGAATGTCCCATTTCACAGTTTTCACAAGTTTAAAAAAGATCTGCTATTTTCAAATGGCAGAGATGTATATAGGGCTGAAGTGGTTACTGTATGTTTTGTAATAACAATCAAAATCTACAAAGTAACTATAACTAAAGTTTTCAAATAATTGTAGTGGAGTAAAAGTACAGTATTGTCTAAGATGTAATGAAGTAGAAGTTAAAGTATTGAAAATTAGAAATCCTCCAGTAAAGTGAAAGTACAGATGTGCCACTTCAAAACTTCACACGTTACTGTTCTTTCCCTGATAGTGCCCTGAAAATGCATTTTTTTCCCTCCCTTTTCTACCCCTAAAATGCACTGTTTTGCCCCTGAAAAGAAGTTGTCACTACACACCCCCATTTTTCCCTTCAACAGACATCCTTATACATGAGAACAAAAGAATGTGTGTTGAACAAGGTGTCAGACTCATTATGAGGCGAAAGGTGATTTGACCAGTTGCTCAAATTAATTAGCATCATAAAAGCAGTGATCATCAAAATAATTCAGCATTTTAAATGCCCTTCTTTGTCCCTCTTATTGCCCTGGGAATCCCCTGAAAATGTACTGTCTTGGCGATGGCAGGACATGTGAAGTTTTGAAGTGGCACATCTGTACCTCAAAATTGTACTTACGTACTGTACTTGAGTGAATACTTAGTTACTTTCCACTACTGGTGCGCTGCTGTGCTGTGTGGTGTTGTTAATGTTGTCACTTGACTAGCAGCGTGCAGCAGCTGCAGGCTAGGAGGCTAGCCTAGCGCACATGCTGAGACATGACCACCATGGTCTAGGGTGAAATTCACTGCGCAAAATGTTTTTACCTTATTAATAGGGGTCTTTGAGCCCAAACCCGGCCCTGGGTCCGATGGTCAAATACAGAAACGGCCCTAGCCTTGCCCATATTGGCTGGCCAGGACAGCCCCTGGTCGGGTCCCAATGGGCCTGTAGGGCTCTAACACACATGCACACGCACATTTGTATTACAGTACTGTTGTGAGGACATCAGAATTAAAGGACATCATCTCAGCATAACCTCCTTTTTTGCATGTGTGTGTGTGTGCGTGCGTGCGTGCGTGCGGTGTGTGAGTGTGAGTGTGAGTGTGAGTGTGAGTGTGAGTGTGGTGTGGTGTGGTGTGGTGTGTGTGTGTGTGTGTGTGTGTGTGTGTGTGTGTGTGTGTGTGTGTGTGTGTGTGTCTGAGTGGGTGGGTGTATGAGTGAGGGAGAGATATGTATGTATGAGAGCGGTGTGACGGAAAAAGAGATGTCACCGCTAAAACCTAAATACGTATTGTATTGAGAAACCAATTTTTGTTTGATGACTATGGCTGTGGTTTTGCATTGTCAAGAAGCATGTTGTACCTGTACTCATTCACTCAATACAAATGAATACAAATAATAACCAACAAATATCATATATGAATACCATAATTTTGCCTTTTTACAATATTCAGCTTGGAGATCTTGTCTTACTGGGTTTATGAAAACAACATTATTGGGGATTCTTAATGAAATCTATAGATTTTATCGGATTTCTTGTGCTTGAAAAATGTGATCTGAACTCACTCCCTCCTTTTCCCCCACTGTGTGTGTGTATGTGTGTGTGTGTGTGTGTGTGTGTGTGTGTGTGTGTGTGTGTGTGTGTGTGTGTGTGTGTGTGTGTGTGTGTGTGTGTGTGTGTGTGTGTGTGTGTGTGTGTGTGTGTGTGTGTGTGTGTGTGTGTGTGTGTGTGTGTGTGTGTGCGTGCGTGTCCTCCAGGCATAAGACGGTACAGGTGTGTTGCGGTCAGTTTTGGATTGCTTTGTGGTGTTCTAGCTCTCCTCAGCATTGGAGCACCACTCTATCTCTGTAAGTCAACTTTCATAACAATGTGATTTATTTATTAATATTATTGAATTAAGTTGAATACAGTGGTCCTCATTCCTTAGTTGAAATAGATATTTTACCACTCTGGTGAACTCTAACTGTGTTAAAGAGTATTCAACTCTCATGGTCACATGGTGTTGGTGAGAGGAGGGATGTGGCCAGAGACAAAGTGCTGAACACCAAGTGTATTTGCAATGATATTGATATCAATGGATTAATAAGATGGACACGCAGATTATTCTGTGTGTCTAAATTAAGTTATACTTTATTGCATCCCCATGAGTAAATTCACCCTCTGCAATTGACCCACCCTTACTATTGGGAGCAGTGGTCAGCCACTGAGCAGAACCCAGGGACCAGCTCCAGCTCTAAGGCCAGTGCCTTGCTTTAAGGGCACTGAAAGGAGTTTGTATAACATGCATGTGTTTTGGTGTGGGAGGAAACACAAGTGAACACTGGGAGACCATACAAACTCCCCATAGAAAGACCCCATCTGTTTTGAGCTTGTGTTTTGTAAATACATTTTTGTATATTATTTACTTATGAATAATAGCCTATTATGCTAGCTTGCTTGCTATGTAATTTTTGCAGACAATTTGTTTTAAATCCCGCAATTTGAAAATGTCCTCACAGATCAGTCCCACATGGTGGAGAGAGACCAATGGAACAACAACCTGACTGAAGAGCGAGTCAAATTACAGCTGCTACAGACCAGTTTTGACCAGCTCTGCAGCAGACAGAGCTGTGGTGAGTGACACATCACTATTTCTTCATTGTTATATCTTTCTGTTCATAATATATATGTATGAAAAAAATGTTTATTTGTTGTTGTTAGAATCACCTGGATGGCAGAAATTTGACAGAGGTTGTTATTACATCTCTACTGAGTGGAAAACCTGGGAGGAGAGCAGACAGTGGTGTAGAGACAACCAATCAGACCTGATTGTCATAAAGAGCAAAGAAAAACAGGTAATGTGTGTGTGCGTGTGCGTGTGTCTGTTTGTGGATGATTGTATGTTTGCATGTGTGCATGGCTTCATGCATGTGTGCATACACATGTGTGCGTTGTATCCTATTCCACTTAGTGGAGACACAAATATATTGTACAGTTTGTATATCAGTAACCAGCAGCTTTTCTGTCCAGGACTTTGTTGCCAGTTTCAACAAGAGGATATGGCTGGGTTTGACCGACAGAGACATCGAAGGATCTTTCCTGTGGGTAGATGGAACGCCACTGACCACACCTACGTAAGACTGATCATCTTCATTTTACCATATCTACAAGCTACCAACACTTTGCGATGCTACATATGATTAGCCAACAGCTTGTAGAACTGTTCTTTTTAAACATGCACCATCACGCAAAGTTACGAGCGCAGTACTGATGAAGTTACTGATGAATTGAGTACAATGGACCACAATGGAAACAACCCCCCAGGGGCTTCTAGTGTTGTCCTTTTAGCATAACCTTTGCATAACCCACAACCGTGCACTCACACCAACGTGCACGGTCTTCTGACCCATAGGCCTACACCCCCCTCCCTTTTGGAAAAGAGTACGCTACTATAGGTTTTATTTTTAACGTTTTGAATTGTCTCTTTTGAGACCCTTTAGAATGTTTTTAAACGGGCAGTTAAAATGTATTAGTATTATCATTATTTAATAATAAATGTAATAATAATAATAATAATAATTGGCTAATAACTGACATCATGTTAACATCCCTACGACATGTAAATGTGTAGCTATCTTAAAATGAATAGGTAATACATACTGTAATTGTAATTGCTAGGGTAATCAGGTAAGGTACAGTAGACCTTTATTAAAAATGTGAACATAATGGCTATTGAACTGGACAATAGAGACAAGTCATAACGGAGCTTATCCTCCACTACCAGATGCATATTGGATGTTATTTTCAGCCCTATACCTACCATATCAAATCATAATGCTATAGGCTACATGATAATACCTTTCAGTATTTATGCTACTGTAGAAGTAGCCTACCATTTCTATTGTTGTTCATATGGAATACAGCCTGGTTTGAAGCTTTGCTTCTAGTTTGGTATAAATTATACCCTAGTCTAGTAGGTTTCCCAGTTATATAATCATCTACTAGTTATATACTGTTAGCAAACAACTGGTAGCCCAACACCTGTTAAATTGATCTGCTGCTTTTCAGAACATGATGTCACTGCTCAGATTATTAAGTTTTGAAGTTATTAAATACAAAATGAATAAAATAACTCACATATCGTCATGCAGCACGTCTACCCCTCTAGTGCAGTGGTTTTCAACCCTTTTCATAACAAGGTCCATTTTTATTCGGCATTTGAGCAACGGACCACCGTTTGATGAGATTTGGACTGTCAGACCCAAAACTTTGAATATTTTGTTATCATTGGATACGTTTTTCTCCACAATTCCATCCATGCTGTATTGATGTTGGTATCGTAGGAGAAATAACAGGCAAACGTTGATCAAAAATAACAATCCTTCTACATTTTCTATTTGTGTAGACTTCTTGTAAATGAAGTAATGCAGATGTTTTACAATAATTGAACTCTTGAGAGCGTAAAATGAAAACGAGTCCATTTGGTTTCATGCACTCTCAATAATTAAAGATCTAATAAGGGTACATTTGGTTACCAACTCTCTATCATTTAGCTGGGGACCACCCGGAACCTCCTCAAGGACCACTGGTGGTCGCCGGACCACTGGTTGAGAACCACTGCTCTAGTGCATCAGCAGTCCCAACGGTGCCATCTACTGGCTTGAAATAGTCAAGACACAGCAAATTCCTGCAGCTGCGAGGCACTTCACACGCATCAATACTGTCTGATACCAACTAATAGTAATAAGTAACTAGTATGTATACTATTCCTGAGTAATATGGCCAAAAACACTGGCCATGAGATCCATGTGAACCTTGGGATTTTGTGGCAACCACTCATTATTAGTGAAATATATACAGTGCAAATAGTTTATAATTTGTATTTTATTTTATTTACTATATCAGTACTTTGTGTGCACTCATTTATCAATCATAAAATAAATATTTTAACTATTCATTCATTTATCCCACACATTTTCAAAAGTGGCAAAAATAGCCGATTTACAAGCTTACTCATTGTGATGCAACATGTTGTGAGTTCGTAGATCGGCTAATTTAGCAATGAATACGTTTGAAAACCACTGAATATGAAATGAAGTCATGATTAAAAAACAAACTATTTAGAGTGAAACACCATCCTTGTAAAAAATATTGTATTACTTATCATGTTCCTACTTCTACAGGTACTGGGAGCCTGGCGGTCCTGATTATGAACGCCATGACCCTGAAAAAGGCCATTACCTTAATGCAGAAACAGACTGTGTTGAGTATTATGATGGGTCTCAGTCTTCCTTTCCTATCAGAGGATGGAACGACAGACGGTGTTCTATCTTTGTCTCAAACTGGATCTGTGAAAGAGCTCTGTGCTGAAACCATCATGTTCACAATGTATCAGTTAGCTGGTGTGTTGGTACAGCTACATGATGGCTGTGTTTACATGTGGTACTTTGTGTGTTTGCTTTGGTTTGTCTGCCTTGCAGTTATACCCAATATGTACTGTAGACATTATATTACAATTTATATTCATATTTCATTATTTAGTTAAAGGGGAGCCTATTAGAATGTTAACAGCCATCTGTTCCATTTTAATACCATGTTTCATGTAGATAAATATAATGTTTGTTCTGTTGTATTCCTAAAACAATGCAAGAGAAGTAATGCATCTATTTCTCACCAGTATTAAGCATTTTATTTCATTGTATTTGCCAATTTAACTTTCTTATTGATTGATTATGTGCTCTGCATAACCACTTAGGCCCTATTTTATACTTTGGCTATTATAAAATAGCAGATCTACAAGCTCATCGCAATGTGTTGTGAGGTTGTAGATCTGCTACAGGACCACAATGAAAACAAGCCCTTAAGGATTTTTGTGTTATCCTTTTAAAATCGTACCTACCACTGTACTATTTGCAAACTGCTAATAAAGTATATTCAATAAATGAAATGCTATTTAAAGTTTTCGGTTAAGATTTTCCTCTTAATCATTTTTTTATTTAAAGCACTAGCTACATGTTTTGTATTACAGGTGATATACACACAGTTGTATACAAGTTGCATTATTAGTATTATCATCATCATCATCATCATCATCATCGTACAGATTGTACATGAATTGCATTTATGTATAATCTACAATATGTCCACGACCTATATTTGTTAACAACATGGAAATGATAGAAGTACTCTAGCACCACCTTGTGGTGGGTGAATGTTTCACTACTAGATGTAACAGAGGTTAGAAGGTTTATTCAAACATCATCATAAGTCTATGTGTCCCTGAGCAATACACTGCAATAGTTAGGATGGTAAATGTATTAATATCATCCACTGCTCCTAGTTAGGATGGGTAAATGTATTAATATCATCCACTGCTCCTAGTTAGGATGGGTAAATGTATTAATAACATCCACTGCTCCTAATAGTTAGGATGGGTAAATGTATTAATAACATCCACTGCTCCTAATAGTTAGGATGGGTAAATGTATTAATAACATCCACTGCTCCTAATAGTTAGGATGGGTAAATGTATTAATAACATCCACTGCTCCTAATAGTTAGGATGGGTAAATGTATTAATAACATCCACTGCTCCTAATAGTTAGGATGGGTAAATGTATTCATATCATCCACTGCTCCTAGTTAGGATGGGTAAATGTATTAATATCATCCACTGCTCCTAGTTAGGATGGGTAAATGTATTAATATCATCCACTGCTCCTAATAGTTAGGATGGGTAAATGCAGAGGATACATTTCACATTAGTGCAAATAACAGTGGGTGATAGTGATGTACGGGTCGGGTTTTTTCATGACCCGCCCCGCCCCGCCACGGAACCCAACCCGCCTCAACCCGCCCCGCGAACCCATATATAAATCAATGGCTCAACCCGCCCCGCGGTAAAAAAAAGAAAATCGGTAAAATCATGAAGGAAAATAATCTTCAAGTATACACCCCAAGTGTATTCAAACTGTTTTATTGTTATTATTCTTATTCTTATTAGGAATAAAGAAAAAACAAGAGCATTTGATTTATTTATATTTTGCGTGTGAGAGCGGCTGACCCGCTCACCCGCAGCCCGCATAATTGCCTCTGAAATCCTGACTCGACCCACCCGCACCGCGGGTTGACCCGCGGCTCCCGCTCATAGTGGGTGACATTGTCTTAGACTTAGAAAGAAAGAAAGAAAGCAAGAAAAAAAAACTTAGTAACTTAGTGAGATAGTAGCCTACATGTGCTCCCCTTCTTTAAAACAGAACAAAAACAGTTATTTGTGTAAAAGGCCTATTCCTAGAAAACACAGACATTTTTGCCAAATTGACCAACATCATCTCACATGTTGTTCAATATAACTTGTACTGTATATACTGGCTCAATACTGTAAGTACAGTATAGATAACTTGTACTGTATACTGGCTCAATACTGTAAGTACAGTATAGATAACTTGTACTGTATACTGGCTCAATACTGTAAGTACAGTATAGATAACTTGTACTGTATACTGGCTCAATACTGTAAGTACAGTATAGATAACTTGTACTGTATACTGGCTCAATACTGTAAGTACAGTATAGATAACTTGTACTGTATACTGGCTCAATACTGTAAGTACAGTATAGTTAACTTGTACTGTATACTGGCTCAATACTGTATACTGTAAGAGACCTGAAGGTACAAATCTTACTCTGTATTATATAATTACGGGGCCAGAGCTCTGCTCTGGACACGTACTGTTATTGGCAGTATTCTGTCACTTCTTCTTCTTCTGCCACTTTTCGCAGTTCTGGCTGAACCGCGCTGTCGCTTTTTACGAAACTCGGCCATATGGTAGATGGTCATGAAAAACGATCAAAAAATAATTCTCACAATCTTTCGTCCAAAGGTGGCGCTATAGCACTCAATTGAAAATGCCAACTTTGACCAGGTACAACTCATGCCCTGTTTGACCTACAGCCATGAAACTTGGATACACATATGCGTCTCCTCATGCTGAACAACTTTCACCCTCTGACTTTTGACCTCTGACCTTTAGATCTCCCACCATTTTGAATTATATGAAAAACAGTCATTGGCTCCTAACTTCTGCATTTTTTCACTTATGGAAAATCCGTTGGAAATTTTTGTAGGCAGTGGTCCAAGGTTCAAGTGCTAAACGTTTCATGCAGATTGCTCAAAAATCCCAGGAGGAGATAGATTTTAACTATTACAGTTTAAAGAAAATTATTCATCTGTGCCTAAAACATACATGCAGACTCACATTTCTTTGAAACTTTGCAGAAATGTACAGGGTCATTCCAAATATCACTGAAACCAATCTTACTCCAATTGGCCAAAAGGGGGCGCTATAGCAATTTTTTGAAAAGGCAGACTTTAAACAGGC
This sequence comes from Gymnoscopelus microlampas, assembly GCF_963454915.1. Lineage (NCBI taxonomy): Eukaryota > Metazoa > Chordata > Actinopteri > Myctophiformes > Myctophidae > Gymnoscopelus > Gymnoscopelus microlampas. The sequence continues at coordinate 36,402,390 of NC_139956.1, read as the reverse complement.
ATAAGTCATGCCTCGTTTGGCCGAAAGTCGTGAAACTTGCTTACACGTGTGCCTTGACTCATGAGGAACACACGTATCGATTTGACCATTAAGCTCCGCCCTTCGATTTTCCGCAATTTTGAGCAGTTTGAAAAATACTTGTTTTTGCCAGTTCTGGCTTAACCGTGCATACGCTTTTTACGAAACTCGGCCATATGGTAGATGCTCATGAAAAACTACCAAGAAATAATTCTCACACTCATTCGTCAAAGGGTGGCGCTATAGCACTCAATTGAAAGTGCCAACTTTGAACAGGTACAACTCATGCCCTGTTTGACCTACAACCATGAAACTTCGATACACACATGCGTCTCTTCATTCCCGACAACTTTCGTGGTCTGACTTTTGACCTCTGACCTTTAGATCTCCCACCATTTTGAATTATGTGAAAAACAGTCATTGGCTCCTAACTTCTGCATTTTTTCACTTATGGAAAATCCGTTGGAAATTTTTGTAGGCAGAGGTCCAAAGTTCAAGTGGTAAACGTTTCGTGCAGATTGCTCAAAAATCCCAGGAGGAGATAGATTTTAACTATTACAGTTTTATGAAAATGATTCATCTGTGCCTAAAACATACATGCAGACTCACATTTCTTTGAAACTTTGCAGAAATGTACAGGGTCATTCCAAATATCACTGAAACCAATCTTACTCCAATTGGCCAAAAGGGGGCGCTATAGCAATTTTTTGAAAAGGCAGACTTTAAACAGGAATAAGTCATGCCTCGTTTGGCCGAAAGTCGTGAAACTAGCTTACACTTGTGCCTTGACTCATGAGGAACACATCTATCGCTTTGACCAGTAAGCTCCGCCCTTAGATTGTCCACAATTTTGAGCAGTTTGAAAAACACTTAAACCCAGGATTTTTCAGCTATTTGCGTGAAACTGTATCATCTGTGTGATCTCCTTTTTCACAGTTACTTGTCTGTTGGGCCAATGGCGTCTGCCTTAAATGAATGCCTCACAATCTCAAGGTCGCCAGTTCAAGCCTCACTTGATGCAGACATAATTTAAGTTGAATTGCAAACAACATGACTGTATCAATGAATACATGTGCAAATGGTAAAGACAACCTGAAATGCTTATTTGAGAGTACGTTTTTTCAACGTATGACATACTTCATTCTGAAAATAGCTGATCTACAATCTCACAACTTTTCATGGTTTGTGAGCTTGTAGATCGGCTACTTTCACTAGTTTTGGTTCTGAGGAGATGTACAATTTCTTCATTGGTAAATGGTTTGTGAACGAGTGATCTTAGTGTTAGTGAAACAGGGGCTTGGTTCATGAAAGAAGGCAAGAGTTTATGATCTTCAACAGACAATATCAGCCTGGACAAAGCTATAGCACTATAGGTAGTGTTGCAGCCTATTAGTCTGAAGGTTGAGAGTTCGAATCCTGTTAATGGCAGTAGGTTGAGATGTCCAATCAAACCATTATGTTTCCATCTCTCTCTCTCATCAATCTATTGTTTCCATGTCAGTCACTCTCTCTCTCTCTTCAATCTATTCCGTTTCCATGTCTCTCTCTCTCTCTATTCACTGGCCCCGTATTATCGCTGCTTGCAGCTATATTATATATTATATTTATATATAATATTATATATTATTATATGTATTATCATGCAGTGCTGCAATCAAATGACATTATTTGCTTCTCTTTCCCGGGTCACGTTAGCTACAGTACTTCATACTGGGGGATTCCGAGTTGTTCCAAGGCCAGCATAGAGATATATAATACCCATGTGGTCCATGGTCCGCCTTGGGTCTCCTCCCAGCGGGACTCGAGCCCTGAAGACCTCCCTGTAGGGAGACTTTACCCAGGAAGCATCCGTACTAGATGACCAAGGAGCAACCACTCTTATCTTAATATGTTGTTAATTAATTAATTAACCACTTTCAGCCCTATAGCATCAGGGGAATATTTGCCAAAAATAGCTGATCCACAAGCTCGATGATATTTGGTTTAGAGGTGGAAATAAAGAACTCACCAGTGCTAACTCAGGTCTGTTTCAGTAAGTACAGAGGGTCTAAGTCAGGGGTATTCAACTAGATTAGACAGGGAGCCAAAATTGTTAAATGAATTGAGGTCGGGGGCCACAGGCCTATGTAAACAAAAAAATAACAGAATATTC
>NC_139956.1:36165220-36397720 GCF_963454915.1 Gymnoscopelus microlampas | reverse complement strand
ATTATTAAGGATTACTGTGATTGTGGTAAGCTCACATTTTATATCGCACACACCATACCTGTAACTTTCACTAACCCCCAAAAAACATTTTTTATTAATTGAAAATCGACTATTTGCTCCAGGGGCCACAAGAAAGGTCCCTGTGGGCCACATTTGGCCCACGGGCCGTCAGTTGAATATCCATGCACTACGCCCTCAGTATTTGCCACACAAATTCCCTCAGCTGTCCTCAATCTACCCGTCAGCATGGGTGGGGTGGAAAATTACCCATTACTGACCAGTAGCCAACACACTATTTTAGTATGACAGTGAATTATGCTCATTTCATCATTTCATTATTCGTTCTTAAATATTGAATATACAATATTGAATATTAAAGTTACAACAACAGAATACACAAAAATACATGTTACTGGGACACTCTGAGCCATATGTAAAAGCATTGTAATGAACTAAATGTTAATACTTCTCCAGGTACAGGGAGCCTGGTGATCCTAATAACTATGGAGGAAATCAACACTGTGTTTCATATTATGATGGGTCTCAACCTAACTTTCCTAATAAAGGATGGGATGACAGAATTTTTCTAAAAACTGGATCTGTGAAAGAGTTCTCTGCTGAAATCATCATGTTCACAATGTATTACATATGTTAGCTGGTGTGTTGGTACAGCTACTGTACACGATGGCTGTCTGTGTTTACTTGTGGTAGTTTGTGTCTTTGCTTTGGTTTGTCTGCCTTGCAGTTCCACCCAATATGCACTGTAAACATTGCATTAAAATCCATATTAATATTACTTGTTAAAGGGGAGCCTAATATTATTTTCATACATTCATATATTTCATATATATATTAATTATGTTAGTTATTATCAGTATTTCACAATTTTATTTTATAAAAAAATAAAAAAACACCCTGTTGTATGAATAGGTTATTACAAAATAGTAGATCTACAAGCTCACTCATGCATTGTATATCATCTATAAAAAAAAGAAAGGCAAGAAAGAGACGTGGATTTCAGTGTGAAAGTGGTTCAGAATGTTCATAAGTATTAACACATTCACTGCCAGGTATTATTTAATGAATTATTTTGCTGCTGCCAGTGTTTTTCACCTTGTTTTGACAATCTGTGGAGCGCTGAAGAAAGGAACACGCACGCACGCACGCACGCGCGCATGTGCGCGTGCACATGCACGTATGTGTATGTTTGATGTTTCATACACATCCTTACCCAGCAAGCACAATGACGTCATGATGACGTTATGATGACGCCCGGTCATCACCCCGGTGACGTTCAGGACTAGGCCAGATCACAGCCCATATGGGGATGATCTTTACGTCATTTACAGGACGTCATCACCGGGACATCATATGGACATTTGGACAGCAATTTTGGGTGATGATGTTACGGCCAGTTGCCGTTGTTATTATTATTACTCTCCGCAGGAGAGTTTTGTTTTCACTTTCTAAATATGACACACCGATTGGTCAAGCCTCACGTGACACGTGACAATACGGTGAAATACTGTATAAATACATGGCGTCACTTTGACAGTGTCTTTGCCACTGTCAAAGTGAGGTAATACAGGAACCATCACGAAATGGCTGCATGGCTGATACATAATTGGCAGATAGGACAGATAGGACACTTATATAGACAGGAGGGATATGACACTTACACAGACGGATAGGACACTTACAGTACACAGACAGGACGGATAGGACACTTATACAGACAGGACGGATAGGACACTTATACAGACAGGACGGATAGGACACTTATACAGACAGGACGGATAGAACACTTACACAGACAGGACGGATAGGACACTTACATAGACAGGAGGGATATGACACTTACACAGACAGGACGGATAGGACACTTACAGTATACAGACAGGACGGATAGGACACTTACAGTATACAGACAGGACGGATAGGACACTTATACAGACAGGAGGGATAGGACACTTACATAGACAGGACGGATAGGACACTTATACAGACAAGACGGATAGGACACTTATACAGACAGGACGGATCGGACACTTATACAGACAGGATGGATAGGACAGTTAGAACATAAGAATTAGAACATTCCCAACATTCCCAACACAAGTCTGGTAAGAGTGAGGTAAGACAGGAACAATCACGAAATGGTTGAGAAATGGCGGATACTGTAACAATTGGATAGGACACTTACACAGACAGGACGGATAGGACACTTACACAGACAGGACGGATAGGACACTTACATAGACAGGACGGATAGGACACTTATACAGACAGGAGGGATAGGACACTTATACAGACAGGACGGATAGGACACTTATACAGATAGAACATTCCCAACATTCCCAACAGCGGAGAGTTGTGCTCCGAGGAGCACTTTTTCTAGTTATTATTAGTATTAGTATTATGAGTGTTATTAGGGTATTATTTGTTAAGGTGCTGTCATGCTTGCTTTCTATATATTCCATATAGTAAGAGTTGCAACATAATGAATGAGAGCGTTGGCTTGGGCGTTGGCTGATCTCATCATTGACAATCTCAGTCATTCCGTGGCCTGGGGGCGTGGCTTGACGACGGATCGGCACGTGGGGAGTGATCACCCCCACGGATTGGCCCGCTTGCTCCGTTTCCATGGTTACGACTGACAGACCGGCTGCAGATCTCCTACAAAGGCTCATTCGTATCGGACGCTTGTTGGGGAAACACCAGCACTCACTAGTGCGAGCGGAGACTCTGTCCCTCCTTTCCCCCACCACCTATTCTATGAACTACCAATGACTATGGTGCCTTAGAGCTCCTCTTGAGGAGTCTTCTGTTCTGTTTAGTTATAGTTATCGTTTGTTATTGGTTAGCCTGCTTAGTTCTTTGTGTTCCATTATTTTGTTTATTCATTCATTCTAGTATTTCGTAGTAGTATTCATTAAGGTTTTGAGGCCATCAGGCTCAAAGCCTTTCTTGGGATACTAGGCTTTCTTTATTATTACGGGGCCAGGCTTCCAGCATGGACCCGTTTTGTTATTGGCATTATTCCGTTTCTTCTTCTTCTGCCACTTTTGGCAGTTCTGGCTGAACCGTGCTGTCGCTTTTTATGAAACTCGGCCATATGGTCATGAAAAACGATCAAGAAATAATTCTCACAATCTTTCGTCAAAAGGTGGCGCTATAGCACTCAATTGAAAAATGCCAACTTTGAACAGGTACAACTCATGCCCTATTTGACCTACAGCCATGAAACTTCAATACACATATGCGTCTCCTCATGCTGAACAACTTTCACACTCTGACTTTTGACCTCTGACCTTTAGATCTCCCACCATTTCGAATTATATGAAAAACAGTTAAAACCTATCTCCTCCTGGGATTTCTGAGCAATCTGCACGAAACGTTTTACACATGAACTTTGGACCTATGCCGACAAACGTATGCAAAATATTTTCCATAAGTGAAAAAATGAAGCTTTAATGAGCCAATGAATATTGCAGTTTTATGACAATTATTAATCTGCCCCTAACACATACATGCGGACTCACATTTATTTGACACTTTGCAATATTGTAGAGGGTCATTCCAAGTATCACTGAAACCAATCTTACTCCAATTGGTCAAAGGGGGGCGCTATAGCAATTTTTTGAAAATGCAAACTTTAAACAGGCAAAAGTCATGCCTCGTTTGGCCGACAGCCGTTAAACCTGCTTACACATGTGCCTTGACTCATGAGGAACACATGTATCACTTTGACCAGTAAGCTCTGCCCTTAGATTGTCTGCAATTTTGAGCAGTTTGAAAAACATTTAAATCCAGGATCTGAGCAATTTGCGTGAAAATGTGTCATGTGTGTGCACTCCCTCTTCACTAGTTCAGGTCTGTTGGCCCAATGGCTTAATCATCTGCCTTGATACCACAAGGTCGCCGGTTCAAATCCCACGCCATGCAGACTTCAACTCAATTGCATTGCACACAACATGATTGTATCAATGAATAAACATGCAATTGATAAATTAAATGCTTATTGAGAGTAGTTATTTTCAATATATGACGTACTTCATTCCCTCTTTTGTTTTGTTTTGTTGGATTCTCCTTTTTCACTGACTAAGGCTGTGGATTGAATAGCTTGATCAATACACTGTTAGTCTCATGTGCCAGAGGTCCATGGTTCAAACCCCACTCGTCACAGTTTACCTTTAAATTGCATTGTACAAAACATGACCCTGTTAATTCAGACATGTGCAATTTGATGCATGTTCACTTCTTCTCTCTCTCTCTCTCTCTCTCTCTCTCTCTCTCTCTCTCTCTCTCTCTCTCTCTCTCTCTCTCTCTCTCTCTCTCTCTCTCTCTCTCTCTCTCTCTCTCTCTCTCTCTCTCTCTCTCTCTCTCTCTCTCTCTCTCTCTCTCTCTCTCTCTCTCTCTCTCTCTCAAAACCGCTTATTGCTGCTTGCAGCTATATTTTATTTTGTTATTTACTCCAAGTATCACTAAACGCATTGTATCACATTATTACTCCACTCCTGTCGTTTTGAGTAATAAATACAATTTAATGCATCCAAGTGTTGTGGTTTCCATCATTATGTTGCGATCCTTAGACTAGACCTAAAGGGTCATAACAGATGAGAATGTGTTTAGATGACGTCCTGGAAGTGACGTTTTTGTGGTCAGGATTAATTTTGGTTGAAATCAGTTGATGTTCTGGGCCAGATCTGACTTGTCTTGGTTTGACTTGATCTAGCCCCAATCGAGACGTCACTGATTGGTCCGGGTCCTGACTGTGATTGCTGGGTAATAATGTCGATAAACACCTGAGGTAGTTGTATTTTCTCTAGGGAATTTATCATGACATTATGGGTCAGAGTACCAAAAGCATCGCGAAAGTCCAGGAAGACAGAATAGAATTTGCAAGACTTAGGTTTAAAATCATCGATCCCTGTTGTAAGACAAAATACATGTTCATTCATCCCTTGTCTGTTGATGTATGCCTTCTGTTTTGATGACAAGATGTCATTGTCTATCAGCCAGGGAAGCACACGAGACAGGATACATTTCATGAACACTTTGTAGATGGTGGGGAGCAGAGAAATGTCCCTCCATGTTGATGGATCATCAGGTACATTGTCTTTTTTTGGGATACGGTGAATCATGGCTCCTTTCCAGGACTCGGGCACTCTCTTATTGTCCAGGCAGACATTGAAAATAGATGTTATTTTTTCACATGACTGTGCGGTCTTAAGGCTTTCATAAGTTACCCCATCTATGCCACTATAGCCCTGTTATTTGGTAGGCTGTGCAAGTCTGTGCAAAACAGACTCTACTCTTCTCAAGTGAAAAGTGGGTGGTGTTTGGAAAGTTATCAGGTTGTGCTGGTTGCAGGCTATTATTCCAGGGTGGTAATAGGAGTGGATCACTGATCAGTGTTTGACACACACACACACACACACACACACACACACACACACACACACACACACACACACACACACACACACACACACACACACACACACACACACACACACACACACACACACACACACACACACACACACACACACACACACACACACACACACACACACACACTTCTCACATGTCTAAACTTGAGGGCTTTATGACAACATAAAATAATAAAAAAAGGAAAAGAGGCACATTAATAAAAGACAGGAGTCCCCTCTCTCTGGTTCAGTGTGTTGTGAAGAGGTGGACCAAGAACTCAAGTCAAGAATATAGAAATGACTGGACATTTTGATCACCCTGAACGCCAACATATAAACTATGCAATCAATGAAGATGATGAGACCATGGGTTGCGCTACAGCTCAGGAGGAAGATCTGCAGAAGATATTACAGTCTGGTAAGAGATGTTATTAAAACTAAATATACAGTTACTTCCATGTGTTTTTTTTTCCAAAGATTTTAACTCACTCATTCCTTTGTGTGTCTGTGTGTGTGTGTGTGTGTGTGTGTGTGTGTGTGTGTGTGTGTGTGTGTGTGTGTGTGTGTGTGTGTGTGTGTGTGCTCTAGACATAAGACGGTACAAGCGGGTTGGAGTCGGTGTTGGATTGCTTTGTGCTGTTCTAGTTCTCATCAACATTGCTGTCCCACTCTATCTCTGTAAGTCAAGTTTAAGAAACAAAGTATTTTATTATATTTTTGTTATGTATCTATGATGAACCAACATATTATTTGATCCATACATTGTGATTGACCCTGGCTACTTTGCAACAGTAGGTCAGGTGTGGTATAGCTATAGCGTCTGTAGATTAGTTGTTGGTAGGCTGTAGGAAAACAATAGCCAGCAGATAAAGGCACAGTTCACACCCCATCAGATACCCAACCCCCGTCTGGTCTCTCCATTCAAATGCATCGGTCTAGCGAGGGCAGTAGAGTGAAAGATCAAATTTGTTTCACAAGATCAGGAGGATAGCCTAATCTATCAGCGTCCATCCTTGTTTTTGTTTCTCCACAATCACAGGTTAATAGCCTATATATATGCATTCTATTATACCTTTCTTTCTTAGGGTCTATAAATCAAGGCATTCTTTGGAAGTTTTCTTCTAGATCTACTTTTTTCTGTGGCTTTTATAATGCAAGGATGAGTGCTCATAGGTACAGAGGAGTAGTGAGAAGAGTCAGTCTGTGGTGGTGCTGTTCCACAACATGTGGTGCATGGCTGTGTGTTAGGCTGACGGGGGTTTCCCAAGTTGGACTGGCTCACTGGCTAGGCCTGGTGGTCCCATGGGGACCCCCATGTGGGTCATGGTTTTCATTATTAGTTAATAATGACTTAAAACTCAATTCATTATTATTATTAATTCATTAATGAATGAATTAATGAATGATTACATAACATTACGTTCATAATGAAGTACCGTATGTACCGTGTGTATATATATATATATATATATATATATATATATATATATATATATATATATATATATATATATATATATATATATATATACATATGAAAAAATGTGCATGCACGCGTGAGACTCTCTTTGTGTAGATGTAACTTATGTAACTTCTATGTTACTTTACTTTCAGTATATGACTTACAGTAGTTGCCTTTTTGTTGCTGCTGGCCAGTGTTGCCAGATTTTGCAAGAGAAATAAGCAACCAGGTCTATGAAAACTAGGCCACAGGTGCACTTGAAAAAATCTTGAAAAAAAGTGACAAATGTGGAATGTTTTTCAAACTGGTACTGGGGTCCCTGGCACAAAATATTTACAGATGGGGGTCTGCGGACAAATACATTCATTTTGGAGGTCCTTGACATGACAATTTTTGAGGACCACTGGTTTAAACAACATTTAGGAAGGAAGCCCAAATAAGCAACTACACTTTAGAAACAAGCCCCGAAAAAAACACAACCCGCAATATTTACAAGCAACTTAACAGAAAAGCCGAAAGTTGCTTATAATAAGCAGACTTGGCAACACTGCTGCTGCCACTGGACGCCAGTGGTGTATAGCAACTAAGTACATTTGCTCAAGTACTGTACTTAAGTACAGTTTTGAGGTACTTTTACTTTACAGGAGTACTTCCAATGTTCAGTACTTTTACTTCTACTATACATCTCAGAGGCAAATATTGTACTTTTACTGCAATTTTCAAACAATTTACAACAATTATTTTAAAACTTGAGTTATAGTTACTTTGTAGATTTGGATTATTATTACAAAACATACATTACCCACTTCAGCCCTATATATTTCCGGCTTTTTGAAAATATGGCAGAAAATGCGATGCGACGCATTGTCATCATTTCCAGTTGATAACATACTGTAGTCCATCGACAGTAGCCTGCCCTATCCTGTTTATCCGTTGTCCCGAGTTTTTAATTAGTTGTAATTTGGGGATATGGCTACTAGGTTTGCGTTGTTGATGGGAACTCAATCATAGCCATGCAAACTTTACTAAATTACTAGTTAGCCCCCGTCAGCCTAATACACAGCCATGCACCACATGGACGTTTTGGAACAGCACAACCTGACTCTAATACAAATGTGACGCAAGCTTCTTCCATCTGGCAGAGTCAGGTTACCAGGGGCCGACTCTCCTCAGTACTCCTACCCGCTTATGAGCACTCATCCTGGGCATAGAAGCTACCGAAAAAAAGAAGATTGACAAACCCACCACGTGTGGTCCTTAACTAATGGTATATTAACTTTGGTTAAGTCATAGTGACTTCATCATTAATTAACAGGAATTAATGACAAATTCATGATAAATGAACGATGAATTAAATTGTATGTGATTTAAGCATTAATTGAGTGTTAATTACGTGTATGAATTGGCCCCCATATGAGCAAGTGTTACCCTGAAACGAAATCTAAATTAGCTGTCAATATTTTTTTGGCACCCTATCATGTGCTTTCCTTATGTTCCACAAAGACACAGTGTGACTCCTTTGACCTTACATCTCCATCAACACTCTCAGGGCCTGTAGTGCTCTTTCTTGGCATAAAACCATATTGCTGTTCGCCAATTGTCATCTCTCCTCTGAGCGTAGCTTCCACTACTCTTTCCCCCATAGCGTCATGCTGTGGCTAATGAGCTGTATTACCTCTATAGTTATACAACTCTACATCGGCCTATGTTCTTTGATTGTGTTGAATAATCTTATTAGGAACTCCACTCCAGTCTCAATCCTACAGGGCACCATGCAGACTGCTCTGTCTTTATCTCTATGGTGCTGAAGCACCGTTACATGTTTACTTCAGGTTGGGGCTTTAAAACCAATGCCTTGCTCAAGGTCACTGACAGGATTTTCTCCCTCACATGCATGTGTTTTGATGTGTGAGGAAACCCAAGTGAGCAGTGGGAGAACATACAAACTGCACACAGAAAGAATCTTGGTCAAGTGTTTTCAAGATAGCTATTATTTACTTCTCCTGATAGATCTGCTAGCATGAAATATACTGTACTTTAATAATAACAATTGACTTGCTGCAGCAGACTGTGTACAGTACATGTTTTAATTAGATCTCCCATTTTTATATTGTTTCCATACAGATCAGTCCAACAAGGTGGAGAGAGACCAACTAGTGAACAATTACAACCAAGTACAGGCCAGGAACACCAACCTGACTGAAGACCGAGAACAGTTACAGACCAGTTTTAACCGACTTAAGACCAGTTTTGACCAGTTACTGACAAGACATAACCAACTGACTGAAGAGAAAGGCCAATTACAGGACAGTTTTGACCAATTACAGACCAGTTTTACCCAGTTACAGACCAGATATAACCTACTGACTAAACAGAAAGGCCAGTTAGAGAGCAGTTCTCACCAGTTACAGACTAGGTTTGACCAGTTACAGACCAGACATAACCAACTGACTCAACAGAAAGATCAGCTAAAGACCAGGTTTGAGCAGTTACAGACCAGACATAACAACTTTGCTGAAGAGCGAGATGACATGACGATGAGGCTCTGTGGTGAGTGAGACATCACTGTTTTTAACATTTTTAACATGATGTTCATGATTTGTAATTATTTTGAGGGTGAGAAAAAATATTGTCCAACTTTATTGTTTTGTTATTAGAATCACCCGGATGGCAGAAGTTTGACAGAGGTTGTTACTACATCTCTACTGAGAAGAAAACCTGGGAGGAGAGCAGACAGTGGTGTACAGACAGACAATCTGACCTGATTGTCATAAAGAGCAAAGCAAAACAGGTAGTGTGTGTGTGTGTGTGTGTGTGTGTGTGTGTGTGTGTGTGTGTGTGTGTGTGTGTGTGTGTGTGTGTGTGTGTGTGTGTGTGCGTGCGTATGTGTGTACTGTATGTGTGTGTGTGTGTCTGTGTCTGTGTCTGTGTCTGTGTCTGTGTCTGTGTCTGTGTGTGTGTGTGTGTGTGTGTGTGTGTGTGTGTGTGTGTGTGTGTGTGTGTGTGTGTGTGTGTGTGCGTGCGTGTGTGCGTGCATCCGTGCGTGCGTGCATGTGTGTGTGTGTTTGTGCATGATTGTATGTTTGCATGTGTGCATGGCTTCATGCATGTGTGCATACACATGTGTGCGTTGTATCCTATTCCACTTAGTGGACACACAAATATATTGTACAGTTTGTATATCAGTAACCAGCAGCTTTTCTGTCCAGGACTTTGTTGCCAGTTTCAACAAGAGGATATGGCTGGGTTTGACCGACAGAGACAGCGAAGGATCTTTCCAGTGGGTAGATGGAACGCCACTGACCACACCAACGTAAGCTACCAACACTTTGCGATGCTACATATGATTAGCTTGTAGAACTGTTATTTTTAAACATGCACCATCGCGCAAAGTTACGAGCGCAGTACTGATGAAGTTACTGATGAATTGAGTACAATGGACCACAATGGAAACAACCCTCCAGGGGCTTCTAGTGTTATCTTTTTAGCATAACCTTTGACTGTACTACCTGTACTGTTAACAATCGTGTTAATAATCAATAATCAATCGATCAATGACGCAGCCTATGTGCAGATCTGTGGTTATATGGTCTGGGGCAGGTCAATGTGTAGCTCAAAAATGAAGCCACTGCCAGGCATGCATAGTACACACATACAGGAATACTTTCAACATTTGCAAGTATCGTCATTAGTTTATTACAGTCAAAGATACAAACATAGTTGTCCATTATACACGTTGTGCAGGCATGTTTGAGAGGCTTCATTGTGTTTAGTGCTGCGTTTAGGAAGTTTTTGACTCCTTCTGTATGGATAATTAATTTTTAACTGTCTGGCAGTATCTCCATATTTTTACTTTTTATACTTCTTTGTAAATTAACACTGCATCCCCCATGTAAATTAACATTGACCCCAGTGTTTTAGTTATGAGTTTGATCTCTCTGATAATATCATCTGCTTGAAGACGCTGTTTAAATGCTATGGGGAGATGTTCTTTCCTACCCGACTCTCTCCTCCTTGCTCTGTCATCGGACACTGGGAGGAATTCTGCATAAAATGGCAGCCTATATTAGGCTATTATAATCCATAACGTGTTAGTTGGGCGCTGGTTGCAAACAGTCAACGTGTTATCCTCCATGTCTTGTCATTGTCGTCACCCGTCATATAATATTTATTATATTAATATAGTAAGTGAATCCATAAAGTCTAATGATGGTGTCATTGCCGATCAAGCTCACAACACGTTGCATCTGGTGATTTAATTTAATGACAGACGTATGTGTGATATAGTATGAACTTTACACAGCATATGCTCTGCAATGTTTTCTAGCCTATCTAGTTAGTTGTCCCATCCAACATCACACTCCTAGCAGCACACAAAGTGTGCACACAACCAGACGTGCACTCACACCAACGTGCACGGTCTTCTGACCCATAGGCCTACACCCCCCTCCCTTTTGGAAAAGAGTACGCTACTATAGGTTTTATTTTTAACCTTTTGAATTGTCTCTTTTGAGACCCTTTAGAATGTTTTTAAACAGGCAGTTAAACAAAATGTATTAGTATTATCATTATTTAATAATGAATGTAATAATAATAATAATAATAATTGGCTAATAACTGACTTCATGTTAACATCCCTACGACATGTAAATGTGTAGCTATCTTAAAATGAATAGGTAATACATACTGTAATTATAATTGCTAGGGTAATCAGGTAAGGTACAGTAGACCTTTATTAAAAATGTGAACATAATGACTATTGAACTGAACAATAGAGAGAAGTCATAACGGAGCTTATCCTCCACTACCAGATGCATATTGGATGTTATTTTCAGCCCTATACCTACCATATCAAATCATAATGCTATAGGCTACATGATAATACCTTTCAGTATTTATGCTACTGTAGAAGTAGACTACCATTTCTATTGTTGTTCATATGGAATACAGCCTGATTGTGAAGCTTTGCTAGTTTGGTATAAATGATCATCTACTAGTTATATACTGTTAGCAAACAACTGGTAGCCCAAAAACTGTTAAATTGATCTGATGCTTTTCAAAACATGATGTCACTGCTCAGATTAATACGTTTTGAAGTTATTAAATACAAAATGAATAAAATAACTCGCATATCGTCATGCAGCACGTCTACCCCTCTAGTACAGTGGTTTTCAACCCTTTTCATATCAAGGTCCATTTTTATTCGGCATTTGAGCAACGGACCACCATTTGATAAGATTTTCTCCACAATTCCATCCATGCTGTATTGATGTTGGTATCATAGGAGAGATAACAGGCAAACGTTGATCAAAAATAACAATTCTTCTACATTTTCTATTTGTTGTTCTTGTAAATTAAGTAATGCAGATGTTTAACAATAATTTAACTCTTGAGAGTTTAAAATTTTACACGTTCAAGAGTTAAAGATCTATAAGGGTCCATTTGGTTACCAACTCTCCATCATTTAGCTGGGGACCACTGGAACCCCCTCAAGGACCACTGGTGGTCCCTGGACTACTGGTTGAGAAGCACTGCTCTAGTGCATCAGCATTCCCAACAGTGCCATCTACTGGCTTGAAATAGTCAAGACACAGCAAATTCCTGCAGCCGCAAGGCACTTCACGTGCATCAATAGGCTACTGCTCCGCTGGGCTGTGCAGCCTGTTTGATACCAACTAATAACTTCTATAATTACTAAGGAATAATAAGTAACTAGTAATTAATTACTATTCCTGAGTAATTAAAACCAACACTGGTCATGAGATCCAGGTGAACCTTGACATTTTGTGGCAACTCCTCATTATTAGTGAAATATATGAAATATATAAAAATAGGCTAACTCTAATCTTTATTTTATTGTATTTACTATATCAGTACTTTGTGTGCACTCATTTCTCAATCCTAAAATAAATATTTTAACTATTTATTCATTCATTCATCCATTTATCCCACACATTTTCAAAAGTGGCAAAAATAGCCGATCTAAAAGCGGCTATGCCATGCAACGTGTTGTGAGCTTGTAGATCGGCTAATTTAGCAATGAATACGTTTTAAAACAACTGAATGTAAAATGAGGTGATGATTAAAAAACAAACGATTTAGAGTGAAAAACAATCCTTGTAAAAGTATTGTAATAATTATATGTTCCTACTTCTACAGGTACTGGGTGCCTGGTGAGCCTGAAGAGAACACTCACCCTAATGCAGAAGAAGACTGTGTTGAGTATTATTATAAACCTCCCGATCCTGACAGAGGATGGAACGACGTACCATGTTCTACCAGTGTCGACTACTGGATCTGTGAAAGAGTTGTGTGCTGAAACCATCATGTTCACCATACAGTTAGCTGGTGTGTTGGTACAGCTACATGATGGCTGTGTTTACATGTGGTAGTTTGTGTGTTTGCTTTGGTTTGTCTGCCTTGCAGTTCTACCCAGTATGCGCTGTAGACATTATAATACAATTTGAATTCATATTTTCATTGTTTAGTTAAAGGGAGCCTATAGAATGTGATTAACATTAATCTAACAGCCATCTGTTCCATTTTAATAACATGTTTCATGTAGATTAATATATGTTTGTTCTGTTGTCTTAAAACAGTGCAGTTCTCATCTATTTCTCATCAGTATTAAGCATTGTATTTCATTTTATTTGCCATTTAACTTTCTTATTGATTGATTATGTGCTTTACATAACCACTTAAGCCCTATTTTATACTTTGGCTATCGGAAAATAGCAGATCTACAAGCTCATCACAATGTGTTGTGAAGTTGTTGATCTGCTAGAGGACCACAATGAAAACAAAGCCCCTACAGGGGTTTTTGTGTTATTCTTGTAGCATCATTATAAAATCGTACCACTGTACTATTTGCAAACAGTTAATAAAGTATTCAATACATCAAATGCTATTTTTATTTTTTGGTTAAGATTTTCCTCTTAATAATTGTTTTCTTCTAATATTTTATATATTTAATGTAAAGCACAGCAACATGTTTTGTATTACAGGTGATATACACATTCATTATTGTTATGTCTGTAGGCATTATAAACACATTCATGAGACAATGCTCTCATACAGTATGTTTATAATCATGCAAGACATCTTTTATCAATGTTAGTATAGGTCATGGGCATATAGCAGATTATGAATAAATACTATTCTCACATTGAATTATTATTATTAGTAACTCAACAGAAGTATACAAAATTACTGTTTGTACAAATGTGAGCATTAATCTCTCTTGTCATGGAGATTTGTTAACAACATGGAAATGATAGAAGTACTCTAGCACCACCCTGTGGAGGTTGAATGTTTCACTACTAGATGAAACAGAGTTTAGAAGGTTTATTCAAATGTCATCATATTCAGAGTCTAAGTGTCCCTGAGCAATACTCTGCAATAGTTAGGATGAGTAAATGTATTAATATCATCCACTGCTCCTAATAGTTAGGATGGGTAAATGCAGATTTTACATTTCACATAATTATGTGCAAATAACAGTGGGTGACATTGTGTTAGTCTCGGATGTAGCAGAGAAAGGAAGAGAAACTATCAGTAGAAATGGAGTAAGAATGGACCCCCCCCCCACCCAGAAAGAAAGAAAGAAAGAAAGAAAGAAAGAAAGAAAGAAAGAAAGAAAGAAAGAAAGAAAGAAAGAAAGAAAGAAAGAAAGAAAGAAACTTAGAGTCGGTACATCATTTTAGCTCCCCTTCTTTGAAACAGAGAAAAAAACTTTTATTTGTATAAAAGGCATATTCCAGGAAAACACAGACATTTCTGCAAAATTGACCAACATCATCTCACATGTTGTTCAGTATAGATAACTTGTCCTGTATAAAATGACTCAATACTGTAAGTACAGTATAGATAACTTACTGTATATACTGGCTCAATACTGTAAGTACAGTATAGATAACTTACTGTATATACTGGCTCAATACTGTAAGTACCGAGACTTGAAGGTGCAAATCCTCCGCTGTATTATCATGCAGCGCTGCAATCAAATTACATTATTTGATTAATTTCCCGGGTCATGTTAGCTACAGTACTTCATACTGGGGGATTCCAAGGTGTTCCAAGGCCAGCATAGATATATATAATACGCATGTGGTCCATGGTCTCCTCCCAGCGGGACTCGAGCCCTGAGGACCTCCCTAGGGAGACTTTACCCAGGAAACAGCCTTACTAGAATACTCATAGCCGCCAACTCTCCTGTTTTCACCAGGAGACCCTTGTTATTTGACCATGTGTCCTGGACGTCTCCCGTTTTCCTCCTGTTTTGGGGGATTTCACCCTTTTTGGGTGGCAACCCATATGTCAAAGGCCCATACAAGACCTCTCCTCACTGATATGCAGCCACGGCCATTCATGTTAATTTGCTCTTTCTGAGAGAATGGGAAAGTTACTCTTTTACTGTCGCTTTATGTATATTATGTCTGGATGGGCATCTAGTAACAAGATGCCCAAGGAGCAACCACTCTTAATAATAGCTTGAATTTATGTAGCGCCTTTCATGAACCCAAGGACGCAAACATAGCCGATCTACAAGCTCGAACACATTTGGTGTAGAGGGAAATAATGAACGCACCAGTGCCAACTCAGGTCTGTTTTAGTAAGTACAGAGGGTCTAAGTGGTTAAGAGTTTAACACCCATGTTTGACACACATGAACCACAAGGTTCAAAAAGAACCACAACCACAAAATTGCACTGGTTACCAGTTAAATATAGAATTGATTTTAAAGCACTGCTCTTTGTTTTTAAAGCTCTCAATGGTCTCGCCCCTCCATACATTTCTGATCTGCTACATAAACCTCCTGCCACTAGGTTACTTAGATCATCCACCCAGCAACTCCTCTCAGTTCCCTCAACAAACCTCATTACCAAAGGTGACCGGGCTTTCTCCGTGACTGCACCTATACTATGGAACAAGCTCCCGTTTCACATCAAGATAAGTCCCACCATTGAGATTTTTAAATCAAAATTGAAGACCCACTTTTTTACTCTTGCTTTTAACATAGATTGAGGTTCGTTCTTTGTTTACTGTTTCCCTGTCCCTACCTTGTTCTTATTTTGTTTCTGTTTTGCTCTTCTGCACTTTGTCTCTTTATGCCTTTTTCTCTGTTTTGTAAATAGATAAGGTCTATTTGTTCTTTGTTTGGAAAGCACTTTGGGTCAGCTGATGTTGTTTTTAAATGTGCTATATGAATAAACTTGACTTGACTTGACTTGACTTGACAAGGGAAGAGGAAGGAAGGTAACGCTCAACAACTTTAGTGTATTTATCTCAACTGATCAAACATCACATTGAGTGCAACTTGAACACATTACAACCACAGAACATTTTATTCCCTCCTCTGTCCTATATGTAACCAAATGGACTTTTGAGGTTACTAAAAACAAACTACTGACTACGCCAGTTGGAATTTCACCAACAACAAATTAAGGTCGTAACAGAGCTTAAGACCTGAGGCAGATTCTACAAATGCCTTCTAAATCAGTAGTTCTCAAATGTTTTCGTGCCAAGGACCCCCAAAATGATATGTATTTGGCCGCAGACGCGCATCTGATTTTGTATTGTACCCCCGGAAGTGAAGAAGATTTGTGTGAAAAAAAACGAAATTATTCAACATTTACCGTAATTTCCGCACTATAAGGCGCACCTGAATATAAGCCGCAGCAGCTAAATTGAATGATTTGTACATATATAAGCCGCACTGGACTATAAGCCGCGGGTGTTTTCATGTTTAATTACCATATGTAAGGGTTCGTGCACAGAGGGGATTGTCGGGAAAGAAATGGCTGTTTGGGGAAGCTCCCATTTATTAACATTTCAACAAACAAGTTGCATATTTGCATAACGTATTCAAGTGTTACCATTTAGTGCAATAGTAGCTACAGAACATGTACTGTGCTGTGTAAACTGTACTGTATCACATAGCGTTTCAGACACACAAACTTTTCAACTTTCAAACTTAAACGGTGCGCTCCCAGCGCATGTACCGGCAGTGATCTACAGCAATGGTTTTCAACCCGTGGTACGGGGACCACCAGTGGTCCTTGAGGGAGTGCTAGGGGTTCCCCAGCAAAAATACTTAATAGCGTCACAATCATTTAACCACTTAGCTTTGGCTATTCAAAAATAGCAGATCTACAAGCTCATAGCCCAGCACCGAGTGCCTTGCTATGAGCTTGTAGATCTGCTATTTTTGAAGCTCAAAAAGCTCATAGCGCGGCACCGAGTGCTGCGCTATGAGCTTGTTCGCGGCCAAATGTGTATCAATTTAGGGGTCCTTGGCATGAAAAAGGTTGAAAACCACTGATCTACATACATTATATCCTACAGTAGTACCATAACAAAAAAAACAAAGTTTACAGCGCTTGACGAGGCAATATCAATGGCTAAATTAAATGTGTTTTTTTTAAAGTGCAAAAAAAAGTCACTGTAACACGGCTGCACTAAAGGTGCAGTAAGTAACACGGCTGCTTAAAATATACGGTAATCAGCCAGCCTACCAGAAAAGTCATTACCAGTAATCCTCGACTTCATCTTTTAGGCTACGGTGCAGTCACACGGTTGTAACCAGAAAAGTCAAGTCATTAATCCTCATCTTCGTCTTCTTCCTGCGTACTAAAACCACCAAAGTCCTCATCTTCAGTGTCGGAAACGAACAGGCTCAGGGTGGCTTCGTCAGCCACTCTCCTCTCTCCTTCGTTGTCGCTCTCAAAACCAACAAACTCCTCTTCGTCACTGTCGGAATCGAACAGCCTCTGAAGGGCCTCAGCTGTGCCGGCGTCCTCGGCGACCTCCTCTTCATCACGCAGCGGCAGCAGTCCAGCCTTTCGAAACCCGTTGGTGATCGTGGATGTTTTGACACTCCTCCACGCTGCCAGGACCCACTCGCAGACTTGAGCGAAAGTTGCTTTTCGCATGCGACCAGTTTTGGTGAAGGATTTATCGCCGCTAGTCATCCACGCCTCCCACTGAACGCGTAGTGCCACTTTGAACGCACGATTCACACTGATGTCGAGTGGCTGCAGATGCTTCGTTGTGCCCCCGGGAATCACAGCTGGAATTGAATTTGTGCTCTTGATGGCTGCTTTCACAGAATCTGTTATATGGGCCCTCATGCTGTCCAAAACGAGCAACGCTTTTTTTTGGCGAAAGAATCCTCCAGGGCGCTTGACGTAGCACTCATTCAGCCACTCCTTCATTACGCTTTCCATCATCCACCCTTTCTTGTTGACTTTAAAGCAGATGCCGTTCGGGATCTTTTCTTTTGGCATAGTGATCCGCTTAAAGATCACCATTGGCGGAAGCTTTAATCCAGATGCTGTGCAGCCCAGTACACAAGTGAAATTCGTCCTCTCGTGGCCAGTGGTTCTCAACGTGATGGACGATTCACCTTTCTTGTTAACAGTCCTAGTGAGAGGCAGGTCAAACGTCAAAGGCACTTCATCCATATTTATGATCTGGTCCGGTCCGATGGAATATTCTCGAATCTTTCTTTGTGTGAATTCGCCGAAGTTTGTTATTTTTTCCTGGTAGTCGGGAGGGAGTTGCTGACACACAGTCGTCCGCGCCCTGATGGACAGTCCCTTTCGTCTCATAAATCTGAAACACCAGGATGGTCCACCTCTAAAATTTTCAATTTTCATTTCGGTGGCGACTGTTTTGGCCTTCAGTCGGATCTGCACGGTGGAAACACCTCGGCCGTCTGCTCTCTGTGTGTTCAGCCAATCTTCAAGAAAGTCTTCAACTTCGGGCCATCTGCTTTTATTACCTCTGAAAGCTTTTTTCGACTTTTTGCATTGAGACAGTTCTTCACGCTGGCCTCTCCAACGTCTCACCATTGACTCGTTGACGCCAAGGGTACGTGCAGCAGCTCTATTTCCTTCTTTCACTGCCAGATTGACTGCCTTTAACTTAAAAGCTGCATCATATGCATTTCTACGTTTGTTTTCCATGACGGTTTGTGCATGAAAAGTTCCTTTGCACAAACTATCTCGCTCTGTAATGTCGGTCTTGCTCTTGTCTCTCGTACCGTACCACTCTCACTTTCCACGTTTGTTTTTGTTGTTGGCGCACTGCCTGTCTCACTCTCGCTTTTCCTGCTGGAGGCCTGGAGCCAGCGTTGCCATGTCCGCGTATTATAAGCGACTTTGGGCTTGTTTTTCATTATTTTTTTTGTAAAATGTTGGTCGTTGTGGGTTGCGTTTTTTTTGGGGCTTGTTTCTAAAGTGTATTTGCTTAGGCTTGCTTAAAAAAATAGCATAGGTTTTAAGTGCTCATGTGGCCCGCCTAAGTTGCTTCTTTTGGGCTTGTTTTCATATAACTGGTTGCCTATTTCTCTCGCAAAATCTGGCAACACTTGTAAACAAGTGGTGAATAAAATCACAGAAGACTCGTCCCTAAACACACTCGCCCCGGGTCTAATCAGGCGGCCTCTGTCCGCGAAATGAATGGGGGCGAGTGTGTTTTGGGGCGAGCGTTCCAGTTCGCCCAGAATCGTTTAGTTTTTTTTTACTCTCTCGCTTTGCTGCCTGCTGCCTGAGCCCTGAGCAGCACAGTGCACGTTAACGCCAGTCAGTCAGCGCCATCTTCATAATAGATAAATACACATTCAGACAGAACAGAATTTAGAAATATATTATTAAAAAAAAAAAAAAAAAAACTTTAAACCTGTAAAAATCCATAGATTTAGGAGGTCCCCTAGTGGTCGTTAGCTGTAAAAATCCATAAATACGGCGCACCGTTATATAAGCCGCAGGGTCGAAAAATGGGAAAAAAGTCGCGGCTTATAGTCCGAAATTTACGGTACAAGACTTTCTTTTCAAAAAGATCTAAAATAGCAGATGTACAAGCTTGCGGCACAAGTTGACGCGCTTGTGAGCTTGTATACGTTTTCTGAAAATATTATGCTGCTATAGCTAAAATCTAAAATGACACAGATGCTTTCTTGGTTTTAATGGATTAACCCATTAAGACCTGGAACGCATCTGTGTCACTTTAGATTTCTTTGGCTATTTTTGAAAAATCTTGAAAAACATTTTTTTTCGATTTTTTTTCAAAAAACTGTTAGGATTTAGAAAACATTTTTAAGAATCGCCTCAGGTCTTAATGGGTTAAAGAGGTCCTAAATCACATGTAGTGCATTCAGTATAGTGCATGTCAGTATCATGTTGCTTAGAAATCCGAATGGAAGTCCTAAACACATTAAATGTGCGTCAGTATAATGCAAATCTATAGTGCAAATAAGTTAAGCAAAGGTGACAGTCATAGGTTTTGTTCAGCAGCCCGACAGCTGCTAGTTATGAACGGATTCATTAGAGATGGGAAAAAAATGTGATTTGTCATAAGATTGCGATTCTTTTTGTCAGGATCGTGACATTACCACCCTTAATAATCATAGGGCTTCTGAAATTCAGAAGCCCTATGATTATTATAATTCATAATCTGAATACGAACTCATCTGTAGGATTTCCTCTCAAATCTCAAAGGATCGCTGTCAGATTCATGATTCATTAAATATTCATGAGCCATGTTATAAGTCCCAATGTAATTGGACACCACGGGAATGTGTCGGTAGAGCAAAAATCTGTTTGCTTTTTGTATAAATACTTAACTCATTTAGTGCCCAAATTATTTCTGACTATTTCTGGCCATTACGATTTTGATTATTTTTTTTTCAAAGTAAAAAAAAGTGCTTATTAGGAAGCGTCAAGCGAGATACAGCCTTTTTCAGTTATAAGATAAACAAGGAGTGGATGGAGCTTATTTTTTTACTACTTTTTTCAAAAACACGTGAAACACAGGATTGGCACGTTACACCATAGCGTTAAAACACATGAAACACGTGAATGGCACTCAATGAGTTAATGAATACTTTTAGTGCTTTGAACAACTCTATTTTCATATTTGTGTGATTTGTGTTACTTTAAATGTCCACTAGGGGGCACATGAACACACAGTCAGACACTGATGAAGGCCTCATATCCAGGTTTTGATATTATATATAGGTTATATATTATATATAGGTAGATGATAGGTTCTTGGTTTACCTATGATCCTACATTACTATTTCTATGCATTTGATGTATACCTTGCTTACTGTAAATCGCTCTGAATTAACCCATTAAGACCTGGAACTGAATCATTTTTAGATTTGAGCTAAAAAGCATTAGTTTACACTTTGGGCTATTCAAAAATAGCAGATATACAAGCTCATAGCGCGGCACCGAGTGCCGCGCTACGAGCTTGTAGATATGCTATTTTTGAAAAATCGTGAAAATGTGTGCAAATCTTTGAATATATATATTTTTAAAGCGAACATTTTTAACTCAAATCTTTGTTTCTGGGGGGGTCCCTGGAACAACATATTTTGATGGGGGTCCGCGGCCAAATACAAATAATTTTGCGGGTCCTTGACATGAAAAAGATTGAGCACCACTGATAAAGAAACATACGTTTTTCAGAAAACTGTTGAGATTTAGGAGACATCTAGAATCGGCTTCAGGTCTCAATGGGTTAAGCTGCTAAACGCCTAAATTGAAAATTGTAAATATCCAAAACGGCATGTCAATCCTGTAATCTGCAATCCTCTATGAGTAATATACTCACTGTAACTATATGGTTGTGGCTCGTTATGTATTATTGAACTATGTATGTACAGTATGTATATTTACCAGTCCGTCAAAGAAGGGTGGAGACTTGATGTAAGTGGAACTGGGGTCCCAGGTGTAGAGTTTGTCAGAGGGAGCGTTCAGCGCGTTCGTTCACGCTCTGCAAGAGACCAACACATTCAAGACATGACATCAGTGTCACTGTAACACAACCCGTTAAGATCTAGGTCAGTAATGTGTTGAGGCACACAGGTTTGCCGTGAGACAAGAGCCCAAGTGTGCCTTCGGATTTTGTGACAACCACTCATTATTATTGCATTATATATCGTTGCTGTCGGGCAGAAACTTTGTGTTTTTTCATAAATTAAAGGAGAGATCCAGTCATATTAGGTGTTTGCTTTGATGGAAGCTAGTCCTCGGTGTTGCCAGATTCTGTGAGAGAAACAAGCAACCAGCTCCATGTCGTTCTGCATGAACGGCAGCTCATAAAGGACATTCAGTGCATGTTTGAGTGCCAGGACACTGCTTAATGAGGATTAGTGGGAAAAAAATAAACTTTGGAGCTGCTAAAATAGGCGAGTTTCGTTGTTACACAGTACTCCATTATGCCAGAGGGAGGGGTCTCCACAATGGACAACAGGGGCTTCTATGCCCCTGGTATGTTGGTGAGTGATTAGCGACACATCAAAGCAAACACCTAATATGACTGGATACGCCCTACTTGATCATACTACAGCGTCACATCAAAAGTAGCAGATCTGCAATCTTGTTTCGAGCTTGTAGATAGTTTTTAACTCTGTATGAAACTCTCTCCCCACCCCACACACCATAAGAAAGGGGCCTCTAATACCTCGATCTTCGCATAGACCTCTTTAAACATGGAGGGGATGACAAACTCTCTCTCCACAGCCTGGATCTCCTCTCTGGTGGGCCAGATGTCCCGAAGGAAGCTGCAAAGACAAAGCACAGAGAACAAGATACTAGACATCATCAGCACGACAACAAGGACTGGAATCACTTCAGAAAACGTCAAACCCAAACCTAACAGAAGGCTGCCAGAAGAAGCAATGAATGTACAAAGAAAATAAATGGTCGCTTTTGGACATAGAGTACAGAAGTCCTGACGTCACTCGTTCATCCCCAGGTTCGTAAAGTAATTTCTCTATGGAGAATAACATTGGGTCATCATAGAATCGTCTCATATAAGAATTGTGGTCCAAAAATAAACAAACTGTCCTGGCGATATTGTCAGGGAGGTGGCTCTGTATCGTTTATGATAGTCAGTCACTTATATTTGATACAGTCTGTTTCTGGCGATAATTTAACTAATTCGGCGGAAGTAACATTAGCGTTTTCTCACCGTCAGTTGATGCTTCATATCCATAAGAGTAAAACCGCCGGGATCATTTGTTTATTTTTGGAACACAGTTCTTATTTGATGTGATATTAAATACGTCTATGGGGATTCAGAATGGGTGTGGAAAACCGCGAACCAGGTAGACAAACCTAGGATGTGTAAATTACGTCAGACTTCGGTGCTCTATTGCATGTTCAAACAGCGTTTCTTTTCAGGAAATGGACATTTTTTCAAGCAAGCTGTGAGTTTGTATATTGGCCATTTTTGCAACTTTTGCATACAACGATGTATAAAATAGAGTATTAATTTATTAAATAAAAACAAAAACAAAATATGGAGATACAGGTTTTCTGCCCGACAGCAACAATATGACCAATTAAAGCTCAGCTTAAGCCAAATTTATACTCCGTAGTGTCACAATGGACAATGGTGTCACTTGTCAAAAAGAACAGATCTAACAAGTGAGGCTAGCTTGTAGATCTGTTATTTTTGGCACGTGACACCCTCACACTAGAGGTCTCAACGGGCATGAAAATTAAGGACCGGCCCTAACTGGGCCCTACTGGGGCGGCCCGAGGCTCGGCCCCAACAATTACCATACGTTTAGGCCCGAAAACCAGAAAAAACAGAAAATGTGTGTGGCGAACAATTACCATACGTTTAGGCACGAAAACCCGGAAAAAAACAGAACATTATATGCTTAATAATGTCCTCAAAGTCACACATCCAACAAGCTTTGAACTGAGCAGAGTGGACCTTCAGTTCCAGAGATAATGGCCAAAACATCTTGAAAACGGGCACTTTCGCCGATTTTCTATCGCATATTTTGAGGAGTTTTGGCCATTGTCACCCGTATTTCTTTAATAACACGGGCTAGGAAGGTCGGACGGCAACAAACTAGATACCTGAGTAAAGTTCACTTTGAGCTGCATCCAACACATCCACTGCCATTTTTGACGGCCTTACCGCTAGGGGCAGTTGAAAGTTCTTTTTTGGGGGGCAATAGATGATTTTTTTTATTTTTATTTTTTTCATCACAGAACGAGAGGCGCGGTCCGGCCCGGCCCAAATAATTAGCATAGATTTTGGCCCGGCCTGGCCCAAAAATGTCGGGTCGAATTTGAGGACTCTACCTCACACATCCAAGTATGAATTAAGTTTTAACAGTCACTAAGTTACCTATCGGCTCCGTCTCAAAGTCGATCCTCACGGTTCCCGCGATGGCGTAGGCGATGACGAGGGGTGGCGAGGCCAGGTAGTTGGCTCTCGTGTTGGGGTGGACACGCCCCTCGAAGTTTCTGTTTCCTGACAGGATCCCTGCGGCCACCAAATCTCCCTGAAACAATGACCAACCAAACCAGCAAAAATATTTATTTATGTTTTTAAACTCTGGCTAATGTAGAGAGTGAACGCCTATAAGTTACTATATCTAATTAATACAAAGGTATCAAATGCACTAAATGTAATCTTGAAAACAAAATTAAAAAAATGTATAGTATTTTTTTTAAAGCTACAATCAGTAGGTTGTCTCTCTCCTAATTGAGAGAGGTAAACAATGTCTGAACTACAATACAAATGGCAGTGCATCTAGTGTCCAATCCAGTGTCTACTTGACATTGTTAACTTGATTGACATGGTTAACCATTTGGTGTCCTACATGATACAAGTGATTTTATTTTATTTTTTACGTTTCATTCATTAAAATAAGTCCTGTATAACAGCTACAGTAAGTGAAATGTTAGGTTACCTGGGTAATTGCCTCGGTCACAGGCTCTGGGAGGGGTCCACTGTTTCCTATACAGGTCATACAGCCATAGCCCACTACCTCAAATCTAACAGGACAGAACCAGGACAATATTTACCATGTATACATTACATGAATTCATGCATTGTTGAGCCATGAAATATACCAAACCATAACCAAACATGTTAGGGCTTAAGTGTCTTGCTCAAGGACACTCTTTGACACAAATACTGGGCGAGCTAGAGGGCAAACCGGTGACCTTTCGGATTACCAGATTGCTCACTAAGCTACGGCCGGTCAGCCGCCCATAAACAACATGGAATTTACCTAAAAGGAGCTTAAAGCACACTCATGTCGACTGTGTGAAGAAATGGCAAACAGAAGAAGTGCTATTATTACAGTGGACTACATTTACCTGGGGGTTTGGTTTGAACTAGTAAAGTAGCACATTCTCACATGACTCTTACAGGGGGCGGTAACAGTTAATCAATCGATTAATAGAAAATAATCCATTTTTAATAACATAATCGACTAGTCAGGTAGCATAAATGGAAACTAGCAAAAACAAAAAATTGCGATACCGTTGTTCGTCAAAGTATTAAGTAAGAAACATAAAACATGCTTTTTGTTTATTTTTGATTAAGTGACAGAATAATCGCTAAGAAATGACAAATAGTTGATGCAGCCCAACATGACTCCAATAACATCTGTCGGGGTGGAAACCTCAAAAGCAGCAGATCTACAAGCTCAAAACGCGTCGCTTCGCGCCACGTTTAGAGCTTGTAGATCTGCTACTTTTGATGCTTTTGTGTAACGCTGTAGTATGATCAAGTAGGGCGTTAATTTAGGAAAACACAAAAAGTTAGAATATGGAGAGAAGAGGTTTCTGCCCTGACAGCAACGATATAGTCCATGAGTCCCTCTGTGCTTGAGCCTGTTGTGTGGTCTGTAAATAATTTAAAGCAGTTTTGGTCACAAAGGGTTTATTTACTTATAATCCGCAGCCTTTACGTACCCGAGCTGAAAGAGGTAGTCCATGACCCCGCTCTCCTTTAGGTAGTAGGTGACCACCCCGCTGCCCGGCGACAGGCTGGTCTTTATGTACGGCTTCACACTCAAACCATGCTCTATGGCCTTCTTCGCCAGCAGCCCTGAGAGAAAACGAACATGTAACATCATCTTCCACTGCTTGCCTAGAAGAACAGATCTTCAAGAACAAAATGTGATGTGTGGTTTTGGAAGGAGGGTGGAGGGTGCCTGAAAATTAAGGCCCGGCCCAAACTGGGCCCTACAGGGCCGGCCAGAGGCTCGGCGCTGCCCGAGCAATTACCATACTTTTAGACCACGAAACCCGAAAAGGTGTCACTACGGGCTTACTGTCCTCAAAGTCCCACATCCAACAAGCTTTGAACTGAGTAGATTGGACCTTCCGTTCCAGAGATAATGGCCAAAACATCTTGAAAACGGCCACTTTCGCCAATTTTCAATTGAGTTTTGGCCATTGTCGCCCGTTTTTCTTTAATAACACGGCGGCGATAAACTAGATACCCGAGTAAAGTTCCCTTTGAGATGCATCCAACACATCCACTGCCATTTCCGTCGGCCTCACCGTTAGGCCGCTAGGGGCAGTTGAAACTTCTTTTTTGGGGGTAATAGATTAATACATTTTTTTCCTGCATGGAAACCGAGGCTCGGCCCGGTTTTGGGCCCAGCCCGGCTCGAAAACGTCGGGGTGGATAGGGTCGGGTTCGGGCAGAATTTGAGAACTCTAATTCACACACATTCACAGTATATTTTGTATTATTTTTTTGTATCTGCTGTAAATTATGATAGTTTTTCTAAATTGTGTATTCTATGTTATTTCTGTTTGTCAGTATCTGTCGATTTGTGTAAGCGGACCACAATTGAAGTAAGTCGATGACTTTACTGTGTTTTATTATCCTCAATTGTCTTTTTAACCTTCTTGTATGATGGCCGAAAGCAATTAAATACATCAAATCAGTCAAGACAGTACAGAACGTAAGGAAAACACAGTTCTAAGTACAAATCTGAAGAGAATATTGAGCAACTCTACAGCGGCCTAACCCACTAACCGTACAGAGGCCCTGGGCTGTTCCCCCCCACCGCAGGGAGAAGGAGAGACTGTGGGCCCCATCTTGGGCGTCGCCTTACCCCTTATCCCTAAAATGATCAGTCATTTTGTCCTTGCTTCTCTTTACGTACCGGCCCCCAGCATGACGGAGGGGTTGCTGGTGTTGGTGCAGCTGGTGATGGCGGCGATGACCACAGAGCCATGTGACAGCGTGTAGTCTGTGTCGTTGTACTGGAAGGGCACCGCCGCGGTGTGGCGGTCAGCGGCCACCTGGAAGCCCTTGAACCCTTGCTGGAATAGACACGAAGACAGAACAATTCAATTGAAAGGAGCTTTTATTGGCATGAGAATACATACAGTACGTTTAAATTGCCAAAGCCAAGTGTAAAAACATAATAAAAACAATTTAAGAAAAATAATGGGGAAAGTTATGTACAGTTGGAGGGGATACAGCATTGAGTTAAACAGAGCTATGTCACATTGCGTCGTTGTATACATATTATATATACGGGGTATAAAGCTTTTTTTCCCAAAACGATTTAACCCATTCAATACGTGTCATTTTAGATGTCTTTGGCTATTCAAAAATAGCATATATACATGAGCTTGTAGATCTGCTATTTGTCAAAAAGAACTTGTGAAAATGTGTGCAAATCTTTGAATATATATCCATTTTTAACTCAAATCCGCAGACAAATACATATCATTTTGGGGGTCCTTGACATGAAAAAGGTTTGAGAACCACTGATATTATAGCAACATACGTTTAATAAAATAAATAAAAAACTGTTAGGATTTGAAAAATCCTGGACATTTGTGCAAATATTTGAATATATTTTTTAAAGCAATTTATTTTTAACTCAAATCTTTGCTTCTGGGGGGATGGGGGGGTCCCCGGGACAAAACATGTGTTAGATGGGGGACTGCGGCCAAATGCATATCATTTTGGGGGACCTTGACATGAAAACGTTTGAGCACCGCTGATATGGCAAAATACGTTTTAAAAGTGATCCCAAACTCGTTAACATGTGTACTGATCCTCCTCTCTTTTCTTTCAGACGCTCCATAAGCCTCAGAGACCGTCTTGTCCACTCGGACATGAACACTACTCATCTAATGCTAAAACTACTCGTCTAATGCTAATTGTTTTACCCATCCACGTACAGGTAAAAAATACAAAATATCCTCATTTATAAATTGTAACTCAACCCATGTGGTATATATGCTCAAATGTCCCTGTGGACTGGCATATATTGGTCAAACCAAGAGACCACTTAAACTTCGTATAGGCGAGCACACAACTGCTATTCGCACTAAGAACCCAGAATATGCCATGGCCAGGCACTATAAATCAGCAAATCATGGCTCTCCAGCATCCCTGAAATTCTGGGGAACAGAAAAGATTTCAGCCTCATTACGGGGTGGTGACATAATTAACAAACTGCTTCGCAGAGAAGCATTATGGATCCATAACCTTGAAGAACTGAGCCTTTCATGCTTTCTATAGACGGTCCCTGAGGTTTCCTGACATTACTTTTGTGTGCTTTTTACTCTTGAGAGTGTTTCCCTTTTTTAGTGTCTTAAAATTTTGAATTTGTCAAAATGTATCTAAAGTGTTTTTGCATTGGCCTAATATTGTTTGGCCCCTCTTTCTATATGTACACTGTTTTAAACTAACCTTACCACGGCATTAAATGTGTATACTATTTTTTATATCTTGTACTATGCTAAATGGTCCATATGCCCAGAGCTAAGCCTAATCATTACTGATTGTCGCAACCTTGAGACTGTGACGTGTAGTACTAGGTAATTACCACTAAACAGGGGGGCATCCACCATTGGTTTATTGAGAGCACAGCCCATGCTCACCTCTGTATATACATGTATACCTAGATGCTGCCACCTATGACTCTGAGGAAGGTCGAAAGACCGAAACGTCAGTCTATCTGTTTTACTTGCACCGAAATAAATAAAAGGCCTAAACTGTCCGTGTTGCTCCAGCGTTCTCTCTTCTGCAAGGGTTAGGGAACCTCAAGTCTGGGTTAGTATAGAAGTTACCTTTGCTGCCAGGCAAGCTTCAAAGTCAGTCTTCATGTCGGACACGGCGATCCTGTCCTGAGGCCTCTTGGGGCCGCTGCAGCAAGGAACCACGGAGCTCAGGTCCAGCTCGAACACCTGAGGGGAGAGAGACGTGTCACATTACTGCAAGTAGGCGCGTAACGATTTATCGTTAATCGATTCAAATAGATTCAAACTGGTGAAAATGTCAAATCGATTGAATGAAAAATGTATCACGATGCAAACAGCAGAGGGCGCAAAGCTTTCAGTCATTTGCTACTGTATTGAAAAGAGCATAAGAGAAAACACAGTATTGTAAGAAATATATATAAAGAAAATACTGAATTTGTGTAGGAGAAATACAAAAAATATATATATATTTTGTGTTTTTAAAAAAAAGTGAAAAATCGTGGACCTAGTGTCGTGATTCAAATCGTATAAACACAATTAAAATAGTTAATTGCAATTATTAGTGTGACAATTAAGAATCATTACATGTCTAACTTGCAAGGGTTCCCAAACTTTTCAGGCCGTGACCCCCAAAAATATTTGAACTGGGGACCCCGGCCTCAACCCTGAAAAGCATTTGGAAAAATATTGTGAAAATAGCCGATCTACAAGCTCACAACGTCTCGCCTTTTTCGTTTGCCTTTTTCTTATGTAATATTTGACAATTTGGCCATTTTGGTATAAAAAAAAGGTCTTAAAAGTCATTCAATTGTAACTTTAGAAATGTGCAGATACCCTGTAACAAGCTCTCAACGCGTTGCTGAGTGACACGTTGTGAGCTTGTAGATTGGCTATTTTCGCCAAATGTTCGTCTACTAACTAATTCAGTGCCATTGACGTCGCCGACGTCACGTTTTTCATAAGCCCAGAGTGCCAATGACGTCGCCGACGTCATAATAAAAAATATATATATATTATTATTATTTTATTTATTCATTTAAAATGTTCAGAACCCAAGATATGATGATTTGAAGATTTGCTGCTCCATTCACTTCTTGTTTAACTTCTTACTGAAAAAGGCTGTATTTCGGCCCCCTAATACATTTACAATGTATTTTTGGCCTTGGCACAGTGGTGATAAAGCCAGAAATAAGTTTGGCACTGAATGAGTTAACACATATCCAGAAAAGGCACACTAGGGCTATTTTATACTTTGTTGTACCACGCATTGGCCTGTCACAATTACTACATAATAATCGTCTAATTGCAATTATTTGAGATCATCATAATCATTTGCATGTTAAAAAACATACATAAATTATCTTGAAGGTTATGGAAGCTATTTTTACTCTTTTTTGCATAAAATGAATACATGTCAGTAATTTATTTGTATATTTAAGTTATTTGCACATCTTTCCTGTGCATTTTTTGATTAAGAAGCGTAAAAGTCAAACAGAAATTTATATTTTATTCACATGTGTTCCAATGTTCAATGCCAAAAACACAGTTAAAATCGTTAATTGCAATTATTAGTGTGACAATTAAGAATGAATCTTCAACTTATATTTGTAATCGTGACAGCCCGAACCATGCTAAAATGACCCTATCTACAATGTACAAATGTGGAACACGCTCACCTATTATAACGAGCCCATAACAAGGACACCAGGGTGAAAGAGGTTGGAACAGGTTTGAGGTGGTAATAAGGAAGTCAGTTTAAAAGGTCATTTTGCACACCTGCTTCAAGGGAACAGGTGCGTAGGGGCAGGAAAAAAGAGACACACTGTCATTAAGGCCGCGAATGCATCTGTGTGTCATTTTAAGATTTCTTTGGGCTATTCAAAAATAGCAGATATACAAGCTCATAGCGCAGCACCGCATCTGCTATTTTGGGGGGAAATCATGGAAAATAGCAGGTCTTTGAATATATATTTTTAAAGCTAACATTTTTAACTAGAATCTTTGCTTTTGGGCATTCTACAAATGTCTTCTAAATCCTAACAGTTTTTTTTTTAAACTTATGTTGCTATAATATCAGTGGTTCTCAAAAAATATATGTATTTGGCCGTGGACCCCCATCTCAAAGCATTTTGTTGCAGGGACCCCCGGAAGTTGTAACAGAGTTAAAAATGTTCGCTTTAAAAATATATATACATTTTTTCAGGATCTATAAGCTCATAGCACGGCACTGCTATTTTTGAATAGCCAAAGAAATCTTTCAAAAACCTTAAAAAACACACAGATGTGTTCCCGGTCTTAACAAATTCGGTGCCAGAGTTTTATTAAAAAAGTGTACGTTGAGTGCCTGGATTTTTAACCATTTCTGAACCTTTTTCAAGTAGTCACAAAATATGTTCAGTGATCACCGTCCTCACGGTGATCCCCTCATTACACACATAGAGGTCTCGTACAATCGGGGGGAAAAAATTAAAAACATTCGGTAATCCGTTCCATAGTTGCAGCCAGTTGAAAATAGTCATATCAATTGCACACCCTATGAAGCCTTGAATCCATGGATTATTTTTTGTTTTTGTCGCATTCCTAAGCTAATAATTTGATTCCCGTCTCCTACCGGCCAATGTATCCGGTAGGAGACACAAAGTAGGTTATTTGTGTCTCCTACCGGAAATACACAGTCATCAAATTATTGTCTTAGGAATGCCACAAAAACAAAAATAAATCCATGAAATCAAGGCTTCATGGGGTGTGTAATTGATAGAAAATAAGTCATTTTTTGGTGAACTCCTCCTTTA
The DNA here is from genome assembly GCF_963454915.1 of Gymnoscopelus microlampas. Classification (NCBI taxonomy): domain Eukaryota; kingdom Metazoa; phylum Chordata; class Actinopteri; order Myctophiformes; family Myctophidae; genus Gymnoscopelus; species Gymnoscopelus microlampas. The sequence goes on along the minus strand of NC_139956.1, from coordinate 36,366,250 downwards.
AAGGGTTAGTGCAGAGTGCAGCAGTACAACGTTCGGGTCACACACTGACCTTCACCTGACGAAGGTCAGGATCTTTCTTTTTTTCAGGTTAATAAGGAAGTAACAGTCCAGAAGCCAGTGTGTGTTGTGTGGTTGTACTGACCCGTGTGAAGTCTGGATCTTGTGTGACGTCGGTGTAGTCTCGGTACATGCCCACTGCTTTCAGGTACTTGACGATGTAGGCCAGCTTCTCCTCGTCTCTCCCTGGGAGGAACAGACCAGGTCAGCAGAGGAGTTGAAGAACACACGGTCACAGACACTTGAAATAATAATAATTCCTTTCTTTGATAAATGAGACAGTCTGAAAATTCTTAAAACCCTTAACAGGACTGTAACTATGAGTGTACAACTGGAACCAAATCGACCCTTAACAGGACTATAACTATGAGAGTGTACAAATGGAACCAAATCGACCCTTAACAGGACTATAACGATGAGAGTATACAATTGGAACCAAGTGGACCCTTACAGGTCTCTGTAACTCTGAGAGTGTACAAATGGAACCATAGGGACCCGTAACGGTGGTCCTTGAAATAAAAAAAAGTGTGAGAACCACAGGTATTATAATTGTATGGCAGATGTAAAATTCCACATTCTGACAGTGGGGAGAGAAAAAAAAACGGTTCCAAATGTGATGGAACCGATTGCAGTTCCTCGATGTTGGATCCAGTTCCTTCAGGTTCCGGATCCCAACCCTGTGCAGGTACAGATACAACTGACGAGACAACTCACCGGTCTGCTCCAGGTACTGGACACTGACGTCGTCCACGGGGAAGAAGGCCGCCGTGGCTCCGTACTCCGGACACATGTTGGCGATGGTGGCTCTGTCTGCGATGGACAGCTGGGCCACGCCGGGGCCGAAGAACTCCACGAACTTCCCCACCACGCCCACCTGACGCAGGTGCTGCATGCGTACAGGATGAAGGAGATGAAAACTCATTTAGGTTTTTTTTAAGTATTTTAAGTTATCTCTAAATCAGGGGTCTTCAACAGGGGGTCCGGGACCCCTCCTCAGAGTTACTACAGGGGGTCCACCAAATCTTTGTGTGATATATATTTTTTTTTTACCTTAACCACTTGAACCCTAGGCCTAGCATCCACTATTCAGAGGAGAACTTTAGCCAAAAATAGCAGATCTACAAGCTCTCAACGCCTCGCGCTGCGAGGCGTTGAGAGCTTGTGGATCGGCTATTTTTGGCAAAGAGGCTATAGGTGTAGAGGGAAAAAAGAGCAGACTAAGTTAAAAAAAACATATCTCATCTGAAACACAATTTTATACAATATAGAGTAGGGGGTCCCTGCTTTATCTCTCTCTCAGCTAGGGGGTCCTTGGGCTGAAAACGTTGAAGACCCCTGCTCTAAATGCATAGTCAAGAAAGAGGGGGTGACAATATGACATTAACTGGGAATGCAGTCAAATCCAGTGTGTTAATTTAACACTTTAAGTGTAAAAAAAAACAGGTCTGATTTCACCCAATAATAAAAGGTTTTTGCACATTGAGTCGAATGTGATTTTCTACTGGACATTAAAAAACACAGGAATACAACTGGGATTGATTAAAGGACACACCATTGCAGCCACTTGAGTAGGTGTGCAAGAGGTCTTCTTAGACGAGCGTGTGTTCGTTTTAAATGTTTGTTTTGCTTTTTTTTCTCGTGCAAATAAAATGGACTATGTCTCCAACAAGGTTAAAATTATGAAACAGAAGCAAGAACCCAAAATCGCATAATAAAAATACCAATGTTGATTATGTGCATTATTTTCTCTATAAGGGCATGTCAAAGAGACCTGGTGGGCAGGCGTGGTGGATATCATACAGGAAGCAGTCATCAGCATATTATGAGCACAGTACTGCACTGTCTGTAGGGTAGTTAACTTAAACCCTATATACGCAGTTAACCGGAGTTGCTCAGGGGTCTAGCCCAGGCCCCCTCTTTTTTCTCCTGTACACCAAATCTCTTCGCCGAAAATATCTACAAGCTACTGTACAAGTTTTGCTTACACATAGGGACGCTAGGGTTCAGCATTGATACACGTAATGCAAAGAAATCAAGATTGTACGGTCGATTCGGATTACCTTGGTAACGGTGAGGACGATGTCAGTGGAGGTGATGAACTTGTTGGGGGTCCCGTACAGCTTGTATCCCACCACCTCAGGAAGCACCATGCTGATTGGCTGGCCCAGCATCACTGCCTCCGCCTCTATCCCACCCACACCTGGGAGAATTGTACACACGCACGCACACGACACATACAACATGCACAATGAGAACATGATGGCCTGTGACCTAATGCAATGGTTCTCAAAGTGGGCTCCGGGGACCCCAGGGGTCCTTGGGGAGGGGGTACCAGGGAGTCCACAGCTAAATTAGTTAATATAGCGTCATAATTATTTTAACCATATTTTATACTTTGGCTATTAAAAAATAGCAGATATACAAGCTTTGAATATAAACATTTTCAGGGGGGGGGGGGGGGGGGTCCTTAGTTGAAATTAAAAGGGTTGAGAACCACTGCTTCAAACAATGAAAAGAGCTGGTCCTCACCCCATCCCAGCACTCCCAGGCCGTCTATCATGGTGGTGTGAGAGTCGGTGCCCACCAGACTGTCAGGGTAGTAGAACCCATCCTGATCAAACACCACCCTGGCAAGATACTCCAGGTTCACCTGGTGGACGATCCCCGAGCCGGGAGGGATGATACGCATGTTCCTGAACGCCTTGGAACCCCACTGGAGAAAACAATTACAACCATTCAATGAATACAAAATAAAATAAATAAATAACTAGAAAAAGTGCTCCTCGGAGCACAACTCTCCGCTGTTGGGAATGTTGGGAATGTTCTATCTGTATAAGTGTCCTATCCGTCCTGTCTGTGTAAGTGTCCTATCCGTCCTGTCTGTGTAAGTGTCCTATCCAATTGTTACAGTATCCGCCATTTCTCAACCATTTCGTGATTGTTCCTGTCTTACCTCACTCTTACCAGACTTGTGTTGGGAATGTTGGGAATGTTCTAATTCTTATGTTCTAACTGTCCTATCCATCCTGTCTGTATAAGTGTCCGATCCGTCCTGTCTGTATAAGTGTCCTATCCGTCTGTATAAGTGTCCTATCCGTCTTGTCTGTATAAGTGTCCTATCCGTCCCGTCTATGTAAGTGTCCTATCCCTCCTGTCTGTGTAAGTGCCCTATCCCTCCTGTCTGTATAAGTGTCCTATCCGTCCTGTCTGTATACTGTAAGTGTCCTATCCGTCCTGTCTGTATACTGTAAGTGTCCTATCCGTCCTGTCTGTGTAAGTGTCATATCCCTCCTGTCTATGTAAGTGTCCTATCCGTCCTGTCTGTGTAAGTGTTCTATCCGTCCTGTCTGTATAAGTGTCCTATCCGTCCTGTCTGTATAAGTGTCCTATCCGTCCTGTCTGTATAAGTGTCCTATCCGTCCTGTCTGTGTACTGTAAGTGTCCTATCCGTCTGTGTAAGTGTCATATCCCTCCTGTCTATATCAGTGTCCTATCTGTCCTATCTGCCAATTATGTATCAGCCATGCAGCCATTTCGTGATGGTTCCTGTCTTACCTCACTTTGACAGTGGCAAAGACACTGTCAAAGTGACGCCATGTATTTATACAGTATTTCACCGTATTGTCACGTGTCACGTGAGGCTTGACCAATCGGTGTGTCATATTTAGGAAGTGAAAACAATACTCTCCTGCGGAGAGTAATAATAATAATTAATAATAATAATAATAATAATGATAATACAGAAAACAATGTATCGTGGAGAGATAAAAGCACAATCAAATACCATAAGGAGAGTATAACAGTAAATACGAACTTGAATTTACACTAGAAGCTCGAAGAATTACTAAGACATTTGTCCCAAATTAATAACTGCAGTACACTAAGCATTGACTAATTAACCACTTCTTATACGCAATATTATACCTGGATGACCGGGGTCCCCTCCCCCAGGGTTCTATACTTGGTGCTTTTTTCCCTCAAGCCAAGCTTGTAGATCAGCTATTTTCGCAGAATGTTTGTCGCCCCCAGAATAGGGAAGCTAGGGTTCACGTTGTTACTTAAAGAAATGTTTAAAATAGGCTGATACCTTTAAGAACTGAAACCTCTCTTTGTTTCTGTCAAATTCCAGGTCCTGGTTCTTCTGCAGGCTGTCAGACCTGAAAAGACAAACAATCAAATGGTTTGTGTTACATAAAGAACACATGGCAAGGTAGCGGGTTCGCCACCCGGTCTGCCCAGACTATGAGTCCATGAGCAAGACACTTCACCCACAACTGCTCCCCGGGCGCTATATATTAATACTGCCCACTACTCCTATAATAACTAGGATGTGTAAAAGCAGACAAAAAATGTCACATCATGTGCAGAAACAGTGACAAATATTTGTTTCCAGACAGTTCTATTCCATTCATTGAATTCAGAAGTCAAAGTCACCAGCCTTGAGGTTAGAGTGTCCACCCTGAGACTGGGAGGTCGGGGTTCAATATATTTTTAAAGATTTTTTTTTAAAAGAATATAAAGAATATAAAGTTAGTTTCCAGACCTACACAAGACTATTGTGGTTCTCAACCTTTTTGGCTGGCGACCCCCAAAATAGACTTGACCAAGTCACGCGACCCCCCAGTCCTTCACGACTCATCGATACACTCACTGAACAAATGTGGGTGCGTGTGCGCACATTTACCAAACACATATACAGACTGCTATAATGACTGCTATAATTAATAATAGGCTAAATAAAATGGCGAAACAAACTATTTTTTGTTGAGGGTTATGGCTTTAATGCACATTTTCTTAAAACAGAAAGAAAGCGCTCATTACACTCGGACCGTGCGTCTGAGAGGAAAATGTGCATCTTCCCGCAGATCCAGTATAACCAGCGGCCACCCGCATTCCTCCTCATTGTGTCGAAAAAACGACACTGATTTATCACTCATGTTTGGTGTGGAAATACCTCTTCATGTTCAGTGGCGTTAAGCTTAAATGTGTCAGAACCTCAGCACAGCGGCTACACGTTGCGGCCGATCAATCTAGACAAGAGCTATTTATATGCATTGTAGCCATTTATTACACGGCTTGGTTGAATGCTTGATTCTGATTGGTCAGTCATCGGTCGTTATTTCTGGATAATGACCGATGAGCTCTATAATGGACCGCTGTGTAATCAGAGACTCAGAACACCTGCTCATATCAACCTGCGCTGCTTGGTTTTATGCTTTATCCAACATGACAGCCATGTAAACAAACAAACAATGTCATGTACAACTAAACATTGCTCTCAAGAATGTTTTTGAAAACATTTGAAGTGAGAAATAGACGATGCAATAACCGAAAAGTGATTGTATTTGATCCACTGCACTTCCTTGTTTATCGTGGCACAACAACGGGGGAATACCAAAACGCTCGCCCCAAAACACAGTCGCCCCGGGGCAAATCCGGCGGTATTACAGGCAAATCGGCGGTATATAGAATGGGGGCGAGTGTGTTTTGGGGCGAGTCTTCCGGTTACCTTGAGGGAATACTGTCATTTGTTTTCCGAGGCGAACTTGTCCGCCCAGCCCAATACTTATGGAATACTTTCATTGCCGTAAGCAAGGAAATACTTCGTTTTGTTGTTACTTTTGGGTCAATTTATTTATTTATTTATTTATTTATTAAGTAGCCGTGTAATAAGCGAGTGGTTATGCGGGTGGTTAAGCGGGTGGTTATGCACCTCGGCTCCGTCTCGGTGCATAATCACCCTGTCGGGCTTTAAATTTCAATAATGACCACCTCCCCATGCATTATCCCTTGCTTAGCTAATGCTCATATATATGAGCACTGTGATGCGTTGCAGAGCTTGTAGATCAGCTATTCGACGTAGAAACTAAGTATAATTGTGCAAAAGCCTCACTTCCTGTTGAAGTCCACTTGGATGGAATGGTCGATGACCAGGTCTGCAGGACACACAGGGTTAATCTTCTCTGGGTCTCCGCCCAGCTTCATCACCGCGTCACGCATGGCGGCGAAGTCCACCACCGCAGGCACGCCCCTGGAGGAGGAGGAGAAAACACATCATCAGTTTGTATGTGTTTGCAAAAGAAAACACATTCAGGAACATTTCAAATCACCTTTAATCCATTGAGATCGGGAACGCATCAGTGTCATTTTAAGATTTCTTTGGCTATTCAAAAATAGCAGATATACAAGCTCATAGCGCGGCACCAAGTGCCAGTATGATCAAGTAGGGCGTTAGTTTACGGAAAAAAAACACAAAACGTTAGAATATGAAGATAAGGGGTTTCTGCAGTCTGACAGCGACGATTTTCAAGGACATGATCCTTCAAATTAAGTGAAACGTAGGTAAGTGCGGGGGGCGCGGTGTCCGGTGTCAAAACCTACGTGAAGTCCTGCAGGATGACCCTGGCGGGTCTGAAGGGAACCTCCACGCTCTGGGTCTGTGTGTGCTTCCAGTTCAGGATGCTCTCCACGTCCGACCGCTTCACCAGGAACTCGTCGCAGCACCTGACCGCCGACTCCAGCAGCACCCGGATGGAGAAGGGAAGACGGTCTGAGGAGGAGAGACAGACAACAGAAGTCAGTCAGTGTGCAATAAGGTTGGGATCCAGAACCGGAGGAATCGGATCGACCATTGAGGAACCAGGAATCGGTTCCCATCACATTTGAAACGCGTTTCCAGAACCGGTTTTCATGCCGCTGTCAGCGCTGGTTATGTGGACTTCTGCTACTGTACGTGCCACGTCTGCTATTACAATTACAATACCGGTTCTCAAATGCTTTAATTTCAAGGACCACCATAACTCTGAGAGTGTACAAATGGAACCTGAGGGGTCCATTTTGTTCCATTTGTACACGAGTTACAGACCTTTAAGCAATTTGGAACCCCCCAAAAGGAATCGTTAACCCATTAAGACCTGAGGCCGATTTTACAAATGTCTTCTAAATCCTACAGTTTTCTAAAACACTTGTGTTGCTATAAGTGGTGCTCAATCTTTCAAGGACCACCAATTATATGGATTTGGCTGCGGAACCCCATCGCAGACCCCCATCTCAAAATATTTAGTTCCCCAGAAGCAAAGATTTGAGTTACAAAAGTTTGGTTCAAAAAATATATATATATTCAAAGATTTGCACAAATTTTCATGATGAACACTTCGTGTGCCAGAGGTTTATTAAAATAGGGTACATCTAGTGCCAGCATATCTTCCATCCACTTACGTTGATATGTTTCGTGCTGTAGAAGCCCCGACGAGGACGCGCATGTGAACAAAGCCTGCGTGCGAGACGGCGGAGGGTCCCAACTAACGCCTGGAACAATAATATTTCTAACATGATCCTCCATTGCAGAGTGATCGCTGATCGAAAACGGCTCATTTCCACCACGTTAAAAAGAAATGGAGTCATTACACATGGGAAAAATATATTTTTTGAAAAAAGGGCAAAAACGGTCCGAACCGTTTTTGGCACACAATGTGTTAAAAAATAATTGCAGATCTACAAGCTCATAGGCACTTTTCGTACATTTCAAAAATCTAGGATTTTTGCCCGCGACATACTAGTGTGGTACGCACACTAGTGGCTGGTGGGTGTACTGTACTCGCACATCAAGCCGCCTCACGCTACAGAAACAGGAGATAGCGCTCCTGCTCTGTTATACGGGCCCAGCATGGCTCGACAAGGCTAAAGGTTGTTACACACCGGGGCGATTTTTTCGGGCGAATAATGCGTTTTTTTTTAAAACCTTATAAAGTCAATGGCTCCGTACATGGAGCGAAAAAGCGAAGCGAAAAAGCGTCTTTTAATTATTCGGAACGAGTCCGAATTTTGCGTATATTCGCTATATTCGCCGGTTTCGCCCGGTGTGTAAGGACCTTTACTCACCATATATGAGAAAATATACAAAGCTGCGACACATGTTGTTATCTGATTCAAATGTGATATCATGATACATTACATGTATATGATTACATCAATATGATTTAGCATAATGAAAGTGATCGTTATTATTACCATATCTGGGATCTCCGAGTTTGGTCAGATTGTAGAAGCGGCGGTCCGGGGCGGCGGGGTCCAGAGGCTCAGCGATGTGCTGAAACGGATTGTTCTTCCCACTGTCGCTCATCCTGGACCTGCTCTCTACACCTCGATGCACTGGACTGGACACAGCTCAGAGATCCACTGGACACAAGGACCAGAAAATAAATAAATACAAATATAGGACAAGTCTGTGAGTCTATGAAAATGTTTAGGAAAAAAGGGTACATTTACTTGCGACCCCTAAGAATTGGTTCCCACTGTTTGGGAACCACTGGTCTAAACAATATGCTATGTAAATAAATCTGTTGGTCAACACACAATGATTGGGATCACTACTTCCTCAGTATGCTTATCATTGTTGCATATTACCTGGAAAAAACTATCTATTATTAACATGTCAATCACTATGTTACGCCCACACGTGCAATGAATGGACTGGAACCTGTATGTAAGACAGCACTTCCCTCCTAGAAGCTTTGTAAAGACACAATTATTACACCATTGCCTTACCATTTCATTTTCCATAATCCTCTAATTTTGTTTAAGCGGAAATAGCTGATCTACAAGGTCACAATGTGACAACATTGCAACACTTTATGAACACTTTATGAGCACATTGATTGGCTATTTTCGCTATTTTTTGGAAACTTCTGAAGAAAATTGTAATGTAATAATGTAATATGGCCTGGTTTGCCCATAGGTCACTGTCAGACATTTCTTTGTTTATTCAAGTTATTTGTCATATCCGTCCTCTGCCCATTTGCCTGAAAGGCAAACAGAGATGTAATTCTGTATATCATGTTCCAATGTTCGACGCAATAAAAAAAAACTTTAACAATTATTTGTATGACAATTAATGGTCAACTAAAATGACCTGACTGTGGCACAGTGTGACAGCCCTGGACATCACCAGAGGAATGGCTTCAAAGGTCTCTGACAAACAACACGAGCCAGAGATAACAGCTGACATTATCAATCTATAACAAATTCTCACATGTGTAACTGTAGCACTGAGGACAGACTGGCTCACGCTTAAACGGACAAAAACTACCCTACGCAACCACAGTGTCAGATTGTGTAAAAAAAAACACTGTTTCCCCAAACACTGGGTCGGGACACCCGTTTGGGTCGGGGATCATTGTTTTACGGGTCGGGAGTAAATACTTACTTTTACTTTACTTAATGAATTACTATTTCAAATATTTAAAAAAGTAAAAAAAGAAACAAATCTGGATTTGATCAATTTACAAACGAGCAAATGAAACAGACGAGTAGGAGGTGAAAATAGCAGATCTACAAGCTGTGGGGTAGTTTTAATGAAGAAGGTACAGTATAATAATAGACATGTCATAACTGTTTTAATCTTAACCATTCAATCCGGGAGATTTTTTGTTATTTTTTTCCCCCCTTCATTTCAGATTTCTTTGGCTATTAAAAAATAGCAGATGTACAAGCTCATAGCTTGTAGATTTGCTATTTTTGTGCAAATCTTTGAAAGATTTTTTTTTCATTCAATCTGTGCATCTAGGGGGGGTCCCTGGAACAACATATTTTGATGGGGGTCAGGGGCCAAAAAATATATAATTTTGGGGGTCCTTTTCTTTACATAAAAAAAATATTTTACAAAATAGGGACCCCCCCCCCCCAGAAGCAAATATTTGAGTTAAAAAAAAATATATATGCACTCAGTGCCGCCCTATGAGCTTGTATATCTGCTATTTTTAAAAGCCAAAGTATAAAATAATGGTTATAGCTAAACATCTAAATTGAATGGGTTAATTAACATCATCAGTATCACCTGTTTCCACCAAACTATTTTTTTAAACACCTGTAAACCTGTACTTGCTAAGTTGGTACCTTCAAGCCCCCCCCCCCAAAAAAAAAATCATATTTGAACTGTGGTGGGGACCCCCTACCCTGACAACCACTCGGAATTATAGGAGTTGAGGTATTACAATTTAGTTTGTATCGGTTCCACAGATAAACATTGTAAAAATAGACGATCTACAAGCTACACACAACACATTTTGCCTCTTTCTTAGATAATGTTTGACAATTAGGCTGACCATTTTGTATGGTATAGTTGTTTGTTTATTACTTTTGATGCTGTCATTTTTTCATTAAATGTTTTTCATCTTAGGAGGTATTAAAAAGGTCTTGAAAGTCCTTAAATTGACACTTAAGAAATGTGCAGAATGATACCCTGACAGTATACACTTATACTGTATGTTGGTTTGTTTACTGTTGAGTGAGAAAACAATGTTGCACATTAAGCTTCATCTGGGCCCCCCTCCCCCCCAAAAAAAGCCCACTTATAGCGTACAGTAATTCCGTGGCTCAGTCTGTCATAAAAACACATCTAAAAGGTAGACTCTGGTTGGTGGGATGGTGGGGGTGTGGGCCTCAGTCTCTCTAGGAAACTGCCTTTGATAAAGTGCTGTGTGTGCGTTACATAATCTGAAAGCAGCGTTCAGACCCCTGCACTCTCTAGTGTCTATCTACGTATATTATTGCATCTTTAGCCTCATCTCTCGACTAAGTAAATGTCCGGTAATCAAAATTTACTTGAGTAAAAGTACAAAAGTATTGGCATCAAAATATACTTAAAGTACGAAATGTAAAAGCAGTCATTGTGCAGAATGTCCCATTTCACAAGTTCAACATGTATAAAAAATCTTTTGAAAATAGCAGATCTACAAGCCCACGATGCGTCGCATCGCGACACGTCGTGAGCTTGTAGATCGACTATTTTCAAATGACCGAAATGTATTTAGGGCTGAAGTGGTTCATGATGTTTTGTAATAATAATCGAAAATCTGCAAAGTAAGTAATGCTGTCAAATAATGATATGAGTAAAAGTACAATTTTTGCCTCTGAGATGTAGTGGAGTAGAAGTAAAAGTATTGAAAATGGGATATACTCCAGTTAAGTAAAAGAAAAATCCTCAAAAGTGTACTTAAGTACAGTAGAGTAAATGTACTTAGTTACTTTACACCACTCAATAAATAAAGCTTATCTTAATTTATATCTTATAAAATAGTAACTTAAAAAGCATCCATCTAAAAATGCATGTAGGGTTTCAATAATTGATGTTTTAGCAATTATTATATTGACTACTTTTGGATTCATCAAATAATCGTGTCTTTGTTTTTATAAAACAAATATATTTATTAAAATATTAAAATATATTTAAGCAATCAACATAAAAAAAAAATTCTAATTGATCTTTTTATACTTGATCAAATCATTTAATTTAATCAAGCACTAAAGCCCCGTTTTATATAGTCTGTCGTACTGTCGTGCAAAACAAAATTAGAGAAAATAGCCAGATATTTAAAAAATATATACATTTTTGCATAAATCGATAAACTGCTGTGCCCTTAAAAAAGCAGACAATGTCAACTATATCAGTGCTATTGGTACTGATTAATCCATTAAGACAGGGAACGCATCTGTGTCATTTTTAGATTTCTTTCGCTGTTCAAAAATAGCAGATATACAAGCTCATAGTGCGGCACTAGATCTCAACTTATTTCATGTCAAGGACCACCCAAAATGATATGTATTTGGCCGCGGATCCCCATCTCAAAATATGTTGTTAGTTAGTTGTTAGTTACAAATGTCCGCTTTAAAAAATATATGTATTCAAAGATTTACAAAAACAATTTTTCTAAAAATATTTTTGAAAAGCCAAATAAATCTCTTATAATGACACAGATGCGTTCCTGGTCTTAATGGAGTAATGAGTGATCATCACAAAGCACTTTGCATCTCCTCCCCCGTCGACTGTGTTAAAGTTGAACTGATAAGGAGACGGCACTTTCACAAATACGAAATCGTCTCTGTCGGGTGGAAACCTCATTATGTCCAAAAATGTTACTTTTCAGGGTTCAAATACAAAAATCATCAAAAGCAGCAGATCTACAAGCTCGAAACGCGCCGCGTTTCGAGCCGCGTTTCGAGCCGCGTTTCGAGCTTGTAGATCTGTTGCTTTTGATGATTTTATGTGACGCTGTAGTATGATCCAGTAGGGCGTTAATTTATGGAAAAAAAAAAAGGTTAGAATATGGAGATAAGAGGTTTCTGCCACGACAGCGAGGACATCACACTGCACGCACTTTGAACCTCACTGTGGATGGACTGTCCAATCAACTGTCACCATAAAGCAGGGGTCTTCAACAGGGGGCCCGGGACCCTTAGGGGGGGTCTTCAGAGATACTACAGGGGGCCGGGAAATCTTTGTGTGATAGGGACCTTGATGTTATCTATCTTTCGATTATCCACTTTAAAGGGATAGTTCATGCCGAAAATGACTTTTTTTCTATGGATTAGTCACACCATGGAGACTTGAATTCATTGAATTCAGACACAGAGTCTCCTTTGTATCTCCTACCGGTCCGCTGGTCATCAAATTATTGGCTTAGGAATTCAACAAAAAACAAAAAATATCCGTGAATTCAAGTCTCCATGGGGTGACTAATGCATATAAAAATATATTTTTTTCGGTGAACTATCCCTTTAACATTCGCATCCCTATTCCGTGGGAAATATTAGCCGAAAATAGCCAATCTACAAGCTCACAACACTTCTGGCAGAGCCAAAAGGTACAGAGCCAAACTAGGTCAAGTTTACAAATATTGAGGGTTGAAGTGGTTAAATGTCTGAAAACACACATTCAACGTGAATCCAATATGTAGTGGGGGGGTCACTGCTTCATCTCTCTCTCTCAGCTAAGGGGTCCTTGGCATGAAAAACGTTGAAGACCCCTGCCCCTGCAATATTTTTAAAATAGCAGATCTACAAGCTTGCAATGCTTCGCATCGCAACGCATTGTGAGCTTGTAGATCTGCTATTTGAAAATAGCCTAAGTATATAAGGATACAGAGGTTAATGCATGTTTTGTAATAATACAAACTCTACAAAGTAACTAGTAATTAAAGTTTTCAAATAATTGTAGTGGAGTAAAAGTACAATATTTGCCTCTGAGATGTAGAGGTAAAAGTATTGAAAATTGGAATTACCCCCAGTAAAGCAGAAATACCTCAAAACTGTACTTAAGTACAGTACTTGAGTAAATGTACTTAGTTACTTTACACCACTGCAGAAAAGTGACAGCGACGTCGTACGATTGAAGCATAAGAAAGCTCTAGCTCTAGTCCAGAGCGCTCTGCTCATAGACACAACATTACAGAGGTCTCCGTCTTTAGTCAAAATAAACAAAACTACTTCACTACTCACCGAAACAAAGGCTGTTTTGTGTTGTTGAAAGTCTATTCTCCAGGGTGGGAAGCCTCTCAGTACTCCACCTTCTCTGTATAATACACTTTTTGGGCCTAAAATAAAATATGTCTTCTTTTGTATTTACTCCACTGCGCCCCCTACAGATCTGGTCAACATAAATGACCATTGACCAGATCTATAGGGGGCGCAGGTGAGTAATTAAAACAATGTCCGTCTGGCGGACATATCTTACTTTCTGCCCCAAAAAGTGTATTATACAGAGAAGGTGGGGTCCTGAGAGGCTTCCCACCCTGGAGAATAGACTTTCAACAACACAAAACAGCCTTTGTTTCGGTGAATAGTGATGTAGTTTTGTTTATTTTCTACTAAAGACGGAGACCTCTCACGGCAGTGTAATGTTGGGTCTATGAGCAGAGCAGTTAGAGAGAACTCACCGCTCTGGACCAGAGCTATGAGAAGCTCCAGCAAAATATCTGTGTTTATCTCCGTTTCACTTATGACTGTATGAATATATAATATGAATTATGACACCAGCATGGACTTACCTTAAGCAGCGAGCCGTCTGTATGAGTGTCTGAACGCGTGTGTGTCTGTGTGTGTGTCTTAATGTGATGTGACCCAGATCCCTGATCACTGCGACCATCAAACTACACAACACTGACTTCCTGGTTCACCATGACGTCGTCAGCCTACGTCACCTCACGTGATGTGTGGGACTTTTCAAAATACAAGCTCCTAGATCTGATTTTGGCCCAATTCCAAACTCCGCCCTCAAGCCCTGCACCCTCATTAGCTTAAGGTAAGTCAGCTGGTAAGTGCCTGAGTGTGGGAGGGTTTAAGGGTTCCAAAAGGGTACAAAAGCAATGGAACAGCCCTTTGTGACGTCCCACGTTACCTTGACGACAGATGACAACGTTGCCGTGACAACCAAAGATTCGACTGACACTTGCCTCCCTGTTTGAAACTTCGAATTTCTCTAAATATTATAAACTTTTATATTATAAAATATTATAAAAAAGAGACATTGTATCATGAGTGAAACAGCTATCGATACAGTCAATATAAGTAAATTATATGATAGCCTTAGGAGTAACTTTATATTTCTGGGACACGTTGCTATTTTGCACAACAACTTAGTACAACGAAGTATAAAATAGGGTTGATTAAAGTGTTTAATCAATTTATTTGATAATAAAAAATCCATTCAAATTTTTCCTTTAGAAATAAAATAAATCATAAATAAAAATAATCCCTCAAAAACCTGCTTTTTGAAGGTTCTCAAACGTTCAACTGAACTTCTTTTTATTTTTTTTATTCCATTCTCCTCACTAATGAACCCTGGCCTGATGCCATGACATGAATTCCCCCCCCCCCCCCCCCCCAAAAAAAAATATCAAAATATGATTATTTTGGGGGGTCCCCAGTTCAAATATGATTCTTTTGAGGGGTCCCCAGTTCAAATATGATTATTTTGGGGGGTCCCCAGTTCAAATATGATTATTTTGGGGGGACCCCAGTTCAAATATGATTCTTTTTTATAGGATTGATTTTAAAATTATTTTAATAGTTTATAAAGCTCTAAATGGTCTGGCACCTTCCTACCTCTATGACTGCCTAGAGAGATATGTTCCAAACCGGCCCCTCAGGTCTTCAAGTGCTGACCTGCTCGAGGTGCCTACAATGACATATAAAAAATACGGTGAAGCAGCATTCTGCTTTTACGGACCAACAGTGTGGAATAAACTCCCATTACACCTAAGACAGGCAGCCTCTGTCGATAGTTTTAAAGCACAGCTCAAGACCTATTTCACTCTTGCTTTTAGCTGATTCTTTGGTTGATTTTTAAGTCCTCACTGTATTGCCTATTTTAATGTTGTTTTATGCTTTTGCTTTTATTTTATTTTATTTTTGTTTGCTTTATTGTTAAATTGGTTGTAACTGTAACTGTATTCTTGCTCTGTAAAGCACTTTGAGCTGCATTTCATGTCATGAAAGGTGCGATACAAATAAAGTTTATTATTATTATTATTATTATTTTGAGGGGTCCCCAGTTCAAATATGATGATTTTGGGGGTCATGGCCTGAAAATGTTGAGAACCACTGCCCTATGACTATGTGACAAGAAATGCAAATTTAAAATGTTATGTTATAATATTATGCAATCAATGCGATTTTTCATTAACGTCAGCACACGGTTGGAAAGTTATTTATCGACTCTATCTTGTTGACAGGATGGATGGGTGAAACACGTGTGCTTCACTGGAGCAGTGTGGTTTTAACACCTTTATGTTCTTAGAAGAGACTGATAACCGAAGGGACCAAAATGCAGTGGTGGAAAAAGTACTATCTACTTAAGTAAAAGTATCAATACTGCGATGTAGAAATACTCTATTACAAGTAAAAGTCCGTAATTCAAAATGTACTTGAGTAAAAGTACAAAAGTATTGGTATAAAAATTTACTTAAAGTACCAAAAGTAAAATTACTCATATGCAGAATGTCCCATTTCACACGTGTTCAAAATGTATACAGATCTTTAGCCAACAATAAAAACAATAGCCAGTATATGTGTATCGGGATGAAGAGGTTAATGCATGTTTTGCAATAATAATACAAATTTACAAAGTAGCCTAACTAGTAACTGAAGTTTTCAAATAATTGTAGTGGAGTAAAAAGTACAATATTTGCCTCTGAGATGTAGTGGAGTAGAAGTAAAAGTAATTAAAATTGAAAAAACTCCAGTAAAGTAAAAATTCCATGTGTACTTGAGTACAGTACTTGAGTACATGTACAGTAGGCTACTTTGTTACTTTCCACCACTGCAAAAATGACCCTATGTACCCTGACATGGTGGTCAGCTTAGTTTACTGAAGTTGCTCACATTACGTATAAAAGCTGATAGAAACACACAGAGTATACTGTACAGGTACACAGTAATAACTGTTGACCTATACTGCAAAAGACACATCTCTCATTGTCTTCACCAAGCAGACAAGCCGCTGAGGCCGGTAGGCGGAAATTATGTTTTTGCCCCGGTCCGCGTGTTTGTGTCTATGGACATCTAATCCGAATGTATGACATCCAATCCAACCACCATTGACTTTCATTATAAAATTATTAAAATTACATTGAAAAAAGAAAAAAAAACATAATCAACATAATCTTCCCCTTGCCTTCCGCTTGGCATAGATATTAACAGCAACTTCATGCAGAGGTCCTGGCTTAGGGGGGCCCTGAACTCATGGGCCCCTGCCCTGGGCCTGCAAGTCAAGGGTCAGTGTAAATGTTAGTTGAATCCTGCCTGGGGGTCAGGGTGATCTCTGTCTCTGCACTATAGCAACTCCTATAGGTTGGTCAGGGTATCTGTTCAGCAGGGTTAATCAACCAAATCCTCAGTGTTAATTTAACTCTGAGAGTGTATAAAATGAAACCAAAAAGACTTAGATCATGTCAAAATCTAAATATATCAGTCAAAATGCAATGCAGATCATGATCAGAATTGTCTGTATGAGCTAGAAACAAGACTACCAGTTATTATGAATATACTGTAGGTGACATCATCTTTTACACATAAAATGACTACAAATAATGTCAGACAAATAACAATATTTCCCTAATTGTTTTGCTCTTCTTTTAGCCAGTCCAGTGTGTGTAGTCCTCACACATACATCTTATGAACATGTCCTAAGCTACCAAATACCACAGCAATTGTTTTACAATTATACCCACATGCAGAGATGGCACGTGCAAGTGGTTGGTGTTTCACTGTATTACAGTACATGTCAATGGCACGCACGCACGCACGCACGTACGCACGCACGCACCAACAGAGAGAAACACACACAGAGAGACACAAACACGCATGCACGCAAATTTGATTGAAACACAATAGTCCCAAACAATCTGCCCTTTTTTAAATTATTTTTAAATTTCATTTGTTAACTCTTTTGGGTACTTTAAAATGCACTTTAAAATGCTACATACTTGAATTGCACTAAGCACTTTCTACTGTCTGTACTGTATACACGTGCCAAAGCTGCAGCTTACATTGTTTCTGCTGTTCTGTTGTCTGGGTGTTGTTTTGTTGTATGGTTGTTTGGTTCTGTTTTTTGTTTTTTTGTTTTTGTTTTTTGTGTTGTTGTTTTTTGTGCTGTCTTGTATGTGAGAGGAATTACCAAGACAATTTCCTATCAACTTGTTTTGAAATGGCAAATAAATTCTTGAACTTGAACTTGAACTTGAACTTGAACTTGGGTGTGGGTTCTAAATGATCGACAGTTGTGTGTGTTTGTGTAACTTTAGAGAGATCGTGATGCTACAGGAAAACTGTGCAGTCACTTCTAGCTTCCGTCAGTACAGCCTACGCATGTGTGGTTCATATTTAGGATGAAAAAATAGATGATAAATTAGATGAATTTGATCAGATAAGATCAGGTATTAAACCACAGAGACTAGCAGAGGAGATGTGAAGTTGGTATGGGCGTGTGTGTGTGTGTGTGTGTGTGTGTGTGTGTGTGTGTGTGTGTGTGTGTGTGTGTGTGTGTGTGTGTGTGTGTGTGTGTGTGTGTGTGTGTGTGTGTGTGTGTGTGTGTGTGTGTGTGTGTGTGTGTGTGTGTGTGTGTGTGTGCGCGCGTGTGCGCGTGCGCGCGCGTGCGTGTGTGTGTGTGTGTGTGTGAGTGAGGTGGTTTGTTTTTACACAGAGTGTGAGCTGTCACATGTGATATAAATGTAACAGTACTGCATACGTTTAGTGAAGGGAAGATAAGTATTCAGTGTGTTGTGAAGAGGTTGATCATATCAAATACCTGCAAGAACATTTCAAGCCATTACGGTAGAAATGGCTGTGGCTGAACATTCTGACAACATTGAACTCCAAGAGATGGACGATACGAGCTATGATGATATTGATGCCTGGCCTGCAGCTCAGCAGAACAATCCACTCCAAGAGGAAGACAGTCAAATCTCTGACGATGGAATCTATGATGATATTGATGCGAGGCCTGCAGCTCAGCAGAGAGATCCACTCCAGGAGGAACATCATATAAACTACAATGTTGACACCACGACTACAGCAACAGGAATTGAAGTAGAAATGGCTGAAGAAGAACATTATGACACCCTTGAGCTCCAACAGATCCTACACGATACGACCTATGAAGATTTTCAGACCACGACCAAGAAGGAGAAAGATCTACTGAAGATACTGCGGGCGGGTAAGAGATGTTACTAAAACTAATGTACACATGACCAAAAATGAACTGTTTATACAGGAGGTTCAAAGATTTTAACCGACCTCACTCCTTGTGTGTGTGTGTGTGTGTGTGTGTGTGTGTGTGTGTGTGTGTGTGTGTGTGTGTGTGTGTGTGTGTGTGTGTGTGTGTGTGTGTGTGTGTGTGTGTGTGTGTGTGTGTGTGTCCTCCAGACAGAAGACGGTACAAGCTGGTTGGAGTCGGTGTTGGATTGCTTTGTGCTGTTCTAGCTCTCCTCAACGTTGCTGTCCCTCTAAATCTCTGTAAGTTAAGTATCATATCAATGCATTTCATTGCAATGTATGCACTATATGATACCTCATAAAATATACTATTAGTTGTAGACTCGTACTAATTGGTTTAGTATAGCAGTAACATAAGCTGTAGCAGCACTTGTAGTTGGACATTATTGTTATTTTCAAAATGTAGGTGTTTTTAAAAAGTGGATCTCTCATTTTACAGATCAGTCCAACATGGTGGAGAGACAACAACTACTGAGCAATTTAGAGCAGTTACAGAACAAACACAACAACTTGACTGAACATTTGCAGAGCAGTTATGACAAGTTAGAGACCAGGTATGACAAGTTAGAGACCAAGTATGACAAGTTAGAGACCAGGTATGACCTTGTGACTAAAGAGCGAGACCGATTACAAATCAAGAACAATAACCTGACTGAAGAGAGAGATTGTCTGAAGAGCATAAACTGTGGTCAGTGAAACATCACTGTTTTTTATTCATTGGTATATCATGTTGTTCATCATTTGTTATTAATTTGAGCAATACAATTTTTTTTTTTCAGAATCACCGGGATGGCAGAAATTTGACAGAGGTTGTTATTACATCTCTACTGAGAACAAAACCTGGGTGAACAGCAGACAGTGGTGTAGAAACAGACAGTCTGACCTGATTGTCATAAAGAGCAAAGAAAAACAGGTGTGTGTGTGTGTGTGTGTGTGTGTGTGTGTGTGTGTGTGTGTGTGTGTGTGTGTGTGTGTGTGTGTGTGTGTGTGTGTGTGTGTGTGTGTGTGTGCGTGCATGGCTTCATGCATGCATGCTTGCACACAAACGTCTGTGAGTTGTATCCTATTCCACTCAGTGTAGACACACATCTATTGTACAGTTTGTACATCAGTAACTATCAGTTTTTCTTGTCAGGACTTTGTTGCCAGTTTCAACAAGAGAGTGTGGCTGGGTTTAACCGACAGAGACAGAGAAGGATTATTCCAGTGGGTAGATGGAACGCCACTGACCACACCAACGTAAGACTGATCATCTTCATTTTACCTTCATTCTAATACATGGTATTACATGTGACATCTGTGTCTCCTTCACTATCCATTTAATGTGCATCTATCTAGAACAGTGGTTCTCAAAGGGACACTGATGGTGTCATTGCCGATCAAGCTCACAACACGTTGCATCTGGTGATTTCATTTAATGACAGACGTATGTGTGATATAGTATGAACTTTACACAGCATATGCTCTGCAATGTTTTCTAGCCTATCTAGTTAGTTGTCTCATCCAACATCACACTCCTAGTAGCACACAAAGTGTGCACACAACCAGATGTGCACTCACACCAACGTGCACGGTCTTCTGACCCATAGGCCTACACCCCTCTCCCTTTTGGAAAAGAGTACTCTACTATAGGTTTTATTTTTAACGTTTTGAATTGTCTCTTTTGAGACCCTTTAGAATGTTTTTCAGGCAGTTAAAAAAATGTATTAGTATTATCATTATTTAATAATAAATCTAATTATAATAATAATAATAATAGGCTAATAACTGACTTCATGTTAACATCCCTACGACATGTAAATGTGTAGCTATCTTAAAATGAATAGGTTATATATATACTGTAATTGTAATTGCTAGGGTAATCAGGTAAGGTACAGTAGACCTTTATTAAAATGTGAACCTAATGACTAGTGAACTGAACAATAGAGACAAGTCATAACGGAGCTTATCCTCCACTACCAGATGCATATTGGATGTTATTTTCAGCCCTATACCTACCATATCAAACCATAATGCTATAGGCTACATGATAATACCTTTCAGTATTTATGCTACTGTAGAAGTAGCCTACCATTTCTATTGTTGTTCATATGGAATACAGCCTGATTGTGAAGCTTTGCTTCTAGTTTGGTATAAATGATACCCTAGTCTAGTAGGTTTCCCAGTTATATAATCATCTACTAGTTGTATACTGTTAGCAAACAACTGGTAGCCCAACAACTGTTACATTGATCTGCTGCTTTTCAGAACATGATGTCACTGCTCAGATTATTACGTTTTGAAGTTATTAAATACAAAATGAATAAAATAACTCACATATCGTCATGGAGCACCTCTACCCCTCTAGTGCAGTGGTTTTCAACCCCTTTCATATCAAGGTCCATTTTTAGTGTGGTTGCCCAACAGGGCAACCAGACTATAGTACTCTATACACTTTATATTTTTATAGATAAACTTTTTTCTAACCGCTATTTCTCCCACAGTTTTTATCCCCTAATGTTGTGCCATATATCAAAATGACCGTCTTGAACGGGAATCGTGCGCTTGTATTTTGCTAAGAGATTGGTTGAATAGTTTAATTGATATTAATTTATTAGTGCCATTAAATGTCCCCATCCGCTTTAATGGAAAAGTGAAAAAACTCAAATTCAAGTATTTTTTTCTCAGAAACCGTAAGAGCTAGAGTTACCACATTTGGAGGGGAGGTTCATAATTTTCTCTGAAATTATTTAAAAAAATATCACACCATTCGGCCTCATGGTGGCGCTATAACAGCCCCCTTTACGTTTTGGCCTGTAACTCTTGAACCGTAGGTCCTACAATCAAAATTTCTTTTCACCTGGATTCCTTGGGTCACGACGCATCTCCCCATATAGGCCACGCCCATATGCGTCAGGATAGATTTTTTGATATTGATTTATTAGTGCATTAAATTTCCCCATCCACTTTAATGGGAATTGCAAAAACTCCCATTCAAGTATTTTTTTCTCGTAAACCGTAAAGGCTACAGTTACAAAACTTGGAGGGGAGGTTAATAGTTTTTTGAAAAATTATTAAGAAAATAATCACACCAGTCGGCCACATGGTGGCGCTATAACAGCCCCCTTTACCTTTTGGCCTATAACTCTTGAACCGTAGGTCGTAAAATCAAAATTTATTTTTCCCTGGATTCCTTGGGTCACGACGCATCTTCCCATAATAGGCCACGCCCATTTGCGTCAGGATAGATTTTCCGTCATTTTGAATTTTCTTCAAAACACACTTTTTGCTCCTTTTCCTTCAATTTTCGGTACACGTGATCTATGGACCCATGCGATAAACCTATCCAAGCGGAATTTTGATAGTCCGTACCGTCCGTCCGTAAATGGCTTCCAAAGTTAGCGGGAGGGGCCCGTTTGACCAAAAATGCCATAAATCACGAACGAAACCTCCGGTCAATCCCAAATTTGAATCACATGTCGAGGGTGGTATACTAAACCAATCCCCAAAAGCATTTCTACTTTGATCCATAGGGGGCGCCACGAATGCTCAAAATGTAACCGTTTGATGCAAAAACCTTATTTTGGGGGGATCGATCCTCTCAAAATGAAACGCAAGCGATCTCAGGAGTGACGTGACGATGTAATCGGCGCAATCTCCGACGGTATTCCTCCCGGCGTATTGCTCGAGTCCCGACCGGCGTCGGCGCAACCACACTTTGCAATTGCCAATTGCGACGCGTCTAGTTTATTTGGCATTTGAGCAACGGTCCACCGTTTGATGAGATTTGGACTGTCAGACCCAAAACTTTGAATATTTTGTTATCATTGGATACGTTTTTCTCCACAATTCCATCCATGCTGTATTGATGTTGGTATCATAGGAGAGATAACAGGCAAAAGTTGATCAAAAATAACAATTCTTCTACATTTTCTATTTGTGTAGACTTCTTGTAAATTAAGTAATGCAGATGTTTAACAATAATTTAACTCTTGAACGTGTAAAATGAAACCAAAATAATTTTACACGTTCAAGAGTTAAAGATCTAATAAGGGTCCATTTGGTTTCCAACTCGCCATCATTTAGCTGGGGACCACCTGGAACCCCCTCAAGGACCACACTGGTGGTCCCTGGACCACTGGTTGAGAACCACTGCTCTAGTGCATCAGCAGTCCCAACAGTGCCATCTGCTGGCTTGAAACAATCAAGAAACAGCAAACTCCTGCAGCCTTGTGGCAGCCAAACATAAGGCGGCAGCACGATGCTTCCTGTTTATTATTACCAACTAATAACTTATTGATACCTCTTGAAACCAACTAATAACTTACATAATTACTAAGGAGTAATAAGTAACTAGTAATTTATTACTGTTCCTGAGTAATAATAACCAACACTGGTCATGAGATCCAGGTGAACCTTGGGATTTTGTGGCAACCACTCATTATTACTGAAATATATTAGATATATGGCTAATTATAATCTTTATTTTATTTACTATATCAGTACTTTGTGTGCACTCATTTCATAATCCTAAAATGAATATTTTAACTATTCATTCATTCATTTATCCCACACATTTTCAAAAGTGGAAAAAATAGCTGATGTACAAGCACAACACATTGTGATGATGAGCTTGTAGATCGGCTACTTAATACAAAATGAATAAAATAACTCACATCTCGTCATGCAGCACATCTACCCCTCTAGTGCAGTGGTTTTCAACCCTTTTCATAATAAAGGTCCATTTTTATTCGGCATTTGAGCAACGGACCACCGTTTGATGAGATTTGGACTGTCAGACCCAAAACTTTGAATATTTTGTTATCATTGGATAAGATTTTCTCCACAATTCCATCCATGCTGTATTGATGTTGGTATCGTAGGAGAAATAACAGGCAAAAGTTGATCAAAAATAACAATTCCTCTACATTTTCTATTTGTGTAGACTTCTTGTAAATTAAGTAATGCTGATGTTTAACAACAATAATAATTTAACTCTTGAGAGCTTAAAATGAAACCAAATGGACCTGTAAGGCTCCATTTGGAGTAATTATAAACTTTATTTTATTTTATTTAGTTTATCAGTACTTTGTGTGCACTCATTTCTCAATCCTAAAATAAATATTTGAACCATTTATTCATTCATTCATCCATTTATCCCACACATTTTCAAAAGTGCCAAAAATAGCCGATCTACAAGCTTACAACACATTGCCATGCAACGTGTTGTGAGCTTGTAGATCGGCTAATTTAGCAATGAATACGTTTGAAAACAACTGAATATAAAATGAGCTGATGATTAAAAGACAAATGATTTAGAGTGAAAAACAATCCTTGTAAAAGTATTGTATTAATTATATGTTCCTACTTCTACAGGTACTGGCAGCCTGGTGAGCCTGATCGTGAAACCAATGACCCTGCAGGCGGCTATTACTCTAATGCAGAATCAGACTGTGTTGAGTATTATGATGGGTCTCATTCTTCCTCTTCTACCAAAGGATGGAACGACCACCCGTGTTCTATCGGAGTCGGTCTCTGGATCTGTGAAAGAGCTCTGTGCTGAAACCATCATGTTCACAATGTATCAGTTAGCTGGTGTGTTGGTACAGCTACATGATGGCTGTGTTTACATGTGGTAGTTTGTGTGTTTGCTTTGGTTTGTCTGCCTTGCAGTTCTACCCAATATGCACTGTAGACATTATATTACAATTTATATTCATATTTTCATTATTTAGTTAAAGGGAGCCTATAGAATGTGAATAACATTAATCTAACAGACATCTGTTCCATTTTAATACCATGTTTCATGTAGTTTCATATAATGTTTGTTCTGTTGTCTTAAAGACAGTGCAGTTCTCATCTATTTCTCACCAGTATTAAGCATTGTATTTCATTTTATTTGCCATTTAACTTTCTTATTGATTATGTGCTTTACGTAACCACTTAAGCCCTATTGTATACTTTGGCTATTATAAAATAGCAGCTCTGCAAGCTCATCACAATGTGTTGTGAGGTTGTAGATCTACAGGATCGCAATGAAAACAAGCTCCTAGGGTTTTTTGTGTTATCCTTTTAGCATCATTGAAAAATCGTACCACTGTAATATTTGCAAACTGTTAATACAGTATTCAATAAATCAAATACTATTTTCATTTCTTGGTTAAGATTTTCCTCTTGTAAAGGACAGGCCCGATAAGCGGCTGGAAACAGCACAGAGTCAGTAGCCTGGTTCCAGACGAATCTGCCTTTGCGAAAAATTGCATGCACTTTAGCCCTCGGCAGATTAGGTCTGGCCCCCCTCCATAGAGATTTCAATTCTCTCCCTCCGCAGTTGTGTGGAACCAACCAGGGCCCAGTATCCAAATGTGGGCGGACTTATCACAAGGAAGCACTGCTCTGATTGGTTCGTACAAGGAAGCACTGCTCTGATTGGTTTAGGTCTAACCAATAGAGTCCGTTTGGATCTTTTTGTAACCGCCCCTTGGAAAAAAATCTACCGTTGATAGGGACCAGACTAATATCCACGCAGTGTGTCGTGTGATATTGTCTGGCCACGCGAGGCTACAGAGTCAGAGTAGATTGCAACCAAAGGTGCTTTTATTCAGCCAAAGTGCACAGACAGGATAAGAGCATCAGCAGCAAAAGGTGGCATGGTGGCATGGTTGGTTCGGCAGCTCCACCATGTCCTCATACTAAAACTAAAGCTGAGTGTGTTTGTTTCTGGCAGCCTTTTATACTCAGCTGAGCCAATCATGTGTGAGTCAATCAATTGTGGGTTCAACCATGTTGCAGGTTACCTCAAACATGCAACAAATCTAAACCACACATTCCATTAAACATCTGAATCAATACCCCTGGTAAATACAACTTATGCACCGCAATCTATTGCAAAACAAACAATATCACATTATTAGCAGCTTTCAATACACAACACAAAACCCCCCTCTCTCTTCTACTGTGGTCCCTCCAGTCCAAACCCATATATGGTGCTCGGGGACTCTTTTGCCCGAACACCCAAATATAAGTAACAGAGGACTTCTTTGTTACACCTCTTAATCATTTTTTTCTATTCTAATATGTTTTAATGTAAAGCACTTGCTACAGGTTTTGTATTACAAGTGATATACACAGTTGCTTACAAGTGGTATTTTTTATCATTATTATTATTATTATTATTTTACATTATAAACACATTCATGAGACAATGCTCTCATATACAGTATTTTTTATAATCATGCAAAACAGCATATATCGCCGTTTATAAAGTAGGCCTATAGGTTGTGGGCATATTGCAGATTATACATAAATATTATTCTCGGGTTGCATTATTATTATATTTTATCTCTGAAAACAGAAGTATACAGAATAACGTTTGTACTAATGTGAGCATTAATCTCTCATGGAGCATTGATCTTTGTTAACAACTTGAATTGTAAATGATAGCAGTACTCTAGCACCACCTTGTGGTGGGTGAATGTTTCACTACAGGATGAAACAGAGTTTAGAAGGTTTATTCAAACAGAAGTTGAACAGTAGTCTATAGTTTAATAGAACACCTGGTAGGCTGTGCTGAGAGGACATATTATTGATTATACCTCAGCAGTACTTATAGTTTAATAGAACACCTGGTAGGCTGTGCTGAGAGGACATATTATTGATTATACATCAGCAGCAAAAACTAAACTACATGAGAGAGCAGCATCAATTAGAAGATGAATTTCAAAGATTAGAAAACAGTATCAGTTATCCTCAACTTCCCCCTGTCCTGTCCCCTTTTCCTTTGAGCCTACATAGCCTACTTAGTGACATTTTTAAGACAGAGATTTGAATGAAAACAGCAACAGAAAAACAGACTTCTGTCACCAAACATTGCACACTTAAATCAGTCTATGTGTCTTAAGTAGTGTCCCTGAGCAATACACTGCTCCTTATAGTTAGGATGGGTCACCCTCTGCTAGGAATGGACCCCCTGCCCCACACTAAAACAAACAAACAAACAAACAAACAAACACACAAACAAACAAAGAAACTTAGTAACTTAGTGATAGTACATAATTTGTGCTCCCCTTCTTTGAAACAGGAAAAACACAGTTTGTGTAAAAGGCCTATATTCCAGGAAAACAAAGACATTTCTGCAAAATTACCAACATAATCTCAGAAGTTGTTCAGTATAGATAACTTGTACTGTATAAACTGGCTCAATACTGTAAGTACAGTATAGATAACTTACTGTATATACTGACTCAATACTGCAAGTACAGTATAGATACAGTAACAGTTACTTTTATCAGTACAAGTTACTGAGTAACTTGTATTGATACTGACTCAATACTGTAAGTACAGTGTAGATAACTTGTACTGTATGTACTGACTCAATACTGTAAGACGTACAGAGACCTGAAGGTACACATCTTCCGCTGTATCATATGTAGCAGGGCTAGGAAAAGCAATGACTACGCCACCCACACATATAGGAGTGAGGGATCCTTTAAACACATTAACCATATACTGTATATATATAGATATATATATAGGACTGAACAAGGTAAGGTTCCCCAGGAAGGTACGGGTTCAGAATTAACAGAACCAGAGGCTGATGTATCAAATGTGTCAAGTTTATTCAACAGTTGGTATAAAAATAGTCAGGTTGAAATACAGAAACGAATAAAGCGGTTAGTATTAGAGTTCTGCAAAAGGGACTAAATTCAAGAAGCAAAGGGGCAATAAGGGTAAGGGCTTCGGGGCCTCTAAACTAAATATACAGAAATTAAACAAATCAAATCCAAATAATGCAAAACCAAAAGAAAATAAAGTAAACTAGAAAAAGTGCTCCTCGGAGCACAAGTCTCCGCCAGCTAGACTGAAAGAACGAGCCCAATCGATGGTCTTGAAGGGCGGAGCCAAACCCAGGCGCTGGATTCCAGCGCCTGGGTTTGGAGCACTCTGATTGGTTAGGAGATAACAAGGTCCTAAGACCAGCGTTCCTGCAAGGTTCTCCCAGGCTTTTTTTCTTTTGAAACAAAAAAAAAGGCATGGGTTTCCGAGGCTACCGCCAGCAGACTTGTGTTGGGAATGTTGGGAATGTTCTAATTCTTACAAAAAATAGAACATGTTACTGTGTCATAGTGACACAAGTGTCCTATCCGTCTGTATAACTGTCCTATCCGTCCTGTCTGTATAAGTGTCCTATCCGTCCTGTCTGTATACGTGTCCTATCCGTCCTGTCTATGTAAGTGTCCTATCCGTCCTGTCTATGTAAGTGTCCTATCCGTCCTGTCTGTGTAAGTGTCCTATCCAATTGTTACAGTATCCGCCATTTCTCAGCCATTTCGTGATTATTCCTGTCTTACCTCACTTTGAAAGAGGCACAGACTCTTTCAAAGTGACACATGTATTTATAGGCCGCTATACGTCACTAGCCAATCAGATCACACTATTTCACCGTATTGTCACGTGTCATGTGAGGCTTGACCAATGTTAGTCCCAGTTTCAGAAAGTGAAAACAAACTCTCCTGGCGGAGACAATAAGTAACCAAAAGCAAATCAGCAAATAAGCAAATCAAAACAAACTACAAATAAGCAAAACCAAAGTCAAAATCATGCAATGCTACTTAATGGCCCAGTATAGCTCTGTCCTCAGTCAACCCTATTGCACTCAGTCTAAATAGTATATATATATATATATATATATATATATATATATATATATATATATATATATATATATATATATATATATATATATATATATATATATATATATATATATATATATATACATATATTTTTTTTGTTTTGTTTTTGTAGGAGCTGAACTAACTAATATATATATATATATATATATATATATATATATATATATATATATATATATATATATATATATATATATATATATATATATATATATATATATATATATGGCACGTTGGGAAAAACAGTGATTAGTTAGTTCAGCTCCTACAAAAATCAAATAATAAAACATTAGACCAACCCTCCAACAATTCATCAATTCATTAGGCTCCTATAGCAAGATGACAAAATACAGAAAAATAACAAACATACCCAAATAGTCAATGTATGCTCATGGCTCCAATTGATAAAGGCCTGCACAGCCACAGAGTACTGCTACTCAAAGGACCTGGAGGCTTCTGGAAGTACAGATTAGTATAATTAACAACAGGCCTAATATTGTCAGCCTATCTAAACTCTTATACATATACTACAATGAGTTATACAAACCTTGTCATTTGTTTCAGATTGTCTTACCGAGAATTAGTCTGTACCCCTCATGCCTCCAGGTCTCTCTCACAAACACTCAAACCAGGCTTCTGGCTAGACAGGAGGCCACTTCTTCTTCTTCTTCTTTATGGTGTTTTGTGGCGGTTGGCATCCTTATAGTTGCATTACCGCCCTCTTCTGTTCATCCATAGTTAACTAAATTCTATCCCACAGTCCTGTTTCTTTAATAAATTTCACCACTGTGCCTCTGCCTGAGTTGTCCTCTGCTGCCCCCACTATCCTTTCAAACGTTATTTCTTCAATTCCCACCTCCCTCAGCTCTTCAATCATGGCCTCTCTTTCGGCTTGATATAACCTACAATGCATCATAGCATGTTCGATTGTCTCTTCCTCTTGACAATTATCACATAAACCTGTGGGGTGTTTCACCATCAAATGCAAGGTCCTATTTAATGTGCTGTGTCCAATTTTTAATCTTGTTATAATAACCTCCTCTCTCCTACTTCCGTTTCTCCTCTTTCTTCCTGCATTCACTCTGTTGTGGAATCTAAAATATTGTCTTCCCTTTTCTTCTTCTTCCCATGATTGTTGCCATTCTGTCACAACTTTCTTCCATATAATTGATTTTGCCTCTGACTTACTAAGACTTATATTCAGCTGGATGTCATTATTTAACAGAGCCTTCTTGGCCAACACATCTACTTCTTCATTACCTTCTATGCCAACATGTGCTGGGACCCACATAAATTGTATTTCAATCCCCATTTGAATTAGATTATTGTGTGTCTGTAACACCTGATACATCAAATCTTCTCTGCACTTAGATCTAAATGACTGCAGGCTTTTGAGTACCGAAGAAGAATCTACACATATCACTACTTTATCAGGTTTTACCTCCTCTACCCATCGTAACGCCATTAGCACTGCATATATCTCCATAGTGTATACACCAAGTTTATCTGTTGCACGTTTAAAAACTGTATACTTGACTCCCGGCACCACAAAGGCTGCCCCTGCTCTTTCCATCTCTGGGTCTACGGATCCATCAGTGTAGATTTGTACATAATCACTGTACTCTGCCTCTACTCGATTATTAAAAACATAGATCAAGTCAACTTCTCCTCTTTCTTGTCTTTTAACCTCTAGCACATGAAAGTCTATCTTTGGTGTCTTAAGCAACCAAGGTGCCACCTCAGGAATTACAACTGTTTTACTAAATTCTGTTGTATTAAGTCCCATGCATTCCGCTAACTTATTCCCCACCCATCCAAAACTGGAATTCTGGATCCCTCCATATTCCCAGCATGGCCGGAGGACCTCCTTAACTGGATGTGAATCATCATGTCCCTTTATGTGCGTCCAATAATTACTCATAAGGTGCCTCCTTCTAATTTTTAAAGGCATTTCCCCTGTCTCCACCTGTATTGCACATATGGGAGAAGTCCTGACAGCTCCACTGCATATTCTTAGTGCTTGTGCTTGAATTACATCCAGCTTTCCTAAGTGTGTTTTGGCTGCTGAACCAAATGCTACACACCCATAATCCAACACAGAGCGAATCAAACCTACATATAGGGTTCTTAATGATGACATATCAGCACCCCACTTCGCTCCTGTTATACACCTCATTACATTTAAAATCTTTTTACATTTATCTACAACCTTCCTGATGTGTTCTGCCCATGTCATTCTGGAGTCAAATGTTACCCCCAAGAAACGGAACTCACCCACTCTTTCAAGACTTTCCCCATACATTTCCAGCCTTAGGCCTGCCGCTATTTTCTTCCTGGTAAAAAATAATGCTTTTGTTTTTTCTATTGAGAATTTAAACCCCCACTTATGTCCCCATTGCTCTACTTCATTTATTCCTACTTGAATCCTTCTTACTAAATGTTGTATGTCTCTACCCCTTTTCCAAAGAGCCCCGTCATCAGCATATAAAGATTTACCCATATCTGGTCCTATTCTGGCAAACACTTCATTTATCATAATTACAAATAACAGTGGACTTATTACACTTCCTTGTGGAGTTCCATTTTCCACTAAATGCTTGCTAGAGAGTTCTGATCCCACCTTTACCTGGATATCCCTCCCAAAGAGAAAGTCTTTTATCCAATTAAACACTCTTCCTCCCACCCCCGCCATGTGTAATCTTATCAGGAGGCCTTCTTTCCACATCATATCGTATGCTTTTTCAACATCAAAAAACACTGCCACAACAGATTCCTTATTACAAAATGCCTTCCTCACATCTGCCTCCAGACACACAACAGGGTCCATTGTTCCTCTACCTTTTCTAAAACCACTTTGATACCTTGCAATTATTCCCTTACTCTCAAGGTAGAGAGGTAGACTCTCAAGGTGTTAATCTTTCTGTTATCATTCGCTCCATAATTTTGCACATGTGTGAGGTAAGAGCTAAAGGCCGATAACTTGTTGGCTTTGTTGGATCTTTACCTGGTTTTCTTATAGGTATAATCACAGCCTCTTTCCACTTTACTGGTAACTTCCCCTCTTGCCATATTTTATTATACAGACTCAGTAGTTTACTTGACCCAATAACTCCTAGCTGTTTCATCATAACATAACATATTTGGTCTTTGCCTGGTGACGTATTTCTAGACTTCCCAATAGCTCTCTTCATCTCTTGCACAGTAAATGGTGCATCCAATATACCCCCAGTACACTCCTTTCTTTCGAGTGCATCACTATGCTCTCTCATTGTCTGCTCCCTTCCTCTCTTTCCTTCCTCTGACAGGTTTCCTGAGCCGTGTACTTTCACTAATGCCCTCACCATCATTTCTGCCTTGTCTTTGTCATCTACTGCTTCCACATCATTTTCTTTTAAAA
Source organism: Gymnoscopelus microlampas (assembly GCF_963454915.1). Taxonomy (NCBI): domain Eukaryota; kingdom Metazoa; phylum Chordata; class Actinopteri; order Myctophiformes; family Myctophidae; genus Gymnoscopelus; species Gymnoscopelus microlampas. The sequence continues at coordinate 36,334,573 of NC_139956.1, read as the reverse complement.
CAGGGTAATCCCACTCTCTTCTGTTCCCTCCCATTTTCTTAACCATTCCCCACACTTCTCCAATTGGTGTCGTTCTGCTTATCTTTTCACAAAATGCTTGCCAGCTTGTCCTTTTTGCCTGTCTTATTGTCCTTCTAACTATAGCTTGTGCTCTTTTATACTGTATTAAACTCTGAAAATTGTGTGTTCTCTTAATTTCTCTGAAAGCTTTATTCCTTTGCTTAACTGCATTACTGCACTCTTCTGTCCACCACGGGACTGCTTTCCTCTTCATCTTCCCTTTACTTCTGGGGACTGACTCCATGGCTGCCTCATACATTGCTGAACTCACCTCATCATTTAAAATATCCACATCCTCCTTCTCCTCAATTCTCATCATATTCTGTTCACTAAGGATTAGGTATTTCTCCCATTTTGCTTTTCCAAAAATCCATTTTCCCACCCCTCCTCCTGCTACTGCCTTTGTTCTCATTTCCAGTTGAAAAACTATGGGATAATGATCACTTCCTATGGTTGTTACTCCACATGCCTCCCACTCACTGTTCCCTGCCAGAAGGTTGGAGACCAGGGTAAGATCAAGAACTGACTCATGGCCCGTGTTTATATCTATTCTTGTTGCTCTTCCATCATTTAAACATACTAATCCTTTTTCTTCCATAAGCTCTTCCACCACTTGTCCATTACTGTCTGTTCTTTCCCCTCCCCACAATGTATTATGGGAATTAAAATCTCCACACCACACCATCTTGCGTCTATCTTGGCCCTCTATACTTAACAATGTATTCAGCTCCAGTCTTTTACATGGATTATAAAAATGAATAATCACCACTGGTCCTCCTACTAGCCACACTTCTACCACCACATACTCCTCCTCCTGCCCTTTGCCTAGTACTCTATAAGGTATCCCTTCTTTAATGAAAGTAGCACACCCTCCCCCCACCTCCACCCTATCCCTTCTCACACATACATATCCATATAAAATAAAATCCAGGTGGGGCTTAAACCATGTCTCCTGTACACAAATAATGTCTGGTGTATTAATACTATCTTCAATGAACTGTTTGAATTCTTGTCCATTAGCAATCATGCTTCTGGCGTTCCACTGAAGAATTAACACCATAATAATTATTTTTCTGCATCTTGGCTACTCTGCTGCTTTACTTCTTCATTCACTTCCTCCCATTTTAGCCCCACCATTCCCAGGTGATCTACTGCTGCTCTCACTATATGCTGTATGCTTGTCGTTTTTGATTTCGAATCTGCAGTTGAATTGATTGCTGCTACTATGAAACAGTGGCGTCGTTAGGGGTGGGCTTCGGTGGCTATAGCCACCAATGTTTTATCCAAAGCCACCAATAAAAAAAAAAAAAAAAAAAATTGAATTATATATCTATCACCCTAACCTAACCCTACCCCTAACCCTAAAACCGAAATAAAGTAACCAAAAACGGGTAAAAAAGCACCCAAATCCGCGAAATCCGCGGGGAAAAACGCGCGCGCGCGGGAGGAGGGGCACTGCGCGCGCGTGCATGTGCCCGTTGCCTGCGGGGCTAAGCCCCCGACCTAGTAGAGACCTAGCGACGCGTCTGCTATGAAATAAACCAACTGTTTTTTATCCACCCATAGTCTTTCTCTGTCTGGGGGTTCAGGGACCGGCCATCCCCTCCTTGTCTCCTGCCTCCCTCCTCCCTCTACTGCCCCCTTTCTCTCTTCCTTCCTCCTTACAGACTTCAAGGCGTCTGCATAGGACTTCTTTTCCAACACTTTAATTTTCTGCACTTCCATCTCTTGCTTCATTATTGTACATCCTCCAAATGTTACACTGTGAGCACCCCCACAACTACAGCATTTAAGCTGTGTTCCTTCTGTGCACTGATCATATTCATGGTCTCCTGTACATCTTGGACATCTCCTCTTCTCCTTGCAATATTTTGCAATATGCCCAAATTTCTGGCACTTAAAACATCTCCTTGGTTTGGGTATATATGCTCTTACAAAATAGCTCATGCATCCAATGTACACTCTATGGTATCCTCTCTCCTTCAAACTCCACCAATACTGTTTCGCTTTCCTTCTTCTCTGGTCCCCTAGTCATTCTTTTTACACTGATTATTTTAATGCCCCTAGCTTGCAAGTGCTCATTAAGCTCATCTTCCTCCACGTTCAACGCAACACCAGTAATCACACCTTTACTCCGTTTGGGTCTCTGATCCTGCTCCCCAACCTGCACAACCTTAACCACTTTGTGTTTTCCAACCTTGGTAATTTGCTTAGCTACCGCCATCTGGATCTCATCATTACACCCAATCAGCAGATTACCATCATTTAATACCCTTGCGAACTTTATTTCGCCGCATTTTTTTTCCAATTCTGTTGTCAATTTCAACGGATTCATTTCCGTCACTCCTCCCTCCTCTTCAAACCGCACCACAATATTAAACCTCTTAATCGCTTCATTATTTCCGCTCATCTCATCCTCACTTATCATCTCTTCTTCCTCTGACTCCGATTCACTTTTGCGTAAACTGTTTGATCGTGGCCTTTTCGCGTCTCTGTTACTGTCCTGTCTCTTTGTCTCTGAATTACCTTCCTTTCCTCCACCTTCCCCGGATCCCCCCCTTTCATTACTTTTACTCTGTTTCATACCTGCGTTCCTATTCATTTCCTAGAAAGAAAAGAAAGAAAGAAAAGAAGATAGAAAAGAAAAGAAGACAGGGCACCAGTCCGGACCTATACAGGCCGTCGGTTGGTACCCTTTCTCCCGAAATACTTGTGCAAACTTAACCTATTCCCACAGTGAGTCCCTTCCTAAACACTAATACTCTTAATAACTTTACACCAGTGCAATATATCCCAAATGAATCTTTTACTAGACCGCAAACAACTCAGATGCCACCGCCCGTCAACACACTCCGCCACAAACTTTTCGCCCAGTCGTTGCCAGATGTGTCTCCGCCCCCACCGTCGTCCATCCATCGACAGGAGGCCACAAACCTGGCCACCCCTCTTATGCACTTTCCTTAAAGGGCCAGTGCTACATTTATATAATATTATGTATTATTATATGTATTATCATTTAGCGCTGCAATCAAATGACATTATTTGATTATCAGAGAGTTCCAGTCTTCTCTTTCCCGGGTCATGTTAGCTACAGTACTTCATACTGGGAGATTCTGAGGTGTTCCAAGACTGAGTAGAGATATATAATACCCATGTGTAGGCCTGTCACAATTATTACATAATCATCTAATCACAACTATTTGAGATAATCGCAATCATTTTTTACATTATCGCCATAATCGTTCCCATACTGAAAAATGTTCATACATTTTCAAATATAAAAAAGCAGAAATAGCAGATCGGCTATTTCTGTTATTTTTTACATGTATAAAATTATTATGTCAATAATTTATTTGTATATTTAATTATTTGTCATATCTACCCTGTGCAATTTTTGATTATGAAGCCTATAAGGCAAACAGAAATAAAATGTGTATTCATACAGTATGTTGCAATGTTCAATGTCAAAAACACAATTAAATCGTTAATCACAATTATTTGTGTGACAATTAATCGTCAAGTAAAACGTGTAAATCGTGACAGCCCTAACCATGTGGTCCATGGTCCGCCTGGGGTCTCCTCCCAGCAGGACTGGAGCCCTGAAGACCTCCCTAGGGAGACTTTACCCAGGAAGCATCCGTACTAGATGACCAAGGAGCAACCACTCTTAATTATAGCTTGAATGTATATACTGTAGCACCTTTCATGACCCCAAGGACCCTTTACATCTAAAACAATGAACAACCAACAAACAAACAACCAAACAAAACAACAAACAACTATTTGCCACAAGCCAAATCTGATTTGAATATGTTGTTAATGAATTAATCTACAGATAATCTACAAGCTCAAAGATATTTGGTGTAGAGGCGGAAATAAAGAACGCACCAGTGCCAACTCAGGTCTGTTTTAAGTACAGAGCGAGGGTCTAAGTGGTATATAGATCTATTCTAGAGAAATGACACACATGCTCGCAGTACGTGCCTGCGGGCAGTGATAAATATCACCATCCTCGCCCGGCTTTCATCCCCGGAACACGGGCCAATTGTGTTTGTGTGGACACTCGACAAAGCCGGCTGCACCATGCTGGATTTTAACCCACAACCTCTGCAGTGGTTGGCAGACACTTTACCACTGCACTGCACCACCCGTGTGCCCCTCACAAGACAGAAACCTTGACCTTGACCTTTGGAATTAGGAGTGATTTCGGACACAGTCCATGTGTCCGGTAAACTCTGTACATAGACTCACGTACACGTGCCACCTTACTGTTGCATCATCCCTATGCCTAAACCTAACCTAAAGCATGTACATTTCCTTTACAAATGAGGGGCTGGGCTAAACACATATAATACTCCCACCCCCTTAATTACAGCATGCAGCATGTGCTCCTGTTTAACCCCTATCGTGACTCTGCCTTTGCCCAGCGTGTTTTCCCCCTTGAAAATTGTTCCAGTTCCCCTTTGGACAATTTCCCAATTCTGTACATCAGTTTGCCCAAATGCTTCGAAAGCATCTTTGCTAAGCATGATGATATGTAGGTGGAGGTTCAGTGCAGCATACAAAACCATTCTTGTAGGGCAGATTGTTGAATGACAGATACGAATCAACAGCTATGAAAATATTGTGACCTGTTGTTGCTGTGGACAGATTGGCAGACATTAGAATGCCTTGTTTCAACTCCTCACCGTCTATGTATTTCACATAAACGAGTACAGATTTGTCTGACAAAAAAAGGATAGATCCTTAGTATCTTAGTGAACATAGAATATGTCAATAATGTATTCATAAAAAACATTGAGTCAGAAGTTTAATATGAATAATAAAGGCAAGATCAATTCCTAAGGACTTCTAAAATGCTGATGACAGTTCCTTTCTGCTTTTTCTCGGTTCCCTGTTGGCTGGAAACGTCTTGTCAAATGATCTGTGGATCAAATACGGTAGTATTCACCTGGTATTCCAAAAATTCAGTAAGCTGTGCCTAAATAAACCTAACCTTATTCCTAAACGTAACCTCAGTAAAACGGTGCCTAAACCTAACCTTATTCCTAACCTTATCCTCAGTAAAACAAATACAAGAATACAAGAACCGCTGGTCAGCGAAAAAAATGGGGGGCGAGCGTGTTTTGGGGCTAGTCTTCCGGTTACCCGTCAGAGGACCGCACATGGTGCTGTACGAATCAAATTAATTCAAATCCAAAAGGCTGATAAATATAGAGAAAAACTAAAACGAAGGGCATTTTGAATATAATTTCAGTTCCTTTTAGTTAGTTTTGTAAACACACAAATACAGTTTCAGTTAGTTATATATTTTTTATTATTATTATAGTTTATATTTAGTTTTCGTTATTTTGTTCGTTTTCGTTAACTATAATAACCTTGGTGTGTGAGAAAAAGAGAGAATTTAGGGTCAATGTCCGATTTTCAGGAACTGTTTTATAGCTGCTGCTCTCTCTGTGTGTGTGTGTGTGTGTGTGTGTGTGTGTGTGTGTGTGTGTGTGTGTGTGTGTGTGTGTGTGTGTGTGTGTGTGTGTGTGTGTGTGTGTGTGTGTGTGTGTGTGTGTGTGTGTGTGTGTGTGTGTATGCATTTCGATGCATATGCATATTTCAGCTCAAGACAAACAAGACAGGGTTATTTGTATTAATTGATAACTGACTAATTGAGATGTTATTAAAAAAAACATTATTTTTGTGAGGTTGGAATCCAGCAAGACAGTTCTAGCCTAGGTCAGGGGTGAACAACCTTTGCAGGCACAGGATCTACTTAACCATTTTCCAAGGCTGGTGAGATCTAGCACCAGCCGTTTGGTTGTTTGAATACTGTTGTCTGTTGGGTGTTGGATGTTTTATAATGGACCACAATGGAAACAAGCTTCGTCTTTTTTTGTGTTTACCAATTTGGCACCTTTGGTTGTTGATACTGCGATTTTGATTGTTGCCAATAGAGTCATCTGTTCTATAAAGCAGGGGTCTTCAAAAGGGGGTCATAAAAACGTAAACACTGTAGTTGACCGGAGTCCCTGCAGGGCTCTATACTAGGCCCCTGATGTTTACACTCTAGCTTGTCGATCTGCTATTTTCATATAATACTCTCACCAGAATAGGGACACTAGGGTTCAAGTAGTTAAACCGAAACCTCCAAACAAAGCATCCAACCTCAGCATCAGGAAAGACACGAGGGTTCTCCCTGAGCAAGAAACCTTCAAAGAGACACTGTCTGTTCTCACACTGGAAGAGGAAGTTGGGGTCAATATCACAGAAATGTTTCTGCTGTGTGTGTGTGTGTGTGTGTGTGTGTGTGTGTGTGTGTGTGTGTGTGTGTGTGTGTGTGTGTGTGTGTGTGTGTGTGTGTGTGTGTGTGTGTGTGTGTGTGTGTGTGTGTGTGTGTCTGTGTGAGAGAAAGAGAGAGAGAGAGAGAGTGAGAGAGAGAAAGAGAGAGAATTTAGGGTCAATGTCCGATTCTCAGGAACTGTTTTATAGCTGCTGAGGCTGCTGCTCTCTCTCTGTGTGTGTGTGTGTGTGTGTGTGTGTGTGTGTGTGTGTGTGTGTGTGTGTGTGTGTGTGTGTGTGTGTGTGTGTGTGTGTGTGTGTGTGTGTGTGTGTGTGTGTGTGTGTGTGTGTGTGTGTGTGTGTGTGTGTGTGTGTGTGTGTGTGTGTGTGTGTGTGTGTGTGTTTGTGTGTGTGTTTGTGTGTGTGTGTGTGTGTGTGTGTGTGTGTGTAAACTAATGCATTTCGATACTTAATAAATGCACATTTCAGTTCAAGACAAGACAAGCTTAATGTCTTAATTGATAGTTGACTAATTGAGATGTTATGGCGATTCATTATTTTTGTGAGGTTGGAATCCAGGAAAGACACATAGATTTATCTTTTGGGTCCCAAGACAAGAATGTTTTAGAAATCATGTTCAAGGTCAGGGGTGAACAACCTTTTCAGGCACAGGATACCATTGTCCAAGGCTGGTGAGATCTAGCACCAGCCGTTTTGTTGTTTGAATACTATAGTCTGTTGGGTGTTGTATGTTTTATAATGGACCACAATGGAGACAAGCTTTGGCTTTTTTTGTATTTAAACCAATTTGGCGCTTTTGGTTGTTGATACTGTGCTTTTGATTGTTGCCAATAAAGCAATCTATTCTATAAAGCAGGGTTCTACAACAACCTAGGGGTCCTCAGAGTTATTACAGGTGGGCCACCAAATGTTTGTGTGATAGGAACTTTTTTTCTACATTAACCACTTGAACCCTAGAATTCCTTTTCTGAGGGGAACATTAGCCGAAAATAGCAGATCTACAAGCTCACAACGCCTCACGCTGCGATGCATTATGAGCTTGTATATTGGCTATTTTCGGCGAAGAGGTTTGGTGTAGGGGGCAAAAGAGAATATCAAGTACAAGTTTAATAAGTATTGAGGGTTTAAGTGGTTAACAGTCTGAAAATACACATTAACATGAATTCAACACTGATGATAGTGCTAGCTATGAAAGCTATCTATGAAATCTATGAAAAGGTTTAATCTGCAACATAATCATCCAATACAATATGTACTGAGGGTCCCTGCATCATCTCTCTCTCCTTGGCCTTGGTCCTTGGCCTGAACAACGTTGAAGACCCTTGTATTCTACCACCAGACAGTGAAAATAAGTACTACTGTTTATTAAAGGCTGCTAATTAAAATAAGTCAATAGTTGTATTTAAAAACAACAACAACAACCCTAATATTTCAATAGCGTAATATGAATAATAAAGGTAAGATAAACTGTGTTATGCACATCAAATAAGGATGCAAAGATTACTTTTAAAATATTGATGGTCACAGCACTTGATACAGCACTTGATCCAGGTTGAGATTTCAGTTCCTTCTTTTTCTCAGTTCATCATCAGTTGTTGCTGATGAGACAAATACGTTTTCCAGTCACAGACTGATCTCGCACGATCACACTTTTCATTAGGTTTTTGCAACAAAGCATTTTTTAAACGTGAGGGTGGAACAAACCAAAATAAAAGAGGAAGAGAGGCACATGAATAAAAGAAGGACCACACTTGTTCAGTGTGTTCGGAAGAGGGGGAACATGTCAACTACCTGCAAGAAGAATTAAAGTCATAGGCTACATGTAGAAATGGGTGCACGTGGACATTATGAGCTCCAAAAGCTAGACGATGTAATGAATGAAGATCCTACAGCTCAGGAGAAAGATCTACAGATGATATCACAGCCTGGTAAGAGATGTTGCTAAATTAAGAATAATACTTTCACAAAATACTTTTTTAAAACGAGAACCAAAGATTTTAACAGATCTCACTCAATCCTTCACTGTGTGTGTGTGTGTGTGTGTGTGTGTGTGTGTGTGTGTGTGTGTGTGTGTGTGTGTGTGTGTGTGTGTGTGTGTGTGTGTGTGTGTGTGTGTGTGTGTGTGTGTGTGTGTGTGTGTGTGTGTGTCCTCCAGACATAAGACGGTGCAGCCGGGTTGGAGTCGGTGTTGGATTGCTTTGTGCTGTTCTAGCTCTCCTCAACATTGCAGTACCACTCTATCTCTGTAAGTCAAGTATAATAATAATGTATTTTATTACCCTGTTTGGTAACACTTTACTTAAAGGTCGTGTCTAATGAATTATAATCACATTTATAACGCATTATAATGCACGTATAAGGCATTATAACACTTGTTATAAATGTTAATAAGTATGTATGACAACTTATTACAACTTTTATAACATATTATAAGTGCTGGTCATAATGCATTACAAGCTCAGTGGAACAGTAGCCTATACTATAGCTACATTAACTTAGTTAGTTATAAAGTGTCTTTGTTAGAAGTTGTTATGCATAATTATAAACATGTATAACAGGTGTTATGAAGCATTATAACTGCATTATAATATATCATAAACAAGACCTTTAAGTGGTACCTGATAGTGATAATGTGCTGTTTCACTGAGTTTATAATGCATTATGACTAGCATTTATGAATTATATTATTATAAGTTATAATACATCATAACCCTTGTTGTAAGTTGTTATGCATAATTATAACATATATAACAAGTGTTATAATGCCTTATAAGTGCATTATGATGCATTATAAATGTTATTATAATGCATTACAGACGCAAACTTTAAGTAAAGTGATACTAAATGGGTAATATCTGTGAGGATCAAATCAATCATAATTCAATGATTCAGCAATTTCACAATCACATTTTTCATTCGTAGGTAGAATAGAAATAATTAAACCCCTCTTCCTAATCTTTTTTCTTGAAATTTCTTAATTAATTCTTAAAATTGCTTAACACACACAAGTACAATCGATTATTTGCATTGCAAAACAATACAATGCGATGTCAAACGATACGATATATTGCTGTTTGCATATCGATATGGTTGGATCGTTGAAATTAAAATTGACATGTGAGCTTGTATCAGCTATTTTCACAATTTAAAAATGTACCAAAAAAACGAATAAAAGCCTAATAAGATTATAGGCATAAGGGATAAGATAGGGCCCAGATTGTATTCAACTCTCATGGTCACATGGTGTTGGTGAGAGGAGGGTTGACAGTTTGGGTGTGGCCAGAGGCAATGTTCGGATCAGTGCATTTTCAATGATATTGATATCCACTGATTAATATGTAGGACACCCACATCATACAACATTCAAGTTAAGGTATACTTTATTCTATCCCTGTGTGAAAATGCATCCTCTGCATTTGATCCATTGTAACTTCTGGGAGCAGTGAGCATGCAGCCACTAAGCAGAACCCAGGGCCCAGCTCCAGCTCTAAGGCCAGTGCCTTGCTCAAGGGCACTGGCAGGAGTTTGTCCCTAATACATGCATGTGTTTTGGTGTGGGAGGAAACACAAGTGAACACTGGGAGAACATACAAACTCCAAAAATAATAAAGTCTGCACACTTTGTCATGCTCCAAAGCTTAGAGGCCAGTCCACACCAATGTAACTCCTTGCAACTACGTGCAAAATGACAGTTGCAAGTATTGCATTGGTGTGGACTGGCCTTAAAAAGGTTTTGTTGCAAGTAAATGCATTTGTGTGGATTGGCCATTAAGATGTATTGGTTCCTTTACACCATCATTGGACGTGACGATTCTAGCCCTACCAGCTTTTCATCAGACTGATTTTTCTACCGCTAAAACATAATCATCAGGTATTATGGTTATACTAGGAGGAAGATTTTTTTTCAAAAAAGTGTACAGAAAGTGTTAAAATTATGTTTTTATGTGGACACGCCTCCAGCTCATTAAGTATACCTGGTTCTCACCTTAGCACGTCCTCCACCACCTTAGCACCACCCACCTGTCCTAGTCCCTCCTCCTCCTCATGCCCACACCTGTTGTGTTATGATAATGAGGGGGGGGTTATATTTTTACTGTGTCATTAAAGCGCTGTTTTTCTATTGGCACGTTTGACCCTCAAGGTTTCAGCCTCCAGGAAGAAACTCAAAATAGTGAGAGAAGACATAAAACACCGTAAAAACATCACCAGGGGGCTTAATGAAGTTCCATCAACCTCATAGACACATGCAAAACAGAAAAAGTGCAAAACCATGGCACCACCTCTTAAAGCTTTGGAACATGGCCCCGTGTGCAGACCCTCTGAGTCTGACCTTTGGATATGCTTTATTGTTTGTTTCTAGAGCATACAAACTCCACACAGAAAGACCTCAGTCTAGTTTGAATCCAGGACGTTCTTTCTGTGTGCAGCAACAGTGCCAACCACTGACCAAGTGTTTTGTAAATACATTTTCCAGGATATATATTATTTACTTTTTATGACTGATACATATGCTTCCATAACATATACACTTTAATGATAGCAATTGACTTTTTGCATTTATTTAAAGGCAGGGTAAGTGATATATATATGTTTTTGTTTAAAAGGTTAAAGTACTATATTCTGATAGTAAACATTGCTACAGAGCGTTTGTTCAGTCACAGGGGTCTCTCCAGCTCTTTAGTTAACAGAATATAGTACATTTTCAGGTAGGTGACAACATTTAAGCCAATCAGGGAGATATGGGAGACTCCTTTTACTGAAACACTCTATAGCAATGAATATATCAGAATATAGAGCTATTTAACACTTATTTTAACCAAAGTAAATCACTTACCGTACCTTTAAATAGTGGATCTCACATTTTGTAAATATTGTTTCCATACAGATCAGTCTAACATGGTGGAGAGAGAGCAACTAGTGGCCAGTTACAACCAACTACAGGCCAGGAACAATAACCTGACTGAAGACAGAGCCCAATTAAAGACCAGTTTTGACCAGTTACAGAGCAGTTTTGACCAGTTACAGACCAGACATAATAGCCCAAATGAAGAGAAAGAGCAGTGTCATACCAGTTTTAACAAGTTACAGGCCAGATATAACAACTTGACTGAACAGAAAGACCAATTACTGACTAATTTTGACCAGCTACATACCAGCCATAGTAACCTGACTAAACAGAAAGACCAGCTACAGACTAGTTTTGACCAGCTACAGACAAGCCATAGTAACCTGACTAAACAGAAAGACCAGCTACAGACTAGTTTTGACCAGCTAGAGACAAGCCATAGTAACCTGAATAAACAGAAAGACCAGCTACAGACTAGTTTTAACCAACTACAGACTCATTTTGACCAGTTACAGAGCAGACATAGCCAACTGACTAAACAGAAAGATCAGTTACAGAATGGTTTTGACCAGCTACAAACCAGCCAGAGTAACCTGACTAAACAGAAAGACCGGCTACAGACTAGTTTTGACCACTTACAGACCAGACATAACCAACTGACTGATCAGAAAGTTCAGTTACAGACTAGTTTTGACCAGCTACAGACCAGCCATAGTAACCTGACTAAGCAGAAAGATCAGCTACAGACTAGTTTTGACCAGCTACAGACCAGCCAGAGTAACCTGACTAAACAGAAAGACCAGCTACAGACTAGTTTTGACCAGCTACAGACCAGACATAACCAACAGACTAAACAGAAAGATCAGCTACAGACTAGTTTTGACCAGCTACAGACCAGCCAGAGTAACCTGACTAAACAGAAAGACCAGCTACAGACTAGTTTTGACCAGCTACAGACCAGACATAACCAACTACAGACCAGTTTTGACCAGTTACAGACCAGACATAACCAACTGACTGATCAGAAAGTTCAGTTAGAGACTAGTTTTGACCAGCTACAGACCAGCCATAGTAACCTGACTAAGCAGAAAGACCAGCTACAGACTAGTTTTGACCACCTACAGACCAGACATAACCAACTACAGACCAGTTTTGACCAGTTACAGAGCAGACATAGCCAACTGACTAAACAGAAAGATCAGTTACAGACTAGTTTTGACCAGCTACAGACCAGCCATAGTAACCTGACTAAGCAAAAAGACCAGCTACAGACTAGTTTTGATCAGCTACAGACCAGACGTAGCCAACTGACTAAACAGAAAGATCAGTTACAGACTAGTTTTGACCAGCTACAGACCAGCCATAGTAACCTGACTAAGCAGAAAGACCAGCTACAGACTAGTTTTGATCAGCTACAGACCAGACATAGCCAACTGACTAAACAGAAAGATCAGCTACAGAGTAGTTTTGACCAGCTACAGAGCAGACATAGCCAACTGACTAAACAGAAAGATCAGTTACAGAGTAGTTTTGATCAGCTACAGAGCAGACATAGCCAACTGACTAAAGAGAGAGATGACATGAAGATGAGGCTCTGTGGTGAGTGAGACACCACTGTCTCTTCATTGTTATATCATGATGTTCATAACATAAGCATTCATTTGTGGGGGGGAAGTGGCTAACTTTATCTGTTGTTATTAGAATCACCTGGATGGCAGAAATTTGACAGAGGTTGTTATTACATCTCTAATGGAAAGAAAAACTGGGAGGACAGCAGACAGTGGTGTAGAGACAGACAATCAGACCTGATTGTCATAAAGAGCAAAGCAAAACAGGTGTGTGTGTGTGTGTGTGTGTGTGTGTGTGTGTGTGTGTGTGTGTGTGTGTGTGTGTGTGTGTGTGTGTGTGTGTGTGTGTGTGTGTGTGTGTGTGTGTGTGTGTGTGTGTGTGTGTGTGTGCGGGCGCGCGCGCGCGTGCGCGTGCGTGCACATTTGTGCACTTTGAGGAGACACACCTCTATTGTACAGTTTGTACATCATTCATTAACCATCAGTTTTTCTGTCCAGGACTTTGTTGCCAGTTTCAACAAGAGACTGTGGCTGGGTTTGACCGACAGAGACAGAGAAGGATCTTTCAAGTGGGTAGATGGAACGCCGCTGACCACACCAACGTAAGACTGATCATCTTCATTTTACTTATTATTCGAAAGGGTATTACATGTTTACACAATTACTACACTGTCACTAAGACATCTGTGTCTACTTCACTATCCAGTTAATTAGCATCTAATATCTAGAACAATGGTTCTCAAAGGGTGTGTCGAGGTACACTGATGTGTCATGAGTAGTGTTGGGCAGTAACATCTTACTTATTCATATATTTCTGTAACATAATAACTTTCCCCCGTAACCAGTATTGTCATTTTAATATTATTACATTACTGATCCAAGTAACCTTGCATTACCAGGCCCAGATTAACCCTTCGTGGTGCCCGGGGCTACGACCCGTTATGGTGCCTCTGAAACGGGCCGTGCCCGTGAGGCCATGCCTGTGCATGTCTTCACTGTATGGGTTGTATTTTGTCTGAGCTGTGGTGTGTTCAGCTGTGTAGAGCAGCCCAGACCCAGAGCCATGGAGCAGACCTTTCAAGGAACTAGGAGGTTGTCACATGCACAAATAGAACATATCTACAAGCTATCAACACTTTGCGATGCTACATATTATTAGCTTGTAGATCTGTTCTTTTTAAGAACAGAAGCCAGTGCCAGGCATGCATAGTACACACATACAGGAATACTTTAAACATTTGGAAGTCATTATTTTGAGTTTATTTCAGTCAAAGATACAAACATAGTTGTCCATTATAAGCTTTGTGCAAGCATGTTTGAGAGGCTTCATTGTGTTTAGTGCTGCTTTTAGGAAGTTTTTGACTCCTCCTGTAAGGATAATTAATTATTAGCTGTCTGGCAGAAACCTTGTATCTCCATATTTGTACTTTTTATATTTCTTTGTAAATGAATGCCCTACTTCATTATACAAGAGTGTCGCACAAAAGTAGTGAAAAATGTACAAGCCCAATGCTTGTACATTGGTTATTTTGACTATCTTAAAATATTTCTTAAATAATAATGAAAAAGGAATGGTCTTGGACACGCAGGCTTCCACCCGACAGCAACAATATGGAATATGAAGAAAAACAGTAAAAGTAATAAGTAATATAATATGTAAGTAATATAAAGGCCAACACACACAGGCGCCGAACGGCGCGTGTCAAAACAGCCACCCCCATTATTTTCAATGAACCTACCCCACACCGGCGCAGGCACACGTTCACGCCTCGCCCGGGGCTCCGATACGGCGCTGTTCTATTTCCAGGCGTCGCCACGTATGAAAATAATTTAAAAACATATTAACACAACTGTTAATGTATTAAGTTAAACTACTGCCTATAGGGAGGCATGGTTCAATATTTTATGAGTACTTGTCTTTATGGTATCAATAAATCATTTATTTTTTGCAATTAGCCTATAACTACAGCCATCATTTAGATTCTAATACTTCAAAGCCATAATGTTTAAAAAATGTAAAGTAAGCGTGTGTTTACTTGACAATGTCACGTTCATGGTTAAAATTAATTGTTGTTTACTGTGTTGCTGAAAATCGGCGAGGCGACAGGCTGACTTTAATCATTATGCTGAAATCCTGCGTCCCCAATGACTACAAGGGGCTGCAAATATTGGCCATAAAGACCCCAATGTTTTAGTTATGAGTTTGATCTGTCTGATAATATCATCTGCTTGAAGACACTGTTTAAATGCTATGGGGAGGTGTTCTTTCCTACCCGAATCTCTCCTCCTTAATCTGTCATCAGACACTGGGAGGATTTCTGCATAAAATGGTAGCCTATATTGAAAGTAGGCTATTATAATCCATAACGTGTTAGTTGGACGCTGGTTGCAAACAGTCAACTTGTTATCCTCCACGTCTTGTCATTGTCGTCACCCGTCATATAATACTTTGCTATATTAATATAGGAAGTGAATTCATAAAGTCTAATGATGGTGTCGTTTGCCGATCAAGCTCACAACACGTTGCATCTGGTGATTTAATTTAATGACAGACGTATGTGTGATATAGTATGAACTTTACACAGCATTTGCTCTGCAATGTTTTCTAGCCTATCTAGTTAGTTGTCTCATCCAACATCACACTCCTAGTAGCACACAAAGTGTGCACACAACCAGACGTGCACTCACACCAACGTGTCTTCTGACCCATAGGCCTACACCCCTCTCCCATTTGGAAAAGAGTACTCTACTATAGGTTTTATTTTTTACGTTTTGAATTGTCTCTTTTGAGACCCTTTAGAATGTTTTTAAACAGGCAGTTAAAAAAATGTATTAGTATTATCATTATTTAATAATAAATCTAATTATAATAATAATAATTGGCTAATAACTGACTTCATGTTAACATCCCTACGACATGTAAATGTGTAGCTATCTTAAAATGAATAGGTTATATAATTGTAATTGCTAGGGTAATCAGGTAAGGTACAGTAGACCTTTATTAAACATGTGAACATAATGACTATTAAACTGAACAATAGAGACAAGTCATAACGGAGCTTATCCTCCACTACCAGATGCATATTGGATGTTATTTTCAGCCCTATACCTACTATATCAAATCATAATGCTATAGGCTACATGATAATACCGTTCAGTATTTATGCTACTGTAGAAGTAGCCTACCATTTCTATTGTTGTTCATATAGAATATAGCCTGATTGTGAAGCTTTGCTACTAGTTTGGTATAAATGATACCCTAGTCTAGTAGGTTTATCTAACCAGTTATATAATCATCTACTAGTTATATGCAGTTAGCAAACAACTGGTAGCCCAACAACTGTTACATTGATCTGCTGCTTAAACAAACAAAAAAAAATATATATATATATATTTCACTGCTCAAATAATTAGGCCTACTGTACGTTTTGAAGTTATTAAATACAAAATGAATGAAATAACTCCCATATCGTCCTGCAGCACACGTACCCCTCTAGTGCAGTGGTTTTCAACCCTTTTCATATCAAGGTCCATTATTTATTTGGCAGACCACCATTTGATGAGATTTAGACTCTCAGACCCAAGTCTTACATTTTGTTATAGTTGGATAAGATTTTGTCCACAATTCCATCCATGCTGTATTGATGTTGGTACCAATAGAAGAGATAACAGGCAAACGTTGATCAAAAATAACAATTCTTCTATATTTTCTAATTGTGTAGACTTCTTGTAAATTAAGTAATGCAGATGTTTAACAATAATTTAACTCTTGAGAGTTTAAAATGAAACCAAATGGACCCATAAGGGTCCATTTGGTTTCATTTTACACGTTCAAGAGTTAAAGATCTAATAAGGGTCCATTTGGTTACCAACTCGCCATCATTTAGCTGGGGACCACCTGGAACCACCTCAAGGACCACACTGGTGGTCCCCGGACCACTGGTTGAGAACCACTGCTCTAGTGCATCAGCAGTCCCAACATCCACTGGCTTGAAACAATCAAGAAACAGCAAACTCCTGCAGCCGTGTGGCTATATAATTGCTAAGGGGTAATAACTAACTAGTAATGTATTACTGTTCCTGAGTAATTATAACCAACACTGGTCATGAGATCAAGGTGAACCTTGGGATTTTGTGGCAACCACTCATTATTACTGAAATATATTAGATATATGGCTAATAATAACCTTTATTTTATTTACTATATCAGTATTTTGTGTGCACTCATTTCATAATCCTAAAATAAATATTTTAACTATTCATTCATTTATCCCACACATTTACAAAAGTGGCAAAAATAGCCGATGTACAAGCTTACAACACATTGTGATGTTGTGTTGTGAGCTTGTAGATCGGCTAATTAAGCAATGAATACGTTTGAAAACCACTGAATATAAAATGAGGTGATGATTAAAAAACTAACGATTTAGAGTGAAACACCATCCTTGTAAAAGTATTGTAATAATTATATGTTCCTATTTCTACAGGTACTGGGTCCCTGGTGAGCCTGATATTGAACATGCTCGCAGGGACCCTGAAAAAGGCAGGTACCTTAATGCAGAAGAAGACTGTGTTGAGTATTATTATAAACCTCCCGATCCTGACAGAGGATGGAACGATATACGGTGTTCTGCCCCTCTCAACAACTGGATCTGTGAAAGAGCTCTGTGCTGAAACCATCACTTTCACAATGTATCAGTTAGCTGGTGTGTTGGTACAGCTGCATGATGGCTGTGTTTACATGTGGTAGTTTGTGTGTTTGCTTTGGTTTGTCTTTTCATTATTTAGTTAAAGGGAGCCTATAGAATGTGAATAACATTAATCCAACAGCCATCTGTTCCATTTATTACCATGTTTCATGTAGATTGATATAATGTTTGTTCTGTTTTATTCCTAAAACAATGCAAGATAAGTTATGCATCTATATTTCTCACTAGTATTAAGCATTTTATTTAATTTCATTTGCTATTTAACTTTCTTATTGATTGATTATGTGCTTTACATAACCACTTAGGCCCTATTTTATACTTTGGCTATTATAAAATAGCAGATCTACAAGCTCATCGCAACGTGTTGTGAGGTTGTAGATCTACAGGACCACAATTAAAACAACGATTTTTGTGTTATCCTTTTAAAATACCACACATAGCACTGTACTATTTGCAAACTGCTAATAAAGTATTCAATAAATGAAATGCCATTTAAAAATTTCGGTTAAGATTTTCCTCTATATTGTTTTTAATGTAAAGCACTAGCTACATGTTTTGTATAACAGGTTAATATACACAGTTGTATACAAGTTGCATTATTAGTATTATCATCATCATCATCATCAACATTATTGTTATGTCTGTAAAGCATTATAAACACATTCATGAGACAACGCTCTCATACAGTATGTTTATAATCATCAAAACATCTTATATCAATGTTTATAAAGTATAGATCGTGGTCATATTGCAGATTATACAGGAATGCAATTCTCACGGTGAATTATTGTTATTATTAACTCAACAGAAGTAACAGAATTACTGTTCGTACTAATTTGAGCATTAATCTGTCTTATCATGGAGCTTTGTTAACAACAACATGGAAATGATAGAAGTACTCTATCACCACCTTGTGGTGGGTGAATGTTTCACTACTAGATGCAACAGAGTTTAGAAGGTTTATTCAAACATCATCATATTCAGAGTCTATGTGTCCTTGAGCAATACTCTGCAATAGTTAGGATGGCAAATGTATTAATATCACCCACTGCTCCTAATAGTTAGGATGAGTAAATGCAGAGGATACATTTCACATTATGTGTAAATAACAGTGCAGGGTGACATTGTGTTAGTCTCAGATACAGCAGAGAAACGAAGAGGACCATAAAAATATAGTAGGAATGGACCCCCTCCCCCACCCTAAAAGAAAGAAAGAAAGAAAGAAAGAAAGAAAGAAAGAAAGAAAGAAAGAAAGAAAGAAAGAAAGAAAGAAAGGGTGCCATTTATTCTTAGGTCGTTCACGGCAATCGGACACTGCATTCATGATTTGAGGCATTTTGTTCCAAAAATGTGTTTTGCTATATTAGACCTGCTGGTGGTGCTATAACAGGCCAATGTGAAAAAGGGTGGCATTTCTTCCTTGGCCTAGTGGGAATGTGTTTGTGAAATTTCACGGAAATCGCAAGCTGCGTTCATGATTTAAGGCATTTTGTTCAAAATGGACCAATCCTGCAAATTTTGGAAGCGAACCTTGTAGCCAATGAGGATAGAATATGGGAAACCGGACAGATCCGTGTTGATCACATGACTATAGAGATACTGTTTACCGATTTGCATGACGTTTGGATAAAATCTGTAGGAGTAATGTAAAAAAAAATGGGTTTTGCACGAATCGGCCTCCAGGTGAGAGACAGCGAGATCCAAATCTGGCGGTGGCGTGCGCCGCGGCGGCCGCCGCATCCACCACGACCGCCATGGCGGGTGGCGGCCTTCGTGGCGGCCGCCACAACCGCCGTGGCAACCGCCGCGTCCGCCAGATCCCCCGCCATAACCGCCGCCTCCGCCGCGTCCGCCAGATCCCCCGCCATAACCGCCGCCTCCGCCACCGGCGCCGCGTCCGCCAGAACTTCCGCCACCGGCGCCGCGTCCGCCAGATTTTCCGCCATAACCGCCGCGTCCGCCAGAACTTCCGCCACCGGCGCCGCGTCCGCCAGATTTTCCGCCATAACCGCCGCGTCCGCCAGAACTTCCGCCACCGCCGCCGCGTCCGCCAGAACTTCCGCCACCGCCGCCGGCCGCCTCCGCTGTGCCCGCCAGATCCTCCCCCGCCCTTCTGGCACGAGTGCCAAGCAAGCCTCTGCCAGCCTCCGCAGACAGAGTAAGAAGTTTTTTCCGTGCGTAATTACGCACGTGTTCTGCTCTCCCCCCCCCCTCTACACCGATAACTCTTTGCCCAAAATAGCCGATCTCCAAGCTCACACTCCGCGCATATAGTCAATAAGATGGTTATTATTATTCATATTATTATTAGAATGACAAACAGTGCATATAGTCAATAAGATGGTTATTATTATTCATATTATTATTAGAATGACAAACAGTGAATGTCTGACGGACAGAAAGCCTTCTCGAATGATGCCCCGTGAAAATAGCCGATCTCCAAGCTCACAACGCCTCACGCTGCAAGGCGGTCTGTCTGTCTGTCTGTCTGTCTGTCTGTCTGTCTGTCTGTCTGTCTGTCTGTCTGTCTGTAAGTCTATCTATCTATCTATCTATCTATCTATCTATCTATCTATCTATCTATCTATCTATCTATCTACAGTGTCGGCCCTATGGGGGGGCATTGGGGGGCAATGCCCCCCGCAGGTTAGACTTTGTGCACCCCCAGTTCAGATTGGCCAGATTTTTTAATTTAAAAAAAAAAAATTAAGCAGCGCAGTGCAGCGCAGTATAGCCTGCCTTTTTTTTCTCCCGCTGTGGAGTCTGTGCCTGTGGAGATGCAATGCCGACATTACATTAAAGACATTATAATGCTATAATTGTATTTGTTGTTGGTGCATATAGGGGCAAGGTAAATTAACTGAATTAACCGAAATATAGTTACAAAGCACCCCAAAAATAAAATATCCATCCAATAACCGTGTGTGTGTGTGTGTGTGTGTGTGTGTGTGTGTGTGTGTGTGTGTGTGTGTGTGTGTGTGTGTGTGTGTGTGTGTGTGTGTGTGTGTGTGTGTGTGTGTGTGTGTGTGCGCGCACACAGACAGACATCTTTCCTCTACAAATGAGACTAACAAGTCAGTCGAATCCCATGCTATGAGCTTGTAGATCTGCTGTTTTTGAAAGCATCTCTCTGTCTTGCGTGTAATTACGCACGTAACTCTGTCTGTCTGTCTGTCTGTCTGTCTGTCTGTCTGTCTGTCTGTGGGTAAGTCTATCTATCTATCTATGTATCTATCTATCTATCTATCTATCTATCTATCTATCTATCTATCTATCTATCTATCTATCTGTCAAGAATTACATTTCTCTCTATGAAGCGATATCAAGCGAAAATAAAACTTCGTATTTGGAAGGTTTTCTGGCCGACATCTGCTTGTGTGCGTGCGCTCACCACCGTGATGGAGTGTCTGTCTGTCTGTCTGTCTGTCTGTGATTGATTGATTGAATATTTTATTAGGCAAAAAATGTAAAACAACACATTTACATTTAAAATACTTTGTCTAACAGGTCCGTTCATAAAAGTCCTTGCGGACTTGTTTCCAATGAGGGCCTTGGTATTCAATTCATAGACATATATAGTGGCATCACAGTTCGAATATCATTACACAAAGAAAATAAAAAAAACAGCAAGAATATATATATATCTATATATATATATCCATACACATATATATATATATATATATATATATATATATATACATACATATAATACTATGTACAACAAAAGAAAAAAAAAAAAAAAAAAAAAAGTCTATCTATCTATCTATCTATCTATCTATCTATCAATCTATCTATCTATCTATCTATCTATCTATCTATCTATCTATTTATCTATCTATCTGTCAATAATTACATTTCTCTCTATGAAGCGATATCAAGCGAAAATAAAACTTCGTATTTGGAAGGTTTTCTGGCCGACATCTGCTTGTGTGCGTGCGCTCGCCACCGTGATGGAGTGTCTGTCTGTCTGTCTGTCTGTCTGTCTGTCTGTCTGTCTGTCTGTCCAATCCAAAACAGCGTGTGTGTGTGTGTGTGTGTGTGTGTGTGTGTGTGTGTGTGTGTGTGTGTGTGTGTGTGTGTGTGTGTGTGTGTGTGTGTGTGTGTGTATGCGCGAGCGTGCGTGCGTGCGATGCGAAGCGTTGAAAGCTTGTAGCCTAGATCTGCTATTTGCACATAGCCTAGGTATAAAATAGGGCTAAAGTGGTTAATGTAAGTCAGTCGAATCCCATGCTATGAGCTTGTAGATCTGCTGTTTTTGAAAGCATCTCTCTGTCTTGCGCGTAATTACGCACGTAACTCTGTCTGTCTGTCTGTCTGTCTGTCTGTCTGTCTGTCTGTGGGTAAGTCTATCTATCTATCTATCTATCTATCTATCTATCTGTCAATAATTACATTTCTCTCTATGAAGCGATATCAAGCGAAAATAAAACTTCGTATTTGGAAGGTTTTCTGGCCGACATCTGCTTGTGTGCGTGCGCTCACCACCGTGATGGAGTGTCTGTCTGTCTGTCTGTCTGTCTGTCTGTCTGTCTGTCTGTCTGTCTGTCTGTCTGTCTGTCCAATCCAAAACAGCGCGTGTGTGTGTGTGTGTGTGTGTGTGTGTGTGTGTGTGTGTGTGTGTGTGTGTGTGTGTGTGTGTGTGTGTGTGTGTGTGTGTGTGTGTGTGTGTGTGTGTGTGTGTGTGTGTGTGTGTATGCGCGAGCGTGCGTGCGTGCGATGCGAAGCGTTGAAAGCTTGTAGCCTAGATCTGCTAATTGCACATAGCCTAGGTATAAAATAGGGCTAAAGTGGTTAATGTATGTTTCATAATATCGTGATATATGTCTGACAAGTAACTAGTAACTAAATTTTTCAAATAATTGTAGTGGTAGTAAAACTACATTATTTGCCTCTGAGCTGTAGTGGAGTCGAAGTAAAAGAATTGGAAATAGCTCAATTAAAGTACAAATACCTCTAAAGCTACTTAAGTACAGTAGCCTACTTAAGTAAATGAGTTAAATTCCAGCTGTCTTTATTATTATTTTTATTATTATTATTATTATTATTATTGTTGTTGTTATTCATATATATGTCATGCTATTTTATTATTAATATATGTTATTATTGTTATTATTATTATTATTACCCTTATGACAATTATCACTATTAATATTATGATTATTATTCTTTTTATGGGGGGGGGGGGCGGGACACCACTTTGGATATAATAATAATCATCATCTGCATAAGATAGGCTATACGTACTTTTATGGATACTCAGAGAGAGACAGAGAGAGAGAGAGAGAATCTGACTATATAGTGGTTAATTTAATGTACCTGTTCATTAATAATCATCGTATTAATCTTAACACTGACAACAGATACATTGAAAATATTTAATATTATTTCAAATACACAACACACATTTTTTTTTGTAGACATGCATTGGAAAATACAGCCTAATAGCACAACAGCAAATGAGATGTACACATGTATCCATATTGACATGAAACGATGATTCATTTACCAAAGTCACATTGTAAGCGTGGGATCACTCGATGTACATTATACAAAACCAGCACAGCACAATAACACTCTATCAAATCTAAATAAAAAATCTATGGATAACAAGGACTTTACACAAATAAAAATCATGCCATTGGTATGACATTCAAATAACCCCCCCCCAAAAATCCAATAATTACAAATGATGTTTCATCAACCATGTACATTTTCTATATCGGTGTTAAACACTCTTTGACTTGGCTCGTAGCTTTCAGTATGAAATAAAATACAGTCTTGGCAAAACATAGTCCAGTCCTTTCCACGTCACATTTTTGGTCAATGTTGCAAGATGGATGTAGCTGATAGTAATAATCCAAATATTACTAGATCAATTCTGTTATATTAGTTAGGCACTTCATTAAATCAACACTCAGAAAGCGAGCAGCAGGCATTCATCATGGGAGTATTCAACAGTAGGCTACGTCAGTGGTTCTCAAACTTTCTCATGTCAAGGACCCCCAAATTGACACTTAATAGCCCGCAGACCCCCATTTGAAAAGATATGCCAGGGACCCCTATAAGAGAAGATTTTTACGGCTCTATAGCAGTGATTCTCAACCATTTTAATTTTAAGGACCCCCAGTTTGACATGCATTAGGGCTACGGACCCCCATTTAATGGCATTTCCATCTCTGGCACCCCAATTTATATTGTAAAATCAATGTTAATTTAACTCTGAGAGTGTAACGGGTCCATTTGGTTCCATTTGTACACTCTCAGAGTTACAGACCCATAAGGGTCCATTTGGTTCCTATCCATCATTTAGCTGGGTACCCCCTGGAACCCCCTCAAGTACCCCTGGGGGTCCCCGGACCCCACTTTGAGAACCAACGGGCTACGTGCAAATAGCAGATCTAGGCTACAAGCTTTCAACGCTTCGCATCGCACGCACACACACACACACACACACACACACACACACACACACACACACACACACACACACACACACACACACACACACACACACACACACACACACACACACACACACACACACACACACACACACACACACACACACACACACGCTGTTTTGGATTGGACAGACAGACAGACAGACAGACAGACAGACAGACAGACACTCCATCACGGTGGTGAGCGCACGCACACAAGCAGATGTTGGCCAGAAAACCTTCCAAATACGAAGTTTTATTTTCGCTTGATATCGCTTAGAGAGAAATGTAATTCTTGACAGATAGATAGATAGATAGATAGATAGATAGATAGATAGATAGATAGATAGATAGATAGATAGATAGATAGATAGACTTACCCACAGACAGACAGACAGAAAAACAGACAGACAGACATTTGTTTTGATATCATTTCAACGGGGCATCAGTTTGTCATTCTAATAATAATATGAAGAATAATAACCATCTTATTGACTATATGCGCGGAGTGTGAGCTTGGAGATCGGCTATTTTGGGCAAAGAGTTATCGGTGTAGAGGGGGGGGGAGCAGAACACGTGCGTAATTACGATATTATGAAACATACATTAACCACTTTAGCCCTATTTTATACCTCGGCTATGTGCAAATAGCAGATCTAGGCTACAAGCTTTCAACACTTCGCATCGCACGCACGCACGCTCGCGCATACACACACACACACACACACACACACACACACACACACACACACACACACACACACACACACACACACACACACACACACACACACACACACACGCTGTTTTGGATTGGACAGACAGACAGACAGACAGACAGACAGACAGACAGACACTCCATCACGGTGGCGAGCGCACGCACACAAGCAGATGTCTGCCAGAAAACCTTCCAAATACGAAGTATTATTTTCGCTTGATATCGCTTCATAGAGAGAAATGTAATTCTTCAAAGATAGATAGATAGATAGATAGATAGATAGATAGATAGATAGATAGATAGATAGATAGATAGACTTACCCACAGACAGACAGACAGACAGACAGACAGACATTTGTTTTGATATAATTTCAACGGGGCATCAGTTTGTCATTCTAATAATAATATGAATAATAATAACCATCTTATTGACTATATGCGCGGAGTGTGAGCTTGGAGATCGGCTATTTTGGGCAAAGAGTTATCGGTGTAGAGGGGGGGGGGGGGGAGAGCAGAACACGTGCGTAATTACGCACGGATAAAAAACTGCATGCTCTGTCTGGTCGGGACCAGGGGCTGTGGAGGCTGGCAGAGGCTTGCTTGGCACTCGTGCCAGAAGGGCGGGGGAGGATCTGGCGGGCACGGCGGAGGCGGCGGTTATGGCGGAAGATCTGGCGGACGCGGCGGTTATGGTGGAAGATCTGGCGGACGCGGCGGAGGCGGCGGTTATGGCGGAGGATCTGGCGGACGCGGCGGTTATGGCGGAAAATCTGGCGGACGCGGCGCCGGCGGCGGAGGCGGCGGTTATGGCGGAAGATCTGGCGGACGCGGCGGAGGCGGCGGTTATGGCGGAGGATCTGGCGGACGCGGCGGTTATGGCGGAAAATCTGGCGGACGCGGCGCCGGCGGCGGAGGCGGCGGTTATGGCGGAAGATCTGGCGGACGCGGCGGAGGCGGCGGTTATGGCGGAGGATCTGGCGGACGCGGCGGTTGCCACGGCGGTTGTGGCGGCCGCCACGACGGCCGCCACCCGCCGTGGCGGTCGTGACGGCGGTTGTGGCGGCCGCCACGACGGCCGCCACCCGCCGTGGCGGTCCTGGCGGACGCGGCGGACGCCGCGGCGCACGCCACTGCCACATTTGGATCTCGCCCCTCCTGCTCCAGGTGGCGCTATAACAGTTACAGGCCCATGTGAAAAATGTGAGACAGAGGTTCTGAATTGGCATCCAGGGAGTGTCTGTGCACAGTTTCACAGCGACCGGGCCAACGGTGCCAGAGATTAGCTGGTAACGCACGAACAGGACGGACGGACACACACACGGACGGACGGAGGGTAAAACATACTGTACTCTCTCGCCATGCCTTTCGGCCTGGCGGAGACAATCTATTAACAAATCTATCTGTGCTTTATTGCTGGTCATGTGTGTTTGTTTATAAAAAGATTATTAATCATTAAAATGACAATATTATTTCACGTTTAATAAAAAGATTAAGACATTCATAAAGAATATATAAACCATTTCTAGAAGTTATTGTGTGATTTTATCATTAATACATTGAAAATTCTTCATACAAGAAAACAAAAGAAACTAGAAAAAGTGCTCCTCGGAGCACAGGTCTCCGCCAGGTAAGGTACATTATTCTGGCCTCCTGGTGGCGCTATAATAGGCCAATGTGAAAATGGTGCCATTTATTCTTAGGTCTTTCACGGCAATCAGACTCAGCATTCATGATTTGAGGCATTTTGTTCCAAAAATGTGTTTTGCTAAATTAGACCTGCTGGTGGCGCAGGCCATAACAGCAGGCCAATGTGGAAAAGGGTGGCATTTCTTCCTCGGCCTAGTGGGAATGTCTGTGTGAAATTTCACGGAAATCGCAAGCTGCGTTCATGGTTTGAGGCAGTTTGTTCAAAACGGACCAATCCTGCAAACTTTGCATGGCAACCTTAACCAATGAGGATGGAATATGGGAAATCGGACAGATCAGGGTTGATCACATGACTATAGAGATACTGTGTACCGATTTGCATGACGTTTGGTTAAAAACTGTAGGAGTAATGTGAAAAAATGGGTTTTGCACAAATCGGCCTCCTGGTGGCGCTATAACAGGTCCATGTGAAAAATTTGAGGCAGAGGTTCTGAATTGGCATCCAGGGAGTGTGTGTGCACAGTTTCGCAGCGACCGGGCCAACGGTGCCGGAGATTTGGTGGTAACACACGGACAGGACGGACGGACGGACGGACGGACACACGGACGGAGGGTAAAACATACCCTCTCGCCATGCCTTCGGCCTGGCGGAGACAAAAAGTTATTTCTGTAAAAGGCCTACTCCAGGAAAACACAGACACTTTCTGCTAAATTGATCAACATCATCTCAGATGTTGTTCAGTATAGATAACGTGTCCCGTTTAAAATGATTCAATACTTAAGGTACAGTATAATTTACTGTATACTGGCTCAATACTGTAAGGCCGGAAATAAAGAACGCACCAGTGCCAACTCAGGTCTGTTTTAGTAAGTACAGATTGTCTAAGTGGTTAAGTATATATAGATCTAGAGTTTGACACACATGAACCACAAGGGAAGAGGAAGGAAGGTAACGCCCAACAACTTCAGTGCATTTATCTCAACTGAACAAACATCACATTAAGTGCAACTTGAACACATTACAACCACAGAACAATTTATTCCCTCCTCTGTCCTATAGCACAGTGGTTCTCAACCATATCATTGCAAATCATCAACAGTAGTGCAGACACACCCCAGGGAGAGGAAGGATATACATAATGAAAGAAAGAGGTTTACTGTTTTTGAATAACAGCAGTCCATTACCTTAAGAGTCAGCAAATTGCAACTTAACAAAACTAAATCCTTCACGATGATCTTTGGTACACGTCAAAATATTAAATCTAAATCCATAAATCATTCCTGTTCTATTTCCAGCTTGGATGGTACTCCACTGCAAAGAGTTGAACACACCAAATACTTGGGCCTGTGGCTAGATACCGAACTGTCATTCAAATGTCATATTGATCATATTATAAGAAAGGTTAACCTCAGTATCGGTGTTCTCTATCGCTCTAGAAACTGTTTTACATTCTCTGTTAGGAAAAGACTAATATTACAACTTATTCTACCGATATTTGATTATGCCGATGTCGTGTATCAAGCCGCATCCAAAACCAACCTGACTATGCTTAATATTGTATATAACAAACTGTGCAGATTCGTCCTAGGTTGTCCTTTTACAACTCACCACTGTACTATGTATGAAAATCTTCAACTGCCCTCTCCCACAATAAGAAGACAGTGTCACTGGTTACAGTTTATTTTTAAATGTATACATTTCAAATATCCTCAATATCTCAAACAGCTTCTAAGACCATCCCCTAACAACTACCAGTTGAGGCACTCCACGCAGCCTTACTTTTCTGTACCTACAGTCTCCACATCATTAGGTAAGAGAGCCTTCATGTATAAAGCCCCATCTGATTGGAACAATCTACCGGTAAATATTCGAACCATAACATCTTTCAATATGTTCAAAAGTGCACTGGCTTCTTACAACACAATCTCCTGTACATGTCCGTGACCATTACATCACTACACTTTTGTATACTATCTGTTGCTGACGTTGAAAATGACAATGATATCTGACTCTGAACAAATGGTCCATCTTTTTGTGCTTGCTTAGAGTATACCCTGATTGTGTTGTCCTATGTGTTGTTTCTTGTCCGGTTGATGTTTTGTTTTCAGTTTTTTGTTATTCGTTTTTTTTATGTTACTGTATACTGTACTGCTGTCTCTAGGACCCCCTCGAAAACGAGATCCTGAATCTCAAGGGGTTACTCCTAATAAAGAATTTCAATATAAGAGGTCATAAACACTAAGCTAATAACCTGCCAGGCATCAAGGTGTGTCATATCAAACATAATCCAGGGATACCACAAATCACTGGGATGTCACACCAACAACAACATTCACTTCTGGTTAGTGGATTTAATTAAAATGATTTTGATTGTACAACCTGTGGTTCAAGAGATGTAGGCCAAAACCTTATTTCAAACGGTATCTTATTTGTGTGTGTGTGTGTGTGTGTGTGTGTGTGTGTGTGTGTGTGTGTGTGTGTGTGTGTGTGTGTGTGTGTGTGTGTGTGTGTGTGTGTGTGTGTCTGCATGTCTGCGTGTGTGCGCGTGCGTGCGTGCGTGCGTGCGTGTGTGTGTTTGTGTGTGTGTGGCATGAGGACACAGAGTAGACTCAGTGGAGTAGATGTCTGGAGGTGAAGCATGCTGCAACCTGCAGCTGCCATGGCTATGAAGGTTATCTGAGGTTTCATCTCCACACTCTAACAATGAGAGAAGACACTCTGTCTCTGCTTACCAAGGCCTCAAAACGTCATATCATACTTATGTAATAATAATAATACAATAATAATAATAATAGCTTGAATTTATATAATTCCAATTATGAACCCAAGGACGGTTTACATCAAAACAATGAACAACCAACAAATAAACAACCAAACAAAACAACAAACAACTATTTGCCATAAGCCTGAGAGAGTCTTTTCAAGGCAGCCTTAAAAGACTCCAGTGTTGGAGCACTGGGCGAATATCCATTGGGAGAGAGTTCTACATGGTGTGTCTACGTGTGTCTGCCACATTGAAGGTTCGCTTGATAGTTCGGGGTACAGAGAGGAAGTCCAAGTCTGTGGACCGCAGGTTCCGTGACCAATATATCCATTCAGGACAGAGAACAGGATAAAGGATAAACTAGAAAAAGTGCTCCTCGGAGCACAGATCTCCGCCAGGTCAGGTAGGTTGTTGTAGGCCAGCAATGTTCGGTATTGGGCAATCAGGATGGAATAGGAAAAATAGGACGGAACCATTTGCATGATGTTTGGACAAAAGTTGTATAAAAAAGAAAAGCGTTGCAAAAATCGGCCTCCTGGTGGCGCTATAATAGGGCAATGTTAAAAGGGTGACATTTGTTCCTCAATGTAGTGCGAATATGCGTGCAAAGTTTCACCGCAATCGGACGCTGCGTTCATGATTTGCGGCATTTTGTTCAAAACGGGCCACTCCTGCAAACTTTAGATGTCAATCTTAGCCAATCAGGATGGAATATGAAACATCTATCAGATCTGTCTTGATCACATGACTATAGAGATCATGTGTACCGATTTGCGTGAAATATTGATAAAATCTGAAGGCTTAATATCCAAAAATGTGTTTTACATAAGTCGGCCTCCTGGTGGCGCTATAAAGGGCAGATGTGAAAAATGCAGGGCAAAGGTTTTTCCTTGGCTTTTAGGGAGTGCACATACAAAGTGTTACACAGATCGGTGCAGTTATGGGTAAAAACATGAATCGGGCTGTTATAGCGCCACCATGAGGCTGATTTTACATTTTTCAAGTGGCATTTCTTCCTAGGCCTAGTGGGAATTTGCGTGCGAAATTTCATGGAAATTGCATGCTGTGTTCATGATTTGAGGCATTTTGTTCAAAACTGAGTACTCCTGCGAACTTTGGAAGCCAATTTTAGCCAATCAGGATGGAATATGAAAAAAGACCTGTTTTGTTTAATGACTATATCGATTTGCAGGATTTTGGGACAAAATATGTAGGAGTACTGTCCAAAAATGTGTTTTGCACAAATCGGCCTCCTGGTGGCGCTATAAAAGGCCCATGTGAAAACTTTGGGGTAGAGGTTCTGCTCTGGCATCCAGGGAGTGTGTGTGCACAGTTTCGCTGCGATCAAGCCAACGGTGCCAGAGATTAGCTGTTCACAGACAGACACACACACACACACACACACACACACACACACACACACACACACACACACACACACACACACACACACACGGACGGACAGGGGGTAAAACATACTCTCTCGCCATGCCTTTCGGCCTGGCAGAGACAACAAGTGAAATTGGGAGTGATTGCAAAATGAAGTGAGCAGACAACATTGTAACTGGAACATTATACAATTGATGCAGATGAATGTGTACTCTCTCTTGATTGGCTGAAATTGGCAACCCGCCTGAAAATGTATTTGCTGTGTATTAAAGAGTTGGAGAGACAGGGAGACCCCTGTTACTGAACAAACACTCACAATAGAGCTTTAACATTTTAACAAAAAAAGTTGACTTAGTTTTAACCACAAAATATCACTTAGTCTACCTTTAACTCGGTTAACAGACTCCTCTGTATTGCATCATTGTGCACGCAGACTCTCATGCTCTGTCTGGGTGAGTGTTTGTACAACTCTCCAAAGGGTATGAGTCACACTCTGCCAACCGCTGTACATTCCTTTCCTTGTCACAAATGACTTGTCCCAAACTGCTTGTGTTCTTATGGTATGTGTTGTTGTCATGTGTTGTATGTGAGCTGCCAGCTGGTGCTGTGGGAACAGCACACGGGCACGACCCACACTAACATACGTGGATGACTCTCTAGGTCGTCTGAGGACAGGCGCACGTGCGTGCGTGCGTGTCACAAGGACACAGAATAGACTCAGTGGAGTAGATGTCCGGAGGTGAAGCTTGCTGCAACCTGCACTATATGCAGGTTAACTGAGGTTTCATATCCACACTCTGACAATGAGAGAAGACACTCTGTCTCTGCCTTCCATCACTCATCTTTTGAGCAGTGGTTCTCAAAGTGTGGCCTGGGGACCCCCAGGGGTCCTTCAGGGGTCCCCAGCAAAACAAGGAACAGTTTAACCACTTTAACACTATCTTATATTCTGAATATTCTACAGATGCAGATTTGGTTAGATCAATACTATATCAACCTCAGCACTGATGGTGTGTCCAACAAAATCCTACTCTTTTACCCCCAAATATGGCACTCTCCAATTAATTGAAAACTTAGGCACTATAGTTACTTTTTACATTTAGATTTATTATTATTACAAAACACACAATAACCACTTCAGCCCTCAAGGACCCCCTCAAGGACCCCTGGGGTTCACTGCTCTTAGGAACACAGCTACCTCTTGCTGCTTTTTTCTCCACCTCCCCTAAAAGCGTGCATTCCTTGAAGGAACCAATCAGTTGGCTCTAAACATGCTTCTCCACACCTCCATCCAATGAGAAACTAGTTTCTCTTCCCTCCCGTCTTTATGGGAGAAGTTCTGGGAACTCAGATTAATGACAAACAGGAATAACATTATATCTGTCACTCCCCCCTGAATGAACCAATCACTGTTAGGGTCTGAACCTCCAATAAATACAATAAATACAAGGCATCGTGCTTGTTGTCTTCACAGTCTGGGCTTCACAATGAAGGTGGCTTTGCTTCTTTTCCTGTTCTGTCTGGCTGAGGCTGATGACGTCCGCAATGAGTTCAACTTGAAAATCCAACAGCTGAAGAGCCAGTTCGAAGCACAAATTGCACGCTTAATGGATATCTACCTTTCAAACATGAGTGAGGTCATTTTAATGTCTACTCTGGTTTCTTTTGTGACTCTTTATAAGTTACTTGATTCAATATTTAGATATTAGATATTGATAAAACGTTCTGTGTTTTTTAAATTCCTTTTTGCAATTGTTTTCTATAATTTGTATATACTGTACATCATACTATAATTAGTAACCTCTGTTTGTTTGTCTGTTTGTAGTGGTAGGTGTTTGTAGTGGTAGGTGAAGCTACCCGGTTCTCCTCAGTGGCAGGACCAATTGCTCTGATTTTGCACACAGCCAATGACCATTACCATCTGAACTTAACTGTGAAGCCCGTTTTTCGATTTCATCAAATCTCAGCTTCTTATTAGCGTTTTTGTGTAAAACACTGTCGCCATGGCGTCGACCGGGTATGGTCTAGTTTGTATAAAAATGTTAATAATGAAATAAAATACAATAAAATAAAGTAATTGAAAAACACGCATTAGAAGAACAATATCAGTCACCAGAAGCAGGGGCATGTGTTTACAAGAATCTAACATGGTTAAATGGAGTTTGTATAGGAAGTGGGAGTGGCTGATAAAATGAATATTAAATATCTAAATACTGACTCAAGCAACTTAAAAAGTATCTGGGGTGAAACACAAAAGCCCGAGTAGACGTTAAAATATGTGAAATATATATTTTAGAGGCTACATGCTTTTTGGGCAAAACTTACTTATACTTGACTACTATGACTTATAAATGAAGGCTTCAAGAAGTTCTAAACGTACAATGTGGAATTTGTTTCAAATGTTTCATCATTTCACCAGTGGTGTAAAGTAACTAAGTACATTTACTGAAATACTTAAGTACACATTTGAGGTATTTCTTTTTTACTTTACTGGACCATTTCCAATTTTCACTTCTACTCCACTAAATCTCAGAGGCAAATATTGTACTTTTTACAGCACTACAATTATTTGATAACTTTAGTTACTTTGTAGATTTAGACTATTATTACAAAACATTAACCACTTCAATCCTGCATACATTCAATGGGGAATCCAAGCTAATAGAAACTGCAGGCTTTCAATTCCAATAACTTATTCAATTATAAGTTAGCAGGCTATAATAGCCGTTGTTCTAGTGTAAAAAAGCTTATTATTGAAATCTTGTTTGTAAAGAAAATACATGCCTAATGATGATGTCACTGGTAGGCGGGTTTCTGAACTGTCCACAGCCCTTCTCTGAGAAACAGAGTAGAACAAATGGTGCCATTTTATCATGAGCATTAATGAGGACCAATTGTATAAAGATAGGTTGAAAACAGATGAGGTCGTCCTTTTACCCATTAAGACCTGGAACGCATTTTTAGATTTCTTTGGGCTATTCAAAAATAGCAGATTTTGTATATCTGCTATTTTTGGAGATTTTTTTTTTAATATGTGCAAATCTTTGAATATATATATATATATATATATATATATATATATATATATATATATATATATATATATATATATATATATATATATACATTTTAACTCAAATCTTTGCTTCTGGGGGTCCCTGGAACAAAATATTTTGAGATGGGGGTCCGCGGCCATACTGTATATCATTTTGTTGGTCGTTTGAGAAAAAGTTTGAGAACTACTGATATTAACATAATTTTTTTCAAAAAATGGTTAGGATTTAGAAGACATTTGTAGAATCCCCAGAAGCAAAGATTTGAGTTAAAATGTTTGCTTTAAAAAATATGTATTTCAAATGTGTATACAAATTTTCAACATTGCTGATATACTGTACAAGCTCATAGCGTGGCACTCTGTGCCGCACTATGAGCTTGTATATCTGCTATTTTTGAATAGCCCAAAGAGATATAAAATGACACAGATCCTTCCCCGGTCTAAATGGGTTAAGTAAAACATGCAAGCACTTTTTTCACCTCTGAATTTCACTTAATTAATGAATTAATAATATTTTTTTCAGATATGGCTTCCAGACCGTCTGCAAGTGAAACCAAGATGGGAGAGCTCCAGACCAGACTGAGTGAGTGAGAAGCTAGTGGAGGAACTGCAGAAACACATAGAATATTTGTTTTTAAACCACAAAAAGTCTAAAAAGTCTGAACTGATGCTGTCAAGAATGATATTCCTCAGATACATATAGAAAGTAAATACATTTGAAAGTACTTAATATCTAATCTAATTTTAATCAGTATCTATAGTTAAAATTAGGGTATATTATTTGGTTAAAACTAATAGGTTTTTGTTAAAAGGTTAAAGCTCTTTATTCTGATGGTAATTATAGTGTTTGTTCAGTAACAGTGTTAAATAGCTCTATATTGTGATAGTAATCATTGCCATAGAGTGTTTGTTCAGTAACAGTGTTAAAGGGCATGAAGAACACTTTGGTAGAGGTTTGGGTTGTGTAGTTACCTTGCCATGATGTACTGTAACTCCAAGGTGGACAATAAATCAAAAATAATTGCTGCATTGATTAAACATTGATCATTGATCAAAATATGCTCCTCATTGACTTACTGTATATTGTACGGTTAAACAGCTCTCAAAGTCACTCTTTTAGCCGGTAAACAAACACACAAAAAACTGATCCAGACAATATAGAACATCACATTTGATTTTTTAATAAAAATGTTAACTTCCTGTTGATTTTGCCATTTGAATTAGTAAGAAAACCCAGACTGGATCCGAGGATCTGGATCTTGAAATTATAAAATCAACAGAAAGTTAAAATTTCTATTTTAGAAACAAACAGTACTGGGTTTGGTGATGTTCTATATTGTCTGAATCAGTTTTGATTGTGTTTGTTTACAGGCTAAAAGAGTGGCATTGAGAGCAATTATTTTTGATTTCTTGTCCACCTTTGGAGTTACATCAAGGTAACTACAAAACCCCCATACCTCTACCAAAGTGTTCTTGTCCTTTAAATAGCTCTTTGTTGTGCTATAGTGTTCAGTCAGAGGTGTCTCCATGTCTCTCCAGCCCTTAGGTAGGTGACAAAATATTAGCCAATCAGAGAGGGTACCCATTTATCAGCTTCATTTTTATAGTGTTCTAGTTCCAATCTGTTAATTTATTTGTGTAAAAACTTCCAATTTCACTTGTTCAATCTGTATTGTTCTCTATCCTGATTGGATTTTTTTTATCCCGACCTGATTGTTTTGCTCTGCTTAATAAAGAGCTGGAGAGACATGGAGACTGTTACTGAACAAACACTCTATAGCAATGATTACTGTCAGAAATTAAGAATATAAAGCTACAAAACAACTATATCCTCAAGTTGAAGTTAGGTAGTTTGAACGACATTTGAGGATCCAATGGAGTTAAGAGGTTTAGTCAGAAGTTTACGATTTTTAATACTTTTCATTCGTCTGTGAGTGAGTGGGAGTGGGTGTTCAATAGCACAGATGAAACAATGTAAACAAAAAAGTTGAACAATTGAGATGGCTGGTTTCTGCCCAACAGCGATGCATAGCTTCATAGACTTCATCAGTGGTGTGAAAAAAATGTGTTTTTTTTGTTTGTGTATACATTGTCTTTTCTATTAACAAGTTGGATTCATGTTAAGGTACACAATGTACTTTCAGACATTTAACCACTTAAACTGTCTATACCTAGTAAACTTGACCTTTGGCTCTGTACTTGGTCTGCTCTTTTTTCCCCTCTACACCAAACCTCTTTGCCTCGTAGATCTGCTGTTTTCTGCGAATCCTCCCACCAGAATAGGGATGTAAGGGGTTGATGTAAGGAGAAGAAAAAAATAAAATACTCCTATTACAAAGATTTGGTAGCCCCCCTGTAGTAACTGTTAGGACACCCTAGTGGTCCCGGGGCCCCTGTTGAAGACCCCTGAGGTAGGCTAAAGTGCACATTGTTTGAATATGCTTGGCACTTTGACATTTAAGGCCTAATATGTCAACAGTTGCTACAACCAGTTGCTGTTTGTTTGTTTATACATTGTCTTTTCTATTAACATGTTGGATTCATGTTAAGGTGTAATCTCAGACATACAGATAATAACAGATCTACAAGCTCACAACACGTCGAAACGCGACACACTGTGAGCTTGTAGATTTGTAATTTTCAAATAGCCAATGTACTGTATAGGTTTCAACTGGTTACACTGATTTTGATGCTGAACTAATTCTACTATGGACCCTCTGGAACCCCCTCAAGGACCCCAGGGGGTCCCAAGACCTCAGTTTGACAACCACTGTTCTAGAGCATTTTGTAAACAACTGGGCAGAGCCATGGTCAGTCCTTTCATGAGGATGAGGAGGGACTAGGACGGGTGGGTGGTCTTGTAGAAGTAGGTGGAGGGACTGGTTCAGGTGGGTGGTGCTAAGGTAGAAAACCAAGTATACTTAATGAACTGGTGGGTGCGTCCACATAAAAACATAATTTTAACACTTTCAGTACACTTTTCTTTAAAAAAGGGAAGAAAAATCACCATTTGATCCTTTGCTCAACCTTCACTCCCTTTCTCTGCTCGCTCTGCAGGGTCATCCTACAGAGCACCATGCAGACTGCTCTGTCTTTCTGTCTATGGTGCTGAAGAACCGGTCTGTTACGTGTTTGCTTCAGGTGGGGGCTCTAAAACCAATGCCTTGCTCAAGGTCACTGACAAGAGTTTCTCCTTAACATGCATGCGTTCTGGGGTGTGAGGAAACCCAAGTGAGCAGTGGGAGAACATACAAACTGCACACAGAATTATCCCAGTCAGGTGTTTTCAAGATAGCTATTATTTACATCGTTTATATGAATCGGGGGACAAGCCTGATAAATATTTATCTTACCTGGCTAAAAAGAGGGAAAACTCACAGACAATTGTTTCAATTAAGGATTCTGAGGGCAATATTACTTTTGAGACCAAAATCATTAACACTGTGTTGGCTGATTTTTATAAAAAACTATACACCGCAGAACAGAGTAATGATGCCCCTGAACTAATGGATGATTTTTTTCTCCAGTATTAACCTCCCTGTGATTTCAGATGAGCAGAGGACTATTCTAAATGCCCCTATCACAAAGGAATAGATCCTTACAGCCCTTACAAAACTTCAATCTGGTAAATGCCCTGGCTCTGATGGCTTTGGATGTGAATTTTTAAAGACATTTCAAGATTTATTGATCGATCCCTATTTGGCCATGTTAAATCACTCATTTGAAACAGGGATCCTTCCCCAGTCTTTGAGGGAGGCCAATATTACATTAATCCTTAAAAAAGGGAAATGCTCTGACGACTGCGGCTCGTATAGGCCTATTGCACTATTAAATTCTGATTTAAAGCTACTTTCAAAAGTATTGGCTCTACGTCTTGAGCAGTTTCTCCCTCTTATTATTAATATGGATCAAACAGGATTTATCAAGGGCCGGAACTCCTCTGATAATGTACGGAGGCTCCTTAATGTTATCCAATACATGCATAGCCGTAAAAAGGTCGGGCTGGTGCTCTCCCTGGACAGTCACAAGGCCTTTGACCGTGTAGGCTGGCCTTACCTCTTTCATACTATGGGTGTCTTCGGTCTGGGTGATACATTTATTAAGTGGGTTAAGATTCTGTACAATGACCCTCAGGCAGCGGTTCTTACAAACGGCCTTAGGTCTAAAAACTTCACTTTACAACGCTCGAACAGACAGGGTTGCCCTTTGAGTCCTTTGCTATTCGCCATCGCCATAGAACCGTTTGCCCAGGCCGTACGCCAGTCTCCTGTGGTCTCTGGGGTTCTGGTCGGAGAGAGGGAGCATAGGGTCACTTTATATGCTGATAATGTTCTTTTATTTTTAACCAGACCAGATCTCTCTGTCCCCGGTGTTATGGAAATTATTGACAAGTTCGGATCCTTCTCG
The DNA here is from genome assembly GCF_963454915.1 of Gymnoscopelus microlampas. Lineage (NCBI taxonomy): Eukaryota > Metazoa > Chordata > Actinopteri > Myctophiformes > Myctophidae > Gymnoscopelus > Gymnoscopelus microlampas. The sequence continues at coordinate 36,296,675 of NC_139956.1, read as the reverse complement.
GGTTTTAAGATTAACTTCTCCAAATCAGAGGCCATGCCACTGGGCTCCCTCCAGACTGTTCCGCGGGCCCCTGACCCGTTTCCATTTCGATGGTCCCCTGCTGGCTTTGTCTATTTGGGTGTCCATATAACTCCCCTATTTGAACAAATGTACAGTGCCAACTTTACCCCTCTTCTGGAAATTGTAAAGTCTGACCTTGACCGGTGGACATCACTACCACTGTCTTGGTTAGGTAGAGTGTCGCTTATTAAAATGAACATACTTCCAAGGTTATTATATCCACTCCAAATGGTTCCTATTTTTCTCTCAAGCAAGGTGGTTAAGATCATTGAAGGCTGGCTGAGCTTGTTTATTTGGAGCAAGCGACGGCCTAGGTTAAAACTATCAAAATTACAACTATCTGGCCCTGAGGGTGGTCTAGACCTTCCCAATATAAAATGGTATCAGGCAGCTGCACAGTTGCAATTTGTAGCGGCCTGGTTAAAGGGTGACCAACCTTCAATTTGGCTAGATATTGAAGCTGCACAGTGTGATTGTCCTCTCCGGAATCTCTTGTTCCTTACAGACCCTAAAACAGTGAAGAAATGTAAAAACCCTATTGGCTCCAACACGCTTAGGGCTTGGAGGGTGGCGAAGCTCCTGGAGGGCCGAGCCAAAATATCATCACCTCTCACCTCAATTCAGGGGAACCCAGCCTTCCCTCCGGGCCTTAATGACCTTGGGTTTAATTCATGGAAAGATGGTGGTATAACAACACCAGGGCATTTGTTTGAGGGTTCTTTGCTCATGTCATTTGATCAGATACAACAAAAATATGGTCTATCTCGCAAACATTTTTTAGATTTTTACAGGTGAGGGATTTCATTCTCAGGCGCACAACACTATCAACTAACATAGGCACCTCTCCAATTGAAAGGGCATTGACAATGGATTTTACAAAGGGTTTTATTAGCATTCTCTATGGCCTGTTAAGATCCAATACGACTGTTAACACCCTGGATACTAAAAGGAAATGGGAGAGAGATCTCGGGGTTGAAATTGCAGATGAAGTTTGGGATGAAATATTTGAAAATGCAAAGAAACTCTCTATATGCAATAGAGCCTGGTTGGTTCAGTTAAGAAACATACACCGATTACAGATCACTCCTAGCCTTCGCCATAAAATGAACCCTAATCTATCACATCTCTGTTTTAAATGTAAGATTGAAGAGGGAGACTATATTCACTGTATATGGTCATGTCATAAGATCGAACGTTATTGGCTGGGTGTTGTGCAGCAGTTGAATGTGATTTTCGATATGGAGTTTGAACCTGACCCTATGTGTTTGTTTCTGGGACTTCCTGATAAAAAGATTATTGACAAATTTCATAGACGCTTGTTTAATCTGTTAACCTATGCTGCGAGGAAAAATATTCTGTTGTCTTGGATTAATGAGAAACCACCAACAAAGAAAGACTGGCACAAAATAATCATGCAGTGCATGCCATTGGAATTTTTAACCTGCCTCCTACGTTCCACAACAGATGCTTTTTATAAAATATGGGACCCATATCTACATTTTATTTGTCCTCAATTGGCTGACACTTTAACGATAGGGTTCCTTAACAGGAGTGATTCCGCTGACCTTGATGTATAATGTCTAAATCCTTGCTTGTTTATTTTTTATTTTTGTCTTTTATTTTCATCTTTTCTGCTGTGGATGTTTGTACTGTGATCTATATTTCTTACTACTGATTGTTTTTGTTTTGTTCTTGGGGTAGTTACTCACCCATCTGTGTAATGTCAAGCACCAATCATGTATATATATATATATATATATATATATATATATATATATATATATTGTGTTATCTTTTGGTCCAATGTAAGTATGTGTAATCTATATTTGTATCCGTGTCCTTGTCCTTTTATAACGTGTCTGAGCTGAGCTGTTTGTCTTGTCTTGTTTTGTCTTTGTGTAAAAAAAGAAAAATCAATAAAAATACTATTGGAAAAAAAAAAGATAGCTATTATTTAGTCCTCCTGATAGATCTGCTAGCATGGATTATACTGTACTGTAATAATAAAAATTGACTTGCTGCAGTAGGTGTACATTTTTGCAATTAGTGGATCTCCTATTTTTATATTGTTTCCATACAGATCAGCTACAGACCAGTTTTGACCAGTTACAGACCAGTTTTGACCAGTTACATGATGACATGAAGATGAGGCACTGTGGTGAGTGAGACGTAACTGTTTTTATTGATTGTTATATGATGTTGTTCATTCATTTGTCATTAAGTTGAGGGAGAGAAAAAACAACAGTGTCCAACTTCATTGTTTTGTTGTTAGAATCACCTGGATGGCAGAAGTTTGACAGAGGTTGTTATTACATCTCTAATGAGAAGAAATACTGGGAGGAGAGCAGACAGTGGTGTAGAGACAGACAATCTGACCTGATTGTCATTAAGAGCAAAGAAAAACAGGTAGTGTGTGCATGTGTGTGTGTGTGTGTGTGTGTGTGTGTGTGTGTGTGTGTGTGTGTGTGTGTGTGTGTGTGTGTGTGTGTGTGTGTGTGTGTGTGTGTGTGTGTGTGTGTGTGTGTGTGTGTGTGTGTGCGCGTGTGCGCGTGTGCGTGCGTGCATTGTATCCAATTCCACTTAGTGGAGACACAAATATAGTTTACAGTTTGTACATTAGTAACCAGCAGCTTTTCTGTCCAGGACTTTGTTGCCAGTTTCAACAAGAAAGTGTGGCTGGGTTTGACCGACAGAGACAGAGAAGGATCATTCCAGTGGGTAGATGGAACACCACTGACCACACCAACGTAAGACTGATCATCTTCATTTTACCTCCATTTTTCTAAAGGGTATTAAATGTTTACAAATCTACTTCACTGTCACTAAGACATCTGATGTCTTCTCAAAGGGTGTGTAGAGGTACACTGACGTTTCATGAGCAGTGTTGGGCAGTAACGTGTTACTTATTAATATATTACTGTAATATTATAGTATTGTAATTTGAATATTATTACATTAGTGATCCAAGTACCAAGTAACCTTACGTTACCAGGCCCGGATTAACCCTTAGTGGTGCCCGGAGCTATACGACCCGTTTCGGTGCCTCCGAAACAGGCCGTGCCCGTGAGGCCATGCCTGTGCATGTCTTCACTTTACATGTATGGGTTGTATTTTGTCTGAGCTGCGGTGTGTCTGTGTCCAGCTGCATAGAGCAGCCCAGACCCAGAGCCATGGAGCAGTCCTTTCAAGGAACTAGGAGGTCACACGCGCAAATAGAACGTATCTACAAGCTATCAACACTTTGCGATGCTACATATTATTAGCTTGAAGATCTGTTCTTTTTAAACATGCACCATCGCGCAAAGTTACGAGCGCAGTTCTGATGAATTTACTGATGAATTGAGTACAATGGACCACAATGGAAACAAGCCCCCATGGGGCTTTTAGTGTTATCCTTTTGGCATAACCTTTGACTGTACTACCTGTATTGTTAACAATTGTGTTAATAAAGTATTCAATCAATCAATCAATCAATCAATCAATGACGCAGCCTACGTGCAGGTCTGTGGATTTATGGTCTGGGGCAGGTCAGTGTGTGGCTCAAACGAAGCCACTGCCAGGCATGCACAGTACACCCATACAGGAATACTTTCAACATTTGGAAGTATCGTCATTATTCAGAGTTTATTTCAGTCAAAGATACAAACATAGTTGTCCATGTTTGAGAGGCTTCATTGTGTTTAGTGCTGCTTTTAGGATGTGTTTGACTCCTCCTGTAAGGATATTAATTAATTCTTAACCGTCTGGCAGAAACCTTGTATCTCCATATTTTGACATCTTATATTTCTTTGTAAATGAACGCCCTACTTCATTATACAAGAGTGTCGCACAGCACAAAAGTAGTGAAAATAGCAGATTTACAAGCCCAAAATGCATTGTGGGCTTGTAGATTAGTTATTTTCACTATTTTAAAATGTTTTTAAAATAATAATAAAAAAGGAATGGTTTTGACACTGGGTTTCCACCCGACAGCAACAATATGGAATACGAAGAAAAACAGTAAAAGTAATATAAAGACCAACACACACAGGCGGTGAACGCCACGCGTCAAAACAGCCGTCCCCATTATTTTCAATGAACCTACCCAACACCGGCGCCGTCAGACGCGCCCCTGGCGCACGGTCATGCCTCGCCCGGCGCTCTGATACGCCGCTGTTCTATTCCCAGGCGTTGCCGTGTGTGATTTTATTTTTTTATGCACAATTATGTGTTCTATTGAAATAAAAAAAAATATTAACAAACATTAAATTAAACGACTGCCTGCATAGGGAGGGATAGTTCAATATTTTGTCCACGTGTTGGGCATTTAGGCTATCAATTCATAATTTATTTTGCTATTATATATGTTCCTACTTCTCCAGGTACTGGGTCCCTGGTGAGCCTGATTTTGAACGCATTGAGGCTGAAAAAGGCTTTTACCCTAATGCAGAAGAAGACTGTGTTGAGTATTATGATGGGTCTCAGTCTTCCTCTCCTAACAGAGGATGGAACGACCACCCGTGTTCTCTCTATGAAAAGTACTGGATCTGTGAAAGAGCTCTGTGGTGAAACCATCATGTTCACAATGTATCAGTTAGCTGGTGTGTTGGTACAGCTACATGATGGCTGTGTTTACATGTGGTAGTTTGTGTGTTTGGTTTAGTTTGTCTGCCTTGCATTTCTACCCAATATGCACTGTAGACATTATATTACAATTTATATTCATATTTTCATTATCTAGTTAAAGGGGAGCCAATAGAATGTGATTAACATTAATCTAACAGACATCTGTTCCATTTTAATACCATGTTTCATGCAGATTAATATAATATGTGTTCCGTTCTTAAAACAGTGTAAGAGAAGTTCTGCATCCATTTCTCACCAGTATTAAGCATTTTATTTCATTGTATTTGCCATTTAACTTTCTTATTGCTTGATTATGTGCTTTACATAATCACGTAAGCCCTATTTTATACTTTGCCTATTGGAAAATAGCAGATCTACAAGCTCATCGCAATGTGTTGTGAGGTTGTAGATCTGCTACTGGGCCACAATGAGAACAAGCTTCTATGGCTTTTTGTATTATTCTTTTAGCATCATTATAAAATCATACCACTGTACTATTTGCAAACTGTTAATAAAGTATTCAATAAATAAAATGCTATTTTTATTTTTAGGGTTAAGATTTTCCTCTCAATCATATTTTTTTCCTTCTGTGTTTAAATGTAAAGCACTAGCTACATGTTTTGTATTACAGGTGATATACAAAGTTGTATACAAGTTGTATTAATGTAGTAGTAGTAGTAGTAGTAGTAGTAGTAGTAGTAGTAGTAGTAGTAGTAGTTGTTTTAAAAACACATTCATGAGACAATGCTCTCTCAAACAGTATGTTTATAATCATGCAAGACAGCATATATCAATGTTTATAAAGTATAGGTTGTGGGCATATTGCAGATTATACATAAATACTATTCTCACGTTGAATTATTATTATATTGTATCTCTTAAAACAGAAGTATACAGAAGAACTGTATGTGCTAATTTGAGCATTAATCTCTCATGGAGCATTGAGCTTTGTTAACAACTTGGAAATGATAGCAGTACTCTAGCCCCACCTTGTGGTGGGTGAATGTTTCACTACTAGATGAAACAGAGTTCAGGTTTATTCAAATAGAAGTTGAACAGTACTTTTAGTTTAAAGTACCAAAAGTAAAAGTACTAGCTATGCAGAATGTCCCATCTAGAATGTGTAAAAGTCTTTTGAAAATAGCAGATTGTGAGCTTGTAGATCGGCCAAAGTTTAAATAGGGTTTAAGTGGTTAATGTATGTTTTGTAATAATAATCAAGATATACAAAGTAACTAGTCACTAAAGTTTTCAAATAATTGTAGTGGAGTAAAAAGTACAATATGTGCCTCTGAGATGTAGTGGAGAACAAGTAAAAGTAATGTGAATTGGAAATACTCCAGTAAAGTAAAAAGTACCTCAAAGTTGTACTTAAGTACAGTACTTGATTACAAGTACTTAGTTACTTTCCACCACTGATTCTACTCTAGCAGCAAACATAAAAAGCAGAGCCACAGTGCCCTCTAAGTTTGGGCAAAGGACCATCATGGTGGAATATTTTCCCTTCTGTAGCCTACTGTGAACTGATGGATGTGATTTATTTCCACATTTTCCTTGTTATATGGACCAGCTATTACTACACATCTGTGACAGGTAACATAACCTATATATTACATACTTATAACCGTTATTTACTGTCAGGCTTTAACAGTGAGTGGTCGGACACATACATTAACATTGTGTTTTACTTTAATCAGAGTACAATTCACACTGTTTAAATGTATTTATAACTCAGGATAGCCCACCGTCCAGCATTCACCCTGGACAGTGCAGAAATGTTATGGAAAATTACACAATAATCGTCAGGATTCCGAGTAGCCTTTGCCATGGATCACACAACGCTCGTCCGTCATGAGCGTCATGGCTGAACTTCAACCTGGTGTTTGCACGTTCTATCTTTTTGGTCTGTATATCTACATAAACGTTCATATTTCAAATATAAAGTGTTGACCTCATGGCCACGGATGTTACTATTATCTACAGGTCCTCAAAAGTACTTGTTTTTTCCGTATTGTCCAATGAAAAACATTTTAATCTGATTGGTGGCCATTTTCTCAGATTTTTTGCCATGCTTTCAACTATATGACCCTATCGGCTGGGAGGTGTATTGCACTCTGATACATTATAACTCTATGAGAAAATGGCCACCAATCGGATAAAACTATTTTTATTGAACAATACGGAATATACGGGTACTTCTGCTGGCCCGTACATAATTTTAACATCCGTGGCCATGAGGTAAGAACTTTATATTTGAAATATGAATGTTTATGTAGATGTACGAACCGTAAAGGGAGAAAGTGCAAAAAACAGGCTGAAGTTTCGTCATGACTGTCATGATACAGTATATGTAGGCAGCTTCAAGTGAAATGCAATTTGACCCATGGGGGTTTACCAGGCTAAATCTGGATGAGACATATTAGCCATGGTTCACATGACGCATGGGGGGGCTACACCCAGATATAAATAACACATGTTTATTAATAGGTTGTAGACAGTGGTGTAATTGTAACTAAGCTTGGTGTGGTGTAAAGTAACTACTGTAAGTACATTTACTCAAGTACTGTACATAGGTCAATTTTGAGGTATTTTTTACTTTATTGGAGTATTTCGAATTTTCTGTACTTTTACTTCTACTCCACTACACCTCAGAGGCAAATATTCTACTTTTACTCCACTACAATTATTTGAAAACTTTAGTTACTAGTTACTTTGTAAATTTTGATTATTATTACAAAACATACATTAACCACTTCAGCCCTACATACATTTCAGCGTTTGAAAAATGGCTGAAATGTATATAGGGCTCACAATGCCCACAATGCGACGCATTGTGAGCTTGTAGATCTGCTATTTTTGAACGATTTTTTAACACGTTTTAAACGTTTGAATAGTTCTGAAATGGGACTTTCTACGTAATGAGTACTTTAACTGTTGGCACTTTAAGTACATTTTGATACCAATACTTTTGTACTTTTAGACTATTGTATTGTGACAGTTGTGTGCAGTGATGCATGATGTTCGCCCTCCAACCGAGCACTGCCGTGGCACTCCAGAAATGGCAGGGGGTTCCCAAAGGATGTAGGGGGGTCCCCAGATGATTAGCTTAATGTGCAACAATGTTTTCTCACTCAACAGCAAACAAACCAACATACAGACAGTATAAGTGTATACAGGGTATCTGCACATTTATAAAGTTACAATTTAATGACTTTTAAGACCTTTTTAATACCAAATTGGCCAAATTGTCATATATTACATAAGAAAGTGGAAAACATAGTGAAAATCTAAGTCTATCTACAAGCTGCGCATTTTGAGCTTGTAGATCAGCTATTTTCACAATATTTATCTGTGGAACCGAGTCAAACTAAATGTAATGCCTACAATGCCAAGTGCTTGTCAGGGAGGGGGGTCCCTAGTTCAAATATGATTATTTTGGGGGGTCGCAGCCTGAAAAGTTTGGGGACCCTTGCTTTATGGGACCCCTGGAACACCTTCAAGGATCCCTCATTTAGAGAAGCAGTGGTTTAAGTAATGGACCCTCAGGTTTCATTATATACTATTCAAGCTAGCAGCATTATTGTCGGCGTGGCGGAGTGTGTGTGTGTGTGTGTGTGTGTGTGTGTGTGTGTGTGTGTGTGTGTGTGTGTGTGTGTGTGTGTGTGTGTGTGTGTGTGTGTGTGTGTGTGTGCGTGTGCGTGTGTGTTTGGCCGCCCGTCTGTTAACAGCTAATCTCCGGCACCGTTCTACTGATCAGCGTGAAACTGTGCTCACACACTATCTGGATGCCAGAGCAGAAACAGTCCAAACATCATATAAATCGGTAGACATGATCTCTATAGTCATGCGATCAAGACGGATGTCAGATTTTTCATATTCCATCCTTGGCTAAGATCTAAAGTTTGAAGGAGTGGCTCATTTTGAACAAAATGCCTTGAATCATGAACACAGCGTCCGATTGCCCTGTAAGGCTTAGGAAAAATGCCACCCCTTCACATTGGCCTATAAAGTGCCACCAGGAGGCCGATTTTTACTAAACACATTTCTTTATATTACTACACATTTTGTCCAAATATTGCGCAAATCGGTACACATTATCTCTATAGTAATGACTGAATTCTGAACATTGCTGGCCCACAATAACCTACCTGACCTGGTGGAGACCTACAGTATGTTCCTAGGAGCACTTTTTCTAGTTACATTATACATTATGTTTATATTTATATGTTATATTATATTATATTATGAGCTGTGACTAATATAGCTGACCCACAGCGTGTCGAAGCATGAGCAATCTACAACTAGCAGTCTTAATTAAATTCAGCCCTGCACACACACACTTCGGCTGCATCGCTTTAATAACCTTAATGTTTACAGTCGGAATAGTTGACAGCCCTACTTTGCAGAGACACATGCAAACAGCATACATCTATCTAAATAAAGATAAAATTAAACAAAGATGAACATCATTACACTAAAGCCATTTTGTTTTGTTTTAAGGCAATCATCGGGTAATTGGGTCCTCTCAGGCTGTGCTAGCCAAAGTTGGGGATGATGTGACTCTTCCTTGTCACATTGAGCCATCTGTCAACGCAGTCAAGATGACGGTGGATTGGTCGAGACCTGACCTGAAGCCAGCATATGTGCACATGTTCCAAGACGGACGTGAGATTATCCTTGTTCAGAATCCATTGTACAAAGGCAGGACGTCCCTGTTTGATAAGAAGCTGCCTAATGGTAACATCTCACTGAGGCTCTCCTCGGTGCGGCTCTATGATGAGGGGAAGTACGCGTGTTTTGTTGCAACCCTGAGAAGCAGCACTTGGATCCAGCTACTTGTTGGTAAGATTTGGTGCTCAAAACATGGATGAGCAGGAGAAAATCATTTTCACTAAATCGTTTTTCTTCCATAGCCCTTTTTAATTCCACTTCTCTAGATAATAGATAGAGGTTGGTTGGTTTGTTTGTTTGTTGGCCCAACCCGATCTCACACAACTTAGTATAGATTGCACGGAGTGTCATTTCGTGCATAGACAACTGGAAAACCCGAAAAGCCGTGCATAGCCGCCTCACATCTCCCCCATTGACTAAACCATTTCGGAGACGCAGTCTCAAGCGAACTGGAGCCATGTGAGGGACCACGAGTGAGCTAAAGCGAACGAGTTGCCGCCCCGAACGTTGCGACGTTCGCTTGAGCCTACTCAACGCCGTTTGAGTTATGTACCGATAGGCATTGTACATTTTTTTGTAACCGGTTACGCCCACCGTGGGACTCTTTTTTCAGGTTTTCTAGGCGACTATGCATGGAATGACGTGCACTGGGTCCGTGCAATGTATACTAAATTGTGTGAGATCAGGCTGGTTGGCCGGTTGATAATCATGTTTATTTATTTTTGCAGGGGCAGTGTCTCAGCAGGTGATCACTTTAAATGGACCAAAAGATGGTGGCTTATCTTTGACATGTGATTCTGGGTGCTGGTATCCACAACCTGAGGTGTCTTGGCTGGACAGTGAAGGAAACCTCATCTCTAATCAATCCTCAGTGACAGACAACAATTCCCAACACTGTTATGTTGTCCAGACGAATGTTACAGTGAGGCAAGCCGGACGTGTGACCTGCAGAGTTCACCTTCCACACATCGACCACACTGATGAGATACACACTGTCATCTCAGGTAATTAACATTTCCATCAGTCTTTAAGACCTTGAGGAACCTCTGACACCTCCTTATTGTAAGACTGCATTAAGTTGGTGCCAATACTCGATATACATTATGTAAATACTCCAGTGAAATGAAAAAAAGAAAAAAAAAAAATCTTTTGACTAAGAGGGGTACATGTCACAATTCTCCAAATCAAAGACTACAAAGACTGAAAATACAAAGTCTGTATTGCGATATCAGGACCATTATTATGACGAAAACATAATTTCCGGGTCTTTCAGATTGACTAAGAATAGCTTTCAAAGTTTTTAACAATAATGCCTCAAATCATGAACGCAGAATGCAATTTCCGTGAAATTTTGCACACACATTCTCACTAGGCCGAGGACATTTTTCAAATCAGCCTCATGGTGGCGCTATAACAGGCCGATTTGTGTTTTTACCTATAACTGCACCGAGCTGTGTAAAACTTTGTATGTGCCAAGGAAAAACCTTTGCCTTTTATAGCGCCACCAGCAGGCCGACTTATGTAAAACACATTTTTGGATTAAGCCTTCAGATTTTATCCAAATTTCACACACATCGGTACACATGATCTCTATTAGTCATGTGATCAAGATGGATGTATTTGATTTTTCATATTCCATCCTGGCCAACATTGACATCTAAAGTTTGCAGGAGTGGCCCGTTTTCAACAAACTGCCACAAATCATGAACGCAGTGTCCGATTGCGGTGGAACTTTGCATGCAGATTCGCACTACGTTGATGAACAAATGCCACACTTTTAACATTGCCCTATTACAGTGCCACCAGGAGGCTGATTTTTGCAACACCTTTCTTTTTTATATAACTCCTACAAATGTTGTCCAAACATCATGCAAATCGGTACACATTATCTCTAGAGTCAAGTGAGCAAGATGGTTCCATCCGCTTTTTTATATTCCATCCTGATTGGCGAAATTCCGAACATTGCTGGCCCACAATGACCTTCCTGACCTGGCGGAGACCTGTGCTCCGATGAGCACTTTTTCTTTTTCTTTTTCTAGCATTATTTCTTACTCCTAGCTGAATCTTTCTGTATCTATCCTGTGTCACATTACTGCTGTCCTGCCATGACAACTGCATACAGGTCTATCTATCTATCCGTCCGTCCGTCCGTCCTTCTTCTTAATATCACTGTTGATTTGCTTGATTTAATTTTATAATGTTGACATTTGTGTCATGGCTCACTGTCTTACAGATAATATCATTCAAACTGGCAGGCATGACCTTAAGGATCCTTCAGTGACTCAACTAACTGGAGGAGCTTTAGCAGGAATTATTATTGCAATCATCCTCGTGGTGGTGCTAGCAGCAGCGATGTGCTGGATCACATACCGTAAGTCTTCAACTGATTGGTTGACTACTTCATTTTCCAAATCTGTACGTGATACATCCATCCATGTATCTATCATGATAAAATGTATAGTTCAAAATGATTAGTGAATCCACACTGACCAAACAATGTCTTGCATCTCAGTACACAGCTGAATGCATTCATGCTAATTCTGGTGTCAATCTGTTACGCTATCAATCTGTTCAGACCCAGATACATCACTAGGACACATTTGTGTTTGTGCCTGCGTGTGTGTGTGTGTGTGTGTGTGTGTGTGTGTGTGTGTGTGCGAGCGAGCGAGCGAGCGAGCGTGTGCGCGCAAACGCATGTGTGTGTGTGTGTGTGTGTGTGTGTGTGTGTGTGTGTGTGCATGCATGTGTAGTATGTTTTGCATATATGCAACTTTTGACTCTTTAAATGCATGAGTAACAAGCAAATGTAACTATAATATGAATCCAATATTTCTTGTTTTCTCAGATAACGCAGGGAAGCAAAATGGTGAGAAGCTGCATCTTCTAACATTTCTTTATTCAAGAAATGCACAATTATGTTTGCAAGAGTTAACATTATATATATATCTGCTATCCTGTCCCCTCTATAGAACAGGAAGAAATTCAACCTGTAAGTAAGTACAACAACCATCCATCTATCTGAAATGTATCAAGTGTGTGTGTGTGTGTGTGCGCGTGTGCGCGTGCGTGCGCGCGTGCGTGTGCCCGTCTGTCTGTGAGCAGCTAATCTCTGGCACTGTTGGCCCGATCACAGCAAAACTGTAATATAAATGCAATATTTCATGTCGTTTCAGATGACGCAGGGACGCAAAGGGGTGAGAGGCTGTAACTCTAACATTTGTTTATGCAAGAAATGTACAATTATGTTTGCGAGAGTTAACATTATATGTAATATCTGCTATCCTATTCCCTATAGAACAGGAAGAAATTCTGATTCAACCAGCACGTAAGTACGACATCCATCCATCCATCTATCTGAAATTCATGAAGCGTTTGTAAAGTTCATAAACCTTTTGAAGTAACTAGAAGCTCGGCCCTGCTACGCAGGGCCTCGCGTCTAGCCCGCCGCCACGCCCATGTAGCGCCCGCGGCCACTTGGCAGCGCATATAAGTGGCGTAGCGTCCTGAGAGCCAGTGGGGCCGTGGCTCGGTCAGTGAAGACCCTGTAGCGCGGATGATATGTGGCATAGAGGGGCAGATTTTAAATCTCCAGAGGAAACATCCGTGGGCTACCATTGGTTCAGCGATGTGTGCGGTCGCCCTGCGGCCCCTCCTCCTCCACCAATGTGCAGTATTGAGAGCCCTGACGTCACAACATTTGGAGCGATGGGCACTGCACTCTGGTTGGTTAGGGTACACCTAGGGTCCAGGTAGAACCCAGTTAAAGCCTGCATGGGCAAACCCAGTTAGGACCCGCCTTGGTCCCACATAAACGTGGCTAGTTGGGGCCCACCTAAGGGCCAGGTAGAAGCTACTTATAGCCCGCATGGGCATCGCAGTTAAGACCCACCTCGGCCCCACATAGAATTGCCATAGAAGTGTGTGTGCACAGTTGCGCTGCGATCAAGGCAACGATGCGGGAGATTAGCTATCCACAGACGGACGGACAGGGGATAAAACATACTCTCGCGCCATGTCTTTCGGCCTGGCGGAGACAATAAAAACGCTAAAGTAAAGGAAAGGACCATTACTGCAACAAAAGTAGTCAACAAACTATACTATAAAACATTGGGCACATTGTCAAATAATATAAGAAAGAGGCAAACATGTTGAAAATAGCCGATCTACAAGCTTACAACGCCTCAGTCTCAACGTGAGGCGTTGTGAGCTTGTAGATCTGCTATTTTCACAATATTGACTTATGGAACGGAGTCAAACAAAATGGGGGGGTCCCCAGTTCAAATATGATTATTTGGGGGGGGGGGGGGGGGTAGCCACTGCCCTAATCGGACCGAAATGAGCTGAAATTACTACATTACCATAATGCAGCCTAAACGTGCGTTGCACGGGGCGGTCCTGCCATTATGTTAGTTACTGGAGTTGCTGTGGAGCTACACCAGAAGACACACAAGGCCACAACATACGGGAGGCATGCGTTAATCCGACAGACCTTTTCTCCGACTATGTGGCATCCGCGTGCGGTTAGGGTTAGGGTGCGGGTTTGGTTCGGGTTTAGTATTGGAAACGTCGGAGCGCTGCGCTGTCGGAGGAATACAATGGACTAACGGAGCAGCAATAATAACATTTACCGCACGAACGTGCATTGTTGACAAAGTGATTGCACAGCCGCTGCAGGCATGACAACCACGTTAGCGTTAGCTACATGCCAACTATCACAGCGCCCTGTCCGTCGTCGCTGCGACTGACTCTGATGGCTACAGCCATAGATATATAAACACTACAGCAAGCTCTCTGAGATGCCATTGTCTGGAAACTGCTCTTAGCGTGACACGACCAATGAGAGTGAGCGCTTTCGTTGTTGCTAAGATACGGTGCATGGCACACGGCGTCTCTGCCCCATAGCTTGTAGATCTCTCACACATGATTGGCGTAGGCTGCGTTGCCAGGTCTGACTTTTTGTATAAGCAATGGTCGGCGGATTTTTTGGCGCTTTTGGTGTCGTTCGCATAGTGCGCACGGCAGCGCTTGTTTCGCGCACGTCAGCGCGACGTGGCAACGGACGTGGCAACGTGAAAGGGTGGTCACTGTTTCGCAGATGATGATTGGCTGGTGAGATTGACCACCCGGAAGTAAATTGCGAGCAGACACTTTATGACACTTTATGATTATTAGAAAAGGAGGCACATGTGAAGGTTGAAAAATGAAAATTAAGTAGAATTACTTATATACTTTTGCATGAGCGATTTTTGTAGCAAGTTGGGAGTAAAATGGAGCAGTGCTTTGGCCGTGAGTTGTTCCTTAGTGGTTGAGGTTCCAAAGGCGCACGGCTCTCTGATTGTATTGTTGGGATGTGAACTGCCTCATATGTAAAACAAAGCACTGGTTCTTTTTTATGTGATTTTATGTATTGTATATAACATCATCATCAATTATTTTCCTATGTTAAGAGCACAGAACCCCTATTTGTAACTAGACCTTTCAGGATGGGAACCCCTTTTGGTGTTCTTGTTGCTATGTACAGTATATAGCAACATACATTTGTTGTAATTTTTGAAAAAAATATTTGAAGTTTTTCAGAAAACTTTTAGAAGGCGTTTTTAGAATCGGTCTCAGGTCTAAATGTGATAACACAGTTTGTGTTGCTACTCCTACCAATTTTGTCCAAACTTCACCCAGATTGGTACACATTATCCCTGAGGTCATGTCATCAAGATGTATCTGAAAGCCAATCGTATAGTCAAACAAAACAGAATTTGAAAACCTGACAAAGTTTTCAGGAGGGGCACGTTTGCACATACAGTAATGCCACAAGCATGGCTGGACCCATTAGTGAGAACATTTGAACGCACACTCCAAGTAGGCCAAGGAAGAACCTCCATTCAAAAGTTTTTTTGTCCTGATATAGCGCCTCCATGAGGTCAATTTTAGCTACCTGGCCTGGTGCAGACCTGTGCTTCGAGGAGCACTTTTTCTAGTTTTATACAACCTTTATACCGATACATTTCTCTTGTTTTGTTTGCCAGATCCTTGTATGCCGCACCCTGATGTGTTTTGTGACGGCTGTGTTGTAATGATTAAGGGGACCAGGTATAAGTGTACAGTGTGTCCTCACTATGACCTATGCTCTGGCTGTCAGTCCACTGGGCTTCATGAGGAACACCTTCTGACGTCCATCCAGTCCCCATAACAGGTTAGAATATAATCATTGCTGTTGGCAGAAACCATTGATTTAAACACTGACTTCAATTCACTGTGTCATACAGTTTGACGTCTGTAAAAAACGTTTGTTTTTGTATATTACAGACAGCACACTTGTAAGGTTGTACATGCACTGCAGAATCATTTATGTTTTGTTTTTCACAATAGGTAGGCTAGGCCTATACCATTTATTTATCTATTTTGATTCACAATTAATTTAATGTTGAGACATTTCTATTTTAAGGAGAGAACATTATAAATGAGAAAATAAGTTCAAAGGCACGGCAAATGTATTTGTACTACAGATTGCACCGCCGACCCGACCAATATGTCTGAGTCATACAGTAGTGTCAGGGGCTTTGTCAGAGTCCTGCTGTACCAGTCTGTCTGTCCCCCTTTTGTGGCCTAGAATTTAATTGAATCGAATCGTGAAGATGCACACCTCTACGTTTGTAAGTGTTTTGTGTCTTGGTTGGCTAGCTTGCAGGGTCACACTATTCCTCAAACAAGATTAGACCATTTAAAATCCAGTAGAGAAAATGAAAAGAGTTGTCAGACAAAGGATAGGCGTGTTCTCTTCATCAAATATGAACCATACCTCATTTTAAGATGATGGATTGGGCTCAATTGCGTGTGAAAATGACAACTGCAACTCGTTGTAAACTATCGATGATGCCAGTTGTAAGATAGGGCCCGCACTGTAAGCTCTAGTCAAGAGTGCAGACCAAAACACATGAATTTCTTCAAACAATAACTGTCCCTTCCTCTCTTGTGTTTCAGACATGAATAAATCGATGGATGAATACAAAGAGAGACTGCTGAGCCTCAGACTGTATATGCATAAGAACTCTCTCCCTATGGTCCTGTGTCGGCCCTGGTCTTGTGTGTGATTACAGTACGTCCATCTGTGTCCGATGCGTTTCTGTTTGTCTGGTAGATTATGTATTTATTTGTCACATTGTGCTGCTGTAACGCCTCAATTTCCCTTCGGGGATTAATAAAGTATATCTCAACTCATCTCAAAATATAAACAATGGCTTAAATCATCTCAAGCAATTATAAAATGCACTGTGCATGTTTTTATCATCATCATCTGCCTCTTCACCAAAGGTATGCCTCTTGGCATAATAGGATGAATGCATATTGTTCAGTCCATTCCTCTTTGAATTGCCGATTTTCAGTGTACTGTGTGATTGATTGATTGATTGATTGATTGATTTATTTATTGACAATTTGCACATAACAAAACAATGTACACAGGGAATAGTCAAAAGGATAGACACAAGAAAGCCAGAAGCTTATTTCCATCGTGGTCCTGTTGATCTTGGTGTGGGTGCGGGCGTGCGTGCGAGTATCTGTATGTGTATGCGTCCATGCGCGCGCGCGTGTGTGTGTGTGTGTGTGTGTGCGCGCGCGCGCGCGCATGTGTGTGCGCGCGTGCGCACATGTGCGCGGGGGGGGGGGGGGGGGGGGGGGGGGGAATACGAACCCTAATTAAAAAATGTACTTTAGGTTGCACTGGTAGTGAGCCATCTCTTAAGGGAGAACTTAAAACCAGCCATGGAGCTAGTGGTCTTGATGTTTGTGTGCAGTTCGTTCCATGCCTCTGTTGCAGTGTACAGGAATGAACTTTGGCCCATGCAGCTGCTAAATAGGTGAGGCACAAAGTTAGTGGAGCTTCCTCTGGTTGAGTACCTATGTACTGTGCTGACCTTGGTGAAATAATCATCTAAGTACTTAGGTGCAGCATTATTTATGATCCTGTGGACCATACACATTTTTATTTGTATTACTCTTTCCTCGACTTTGAGCCTTTGAGCCACTTGAGGCCACTTGAGGCTGTTGAAAACTAAAAAACTAGACTAACATGTTAGTGAGGGACTAGTGGAGGAGAGATCCAGTAGATTGAGTAGAACTAAAAGACAAGTCATTTTATATAAGAAAAAGATGTATTTTTGGGGATTAAAAAAAATCCCAAAAAGTAGCACATCCAAAATTTCAAATGAATGGAGGACAAAGTACTCACATTTCCAAATGTTTTTATTGGCACACACCAATAAATGAACACATTTATTGGTGTGTGCCAATGAAAAAAAAAGTGATACCTTTTTGGGATTTTTTAAATTCCTACTTTTGATGTATACAAGTCATTTTATGGTGGTCCCGCTCGGGTGTTGCTCGCTGAAAATAGCAGCTCTACAAACTCACATCGTGTCGCAGCACGACGCGTTGTGAGCTTGTAGATCTGCTATTTTCAGCGAGCAACATCTATTTTCAGTATGCAACCAAGATCAGCCATTACATCAAGGCCAACCAAAATACATTTTACAAAATACAAAACTAGACGAAAACTAAAACTTTTCGGATGACTAAAATATGACTAAAACTAAATGAAATTGTATTCAAAAGACCATGAACCAAAATTAACACTGGGACAATGCTGAACATGAAGAGTGAACAGTGTGATCTGCTTTTAAGGCTGTGAATGATTTATTTATTTTGGCTCCCTCTAATGTCCTTTGTGTGTCATACCGCCCCCCCCCCCCAAACAAAACTTCATTAATGGACTGACTGAAGTTTTTGTATTAAAAATAGATTGTGTTAGTAGTCTGTCTGTATCATTAACAGATTTACACCTGCTTCAATTCATCTAAGTTTGCCTTTCATTATTCCTGCTATTGACTGTTTGTTGTCCTGCTCACAGAGCAGCTGTAAACTCTCTCTTCTTAATTTCTCCCTGGACCACAGTGGAGTGGCCAGAGCAGCAGTTTGATGCTTTGATCACATGTGTTAGTCATTAGCTGAGTTGGCAGTTTGTTTTCCTGTCAAAGTTATGTTTATGAGAAATAGCTTATTTTTTTTTGTTTAATTATTTTTCATTCTTTATTAATAAAATTGCCATTGTTGCTGCTTAACTTCTGTGTTTCCCCTTTATTTGTTGTGGCCTAAGGCTAAGCAACACCGTAACCACTTAAAATCTTAAACCCTATACATTTTTGTTTATCGAGTCCCCCAGAGGTACATACTTCATCTGGTTAAAAATACTGTTGAAAACACACTGACTCACATCTACTGGACAAGATGTGAGTCAGCCCCCCGCACATATTAGTGTTTTCTGCAGTGCATGTAAAGAGGAAGTGAATGTAGCAGCAGTGATATCCTGTCCATGAAAAAGAGCTAACGGTAACAGGCCTGTCTGGGGGGCGCAGGGGTGACTGTCCCCAAGCAACAAAACACACACACACACAAACGCACACACACACACTGCCTGCAAAGTCACACTGCCTTTAGTAGTCACAAGAACAAAGCATCCATCACTTACACTGTGCCCTCCTTTCTGCAGAGCACACACAGCTTCTCTCTTATATTCTGGGGTTTATTCTGATGAAAAAGATGTTGATTTGAATGTTGGCATCTCTAGAATGAGAAAAGTCTCCCCTGGATGAATTAGGAATGGCCCCACAGATCAGACATTATTAGCAGGGTGGATACTGTAGGTTTTGGAGAACAGTGAGGGCTTGATAAGGCCTGTATATTCTCTCTGCAGATCGGTAACTGTATTTCACGCTCTGGTATATTTGTGGCAGGGGTCATCGGACATCAGTGGGTATTTGTGGCAGGGGTCAGAGGGCATCATAGGGGCCACACTCTTCAAAGATAAGCCTCCTGACTTAATTACTGCCAAAGGTCAAAACGGCACAGAGCCAGTGTAGTGACAAATCACAGGAAACTTTGAGTCTCTGGTAGGAGCATAGACCGTAAAAATGAACGGACAAAGTGACGCCATTGGTTTCTACACACCGTAAATGAAGCCTATTTTTCAGCGATTTCAAATCCGCCATATTTCTATATCCGGTCCGAAATGCTAACGGAAATGGTGTGGGATCCTGACATTTTAAAATGTTGATGAATTGACTATATGAGAAAAAGGTGTGTTTAGTTTTAGTGGAGGACAGTCCTGTTTGTCTGGACACTGTTATTGGACTCCACTACTAAAGGTCACATGGCCCTGCATTCACATGCACACACCCACACATGCACGCACCCACGCACACCCACGCACGCGTGCACGTACGCACGCGCACATGCACGCACACACTCACATAGACAGCCCAGCCAGGTTGTGCGTGTGACTTCAAAACATTTGCAAAATATCTTTTTAAGCACAACATACTGTCACTGGAGCCATGTTTAAAACATCAACATCATACATTAAACCGTGCTTTACATTAAGAGGTTTTTAGGGTGTGTGTGTGTGTGTGTGTGTGTGTGTGTGTGTGTGTGTGTGTGTGTGTGTGTGTGTGTGTGTGTGTGTGTGTGTGTGTGTGTGTGTGTGTGTGTGGTTTAGGCTAGCGTCTAACCAAAGGAAATGCGCTCTTCAGCCAACAAGAAGCAGAGTGTGTGTGTGGTTTCATGTGTTATAGATCTTCGGTTTTCTCTTCTGGTTTATTACTGTACGTATGTGTCTGTTCACTTGGGGTGCTTTCTGTAAATGTGTGTGTGTGTGTGTGTGTGTGTGTGTGTGTGTGTGTGTGTGTGTGTGTGTGTGTGTGTGTGTGTGTGTGTGTGTGGGGGTTTAGGCTAGCGCCTATAACCAAAGGAAATGCGCTCTTCAGCCAACAAGAAGCAGAGTGATCTCTATCAAACAACATAGATTTTTACGCAGTCCGTCACAATGAAATTTGATGAAACATCAACCTATATGATAACATGTGAGTACTTTATTTCAATCTTAATTCAGTTGACTTACATTCAGTAAACATGAAACTTTATTTAGTCGAAGCTGATCCTCCACTGATAGTGGAGCGGCTAAATGCTTTTTATTGGCAGAATCTTTCAGTTGATGATAAAAGCGTGAAAATTGGCATGAGCAGTCTCCATGGGTCACTTGACAAGAAAATTGTCCGAGGCAGTTGTAATTTCAAGATGGCGGCCATTTTTCAAGATGGCCGATACCTTAGTGAACAGTTAAGTGATATGATGGTTTATTTGGTGATACAAGCATGAAAATTGGCATGAATAGTCTCTGTGGGTCACTTGACAATAGGCCACCCACAGCTACTTCACATTTCAACATGGCGGCCATTTTTCAAGATGGCCAACACTTTAGTGGAGCATTTAAGTTATATAATGGTTCATTTGGTGATACAAGCATGAACATTGGCATGAGCAGTCTCTGTGGGTCACTTGACAATAAGCCACCCACAGCTACTTGAAATTTCAAGATGGCGGCCATTTTTCAAGATGGCCACCACCTTAGTGGAGCAGTTAAGCTTAAGATACAAGCATGAAAATTGCCATGAGCCGTCTCAAAAGGTCATTTGACAAGAAACCCCACAACCACCGCTTGAAATTTCAAGATGACTGCCGCCCGCCATGTGGATCTTTAAATGATACCTTTTCTCATAGAAATGTATTGGGTTCCTCAAAAAGCTCTGTCAAGAGAGGTTGTTTGACTGTGTTTTGTCTGACTACTCGCCCACGACCAGTCCAGTTTGGTAAAAACCTGTCAGGAGTTGCCTCCCACCGGCATAGCTCTCAGGGTTCACTGAGGTACACAAGCTCCCTTACCACGACAAGGTAACAGTCACAAGGGCGGATTTATTTTTTATTTTTTAACTAACAGCCATTACATGTGTCAAATAAATACTAAGAAATGGGGAAACAAAAAATATGACTAATAAATGAGCACAGTTGTGGTGCTGATTAGCACAGTTGTGGTGCTGAACGGACAGTGCTCCAAAATTATAATTGAGCAATGGCTAATACTGAATGGCAGTAGCCACGGAACCATGACAAACTATACTAAGGAACTAAACTGAAAATATGCTTCACCGTTACGTATGGCAGTGGAAGGCAGTGGAAGCAATGTTACAAAGTAACAACTGAAAATTACACACTAATAGACTGGTGACAAAGTAAAACATGATGCACTGATGTGGCGAGGGGAAGCCGAGCCATAGGCTTACACTTGAAAACACAGAGGACAACGGGGAATAACTCTGGCAAAATAAACATGCAAATAGGTTCTAGCAGGGGCAACTATATAGGCATGTGCAACTGAGTCCATATCTGAAGCACTTACTGTACACCTTCCAGTACATGCCTTGGTGCACCCACATTTGGTCAACTCCCAACAACTCTCCGCAATAGGTGGAAGTGGAGTCCAGAAGACTTTCCACTTCTCGTCCTGTTCCACCCATCCCCAGTCAGATGGCTCGGCATTTGTGGATGTCGCTTCAATGCCTGTCCCCACACGTATCCAGCCTCATAAGAAGCACGTTTGGCATGCTCTTTGAGTGCTGCTTGAGTTGGTGGGATCAAGTCATAATGTCTTTGCTTTCTGGCAAAGAGATCAAGATGTAGATGCTCTCTTTTGGGCCCTTTCCAGCTCTGTGATGTTGAACCTAAGTTTACAGCTTAAATTATATTTTGCTCTGTTTCTTGTCAATGTGCTTTCTATGCCATCACCTTCATCTAGTCGGGTTAGACTAAGTAAGATAGGTAGAGCATTGATCTTATGAAATAATGCAACATTGCAATGGTATCATAACCAGTACGATCGTGCTCTCTGTTGAATAAACTCGGCTGAATGAGTTTTTCCTTGGTGACCTGCTGACAAATGAAACATCTGTCCCAGTTAGTTTTCTCAACTGTTATGATGGCTTCTGCCATGTCTGCAGCATAGGCAGAGGCCGAGGGTTTATCCTTTTACCACCTTTTACCAAGCACTTTGATGTATGGGATACAACTAAGTTCGTGCCTTAACCCTACACCTAGTCCGATCGTTCATCCAATGCCATTTAAATCCTGTGCGATCTGTACACCATCCGGTTAACTAAAACCCCATTAACCTTGGCTCGGCTCTCCCACGCTGGCACAACCTGTCAATTCAGGTGCGGCTATCTAATTGTTTTGGGGTAAATTAGACAGCATTTGGGGTACTAACTTTCAATTAGCTGACATTGAACCCCACTCTGAGTTTAACAGCAGTGATATATCACCAGTGTGCCCTGGTAGTGCGGATATTCACTCTTATCTAATCTATCTATGATCAACAAATCAACACAACTGTATTGTGATGTGTTAAAAGTTGTTCTTTAGCATAATAACAATAATCGTATAATTGTCCTTAATGAAAAAAAACATACATTTCTATGAGAAAATGTATCTTTTGAGGATCCAGGGGGCGGCCATCTTGAAAATAGAAATTTCAAGTGGATGTGAGTGTTTTCTTGTCAAGCAACCCTTAGAAACTGCTCATGCCAATTGTAATGCCTGTATCAACAAATAAACCATTATATAACTTAATTGCTCCACTAAAGTGTTGGCCATCTTGACAAATGGCCGCCATCTTGAAATTTCAAGTAGCTGTGGGTGGCCTATTGTCAAGTGACCCACAGAGACTGCTCATGCCAATTTTCATGCTTGTATCACCAAATAAACCATTATATAACTTAATTGCTCCACTAAAGTGTTGGCCATCTTGAAAAATGGCCGCCATCTTGGAAATTCAAGTAGCTGTGGGTGGTCTATTGTCAAGTGACCCACAGAGACTGCTCATGCCAATTTTCATGCTTGTATCACCAAATAAACCATCATATCACTTAACTGCCCACTAAGGTGTCGGCCATCTTGAAAAATGGCCGCCATCTTGAAATTACAACTGCCTCGGACAATTTTCTTGTCAAGTGACCCGTGGAGACTGCTCATGCCAATTTTCACGCTTTTATCATAAATTGAAAGATCGTAGCACTTAGCTGCTCCGCTATGACCCGAGTGTGAGACCCGGCCCACGGAGTGAGATCGGCCCACTGGTTTGTCTCTGTAATTCTCAACGACAAAAACAAATATTGTATTCATTGTTCCTTTAGTCAAATGTAGCCCGTTTCATCAAGAAAAAACTCTCACTTGAAAACCCTATGAGTAATTTATCAAAAGTGTGCCATGCACCTCATGGTGTTATGCCACATGTTGTTACCCATCAGATTCTGCTACTGCCTACCATATCTGCAGTGAGGCCAGGTCACAGAATATGATGGGTAACCACATGAGGTATAGATAGCACTGTGTCATGGGTTTGGGTGTAGACCCTAATACTACTTGATTTGATAGATTGGGACTGAATCAGCTGTGTGAGGCTACGTGCACACGAGTTTGTTAACACTGTTAATGAATGAATATGTTGGAATCTAAATGTAATGCTGAAATGAAAGGTGATGAGCACTAGGGATGAAAATACCATTGGGTGATCCACATCAACATTGGGCCGGTCAAGGTGTTGAATGTAAGGGCTGAATTGTTTTCACAGTCCAATCTTGTGCATGGATATAGCAGATCTACAAGCTCACAACGCGTCGCAATGCAACTCGTTGTGAGCTTGTAGATCAGCTATTTTCAAATAGCCTAGGTATAAAATAGGGCTGAAGTGATTAATGTATGTTTTATAATATAATAATTTATGTCTGCAAAGTAACTAGTAACTAAAGTTACTTAAACTGTGTTATGCCTAATTTATGCTCCGCTGTATGACGTGTCGAGCACTGAAAATAGCATATCTAAAAGCTCACAACATGCCACATCTGGTCTGCAACAGTGAGCAAACTGGCTTTGTTTGTGCTCGCTGCTCACCTTTCTTGGGAAGAAATTTAAGGAGTTGTTTTCCCTCAAACTGTTTTCTGTTTTTCGATCATATCTGGTCCAGAGCCCGTCTATCAGTGTTGATTTCATCGACTAAAACTATGACGAAAGATTTCCGCCGACTACCTTTTTTCACTAACAAAACAAAATAAAAACTAAGATATGATGACTAAAGCTAAACAACAAATAAAACTACAACTAAAAAGTAAAATGTTAGGTAGGGACGAGTGGAGAAAAGATAAAGTAGAACTAAAAGACAAGTCATTTCATGTTGTGTTGCGCTCTGAAAATAGCAGATCTACAAGCTCACGCGGCGTGAGCTTGTACATCGGCTATTTTCAGCATGCAACCAAGTGTAAAATCAGCCATTATACGACCCCATCAAGGCCCGCCACAATACATTTTAGTCGACTAAATCAACTGTAGATTTAGTCGGCTATAATCTTATGATATTTAGCTGACTAAAACTAGACAAAAACTAAAACATTTCAGATTACTAAAATATGACTAAAACTAAAAAGGAATTTTATTCAAAGGACTATGACTATGACTAAAACTAAATCTAAATTTGCTGTCAAAATCAACACTGCCGTCTATTGTATCCAGTAATTTCCACGCACACATATATTTGCACTAACGCCGACCCCCCTCCCCAGTTTGAGGACCCTGAGTCTACCCTGAATCACACTGAGGGGCTAAAAGCAGCCAAAAGCTATTCCACTTACACCCATAGGGGGTACAAAAAATGTCACTGTTTGTTTTATTAATATTGTTTAACTATATTTTAGTAATTACTCATAGTGTAAGGCAAACTGTTTGGCTGAGAGCACATGAAAAAGAGATGAAGAGAATATGAGTGAAACTTTGAGAGGATGTCAGAGACCACACACACACACACACACACACACACACACACACACACACACACACACACACACACACACACACACACACACACACACACACACACACACACACACACAGCTCTACTCTCTCTCTCTCTCTCTCCACACAGTGCTTTATCTCCTGCTCTGCTGTGGACCTGCTCAAACAGAGGGTGAGTCAAATGTAATGCACTGCATTATGGGAAGTGTAGTGTGAGGCAAGACAAGACAAGACATCTGTGTGTCCCAAACATGTTAGTACACAATACATGTTAAATCACAATCCACCGTAACAAATAAATGAATGTATAATTGTTCGGGATTCACAGAAAGTGAATGGGCAATACTGGCCATTCGAATACTATAATATGTATGCAGTGTGTTAGTAGAGTCAGACTTTTTACGCCTCTATTAATTTTTACACCTGAACTCACACTTTTTTTTTACCCCCCCCCCCTTACAGTGTCTCTGAGAGTCAGCCCTGAAAGATCCCAGTTCTTTCTACATGAGTCCATCTCACTGAGTTGTGAGAAAGAAGGGATCCCTACGTCAGGATGGTCTGTGAAAAGAGACACCAGCGTGAGCCTGAATGGAACCTGCAACTATGAATGGGGAACCATCAGAGGTATATCGGTATCGATTGATAGATAGATAGATACTGTGGATATATAGATAGATAGATAGATAGATAGATATGTGCCTCAGATCATTTCCCAAGCGCTACAATGAGCCACTTCAACCTGCTTAACTGTAATTATATTTAATTATAAGCAGATTGAAGCACAAAGTCATGTGCTTCAAGTACGACCAATAGATTTCACTTTAACTGAAGAAATCACTCTGTCTTTTCATTGTGATTGTGTGTAGGAGCATCCTGTATCGTGGTCCTGTATAGTTGGGACAACGGAGTATATTGGTGTCAGTCCGAGTCAGGAGAACTCAGCCGGTCCATGAACGTTATGATCTCTGGTAAGCAATATAATTACATCAATACAGTATAATCAATCTACTGTATTTTAGTGGTTAGACATAATTCACATCCTGTCATTGTTAACCCAGATATACATTCAAGAGGTACATGATGTATGCCTACTTCCTAGCAGTATTGTGTTGTGCTAACCTTGACAAGTCAAGCGGCTTCATCTGTTTTCTTGATAAAGTTTGAAACATAAATGATCTCCCAGGATGACCAACCTCAGACACGATTCATATGACGGCCAATACTTTTGTTTATTACACATTGGTTGAATGCTTGATTCTGATTGGTCAATCACTGAATTCAGAGTTCTGTTATTTCTGAATAATGACCGATGAGCTCTATAACAGACCGCTGTCCAATCAAAGACTCATATCAACCTGCGCTGCTTGATTTTACGCTGTATCCAACATGACAGCCATGTAAATTTCACACCATGTCATTTACAACTAAACATTGCTGTCAAGAATGTTTTTGAAAACATTTGAAGCGAGAAATAGACAATGCAGTAACCAAAAATATATTCTATTTGATCAACACTTTATGTTTTCTGAGGCGACCGTGTCCACCCAGCGCAACACTTAAAATGCTTCGTTTTGTTGTTACTTTTGGGTCAATTTATTAATTTAATTATTAAGTAGCCGTGTAATAAACGGGATAATTGACTGGTAGCCGTCAATTATCCCTTTATTCCATTATTCATTCACAAAGGCAATGACAATATGCAGTAGCATGATTAGATCAACACTTTACTCTAAAAATAGTGATGCCACCAACAATCATGTTCATAAGTACCTGCTGTTGGTTCTATAGATGTTCATAACTCACTGCTGTTGGTTCCAGATGGAGATGTGATCCTGGAGAGTCCTGTACTTCCTGTGATTGAGGGAAGTGTAGTCACTCTGCGTTGCCTGTCCAAAGACAATCCATCCTCTGGCCTCCCAGCTGATTTCTATAAAAACGGATCCCTCATCAGTGCTGAGTCTACAGGACAGATGACCATCCACCACGTTAACAAGTCTGATGAAGGATTCTACAAGTGTAACATCTCTGAACTTGGAGAGTCCCCAGAGAGCTGGATGGAAGTGAGAGGTGAGATAGTTATGCAATAATGGTAAATGGTAAACATAGACTAGTCTACTCAGGAAGTTGGGAATGCATGCCCCAGCCGGCCATACAATACTTATTGTTCCCATTGTTAGAGCAGTGGTTCTCAACCTGGGGGTCGCCAAATAATTTGGGGGGGTCGCCAGATTTTTTGGTGAATGTGAAGAAAAAAAAATGGAGAAAAAAAAGGTTCTTTTTTTTTTTAAACAAAATATTTTTTTATGTTATTATCAATTCATGTTTTATCAGTTCATTTACTAAATTCAAGATATATATATTAACATTAGGAAAACATTTTTAATGTAATATAATAAATAATTATCAAATAACCTATTATAATTAAATAACCTAACCCTAACACCGAAATAAAGTAACCAAAAAACGGGAAAAAAACAAACCCAATCCGCCCAGAACCTAAAAAAAAAATCCCCCGCGCGTGCATGCAGGGGGGTCGCGAGAAATAATATCATTATTTTGGGGGTCGCGGCCTGAAAAGGTTGAGAACCCCTGTGTTAGAGCACCTGTTGCACCCGTTTGTCTGCTTTTGTCCGTTTTATGCCCACTAGTATACCCGGGGATGAGCGCACTCAAATTACTCAAAAGACTTTGGGGTTATGCGATCTCCATATAGGCCGAACTCGGAATCTCTGTTGTTTACACATAAACGCTAATAAACAGCTTACATTTTGGGAAAGTGAAAAAGAGGCATCGTGGTTGTGTGCATATTCTAATGGACAATGCCCGTGTGCAAGTTCAGGGCAATTGCTCAACCCACTGAGGAGAACCATGCGGGACAGAGGTTTCCTTAATATATAATATACAGAGATCTCCATTATGTCCATATGGAGATCCCTGATCTCACCATCATACGTACTGTATGCCGATATCGGTCGGATCGGTGGTTCTGGACAACCGCCGATCCAACAGACTTCATTCACGAAGGGCACCGCACTCCCTCGGGGTCTTAGTGGTACGCGTGCTTAGTTTGAAGTAAATCGGTCACACACACACACACACACACACACACACACACACACACGCACGCACGAACGCACGCTCGCTCGCTCACTCACTCACATTTTAGTGTAGATAAAAAGAAATTAACCACAACGGATTTGCATTGGTGCTTCTGCCCTACTCTTGGTCAAAATGTCAATCTGTAAATATGTTGAGACAGAAATGGAATTATTTATTTAAAAGAGATTCACAGCTCTAACATGTGTTTAAATTCTGCTTACCCAGCCGCCAAAGGAAACGACCAATCAGACCCTCCCTCTCTGCCTCTATATTTCTACCCTCTGATGGGGGCTGGAGTCTCCATCTTTCTGCTGATTCTGGGTCTGTGTCTGTTGAAGAAATGCAAAGGTACATCAGTGAAGTTCAGACAGCCATTTAGAGAATGTACGTTTCCTGCAGAATCTACAAATCTACAGTAGGGATGTCCCGATCCGATCACGTGATCGGGGATCGGGGCCGATCACGTCATTTTCAAAAGATCGGAATCGGCAAAAAAAGATCGGGGATCGGAAAAAAAAAGAGAAAAAAAATCATATTTTTTTAAAATATTTTATTAATACAATATTATTATTATTGTATTTAACGTTCTTAAAGTCATCATTAACAGCGTCATATGGAGAAGTGTTCTCCCTCGGTAAAACACCTCGTAATGAGAAGTCTCTCTCGTCTCTGTCTGTAAACGTGTTGTATCTGCAGGCTGAGCTCTCCAGCCCTCCCCTCTCCACACACGCGCGCGCACACACGCGCACACACACACACCCACACCCCCACCCACACACACACACACACACACACACACACACACACACACGGTAGCCCCGTGGCGTTCATAGAGGGAGACGCACACAGGAGGAGTAGCGCTGGTCGTCAACGTTTTAAAACATCTTGGATAGACCACTGGAATAATAACTGATCATCTTACATCTCAAATAGTCTACTACTAACCTTTGTTGCTGTTGTCATCTCAAATTGACCAGCCAAACTAAAATCCACCATTTTAGAGAGTTCCTCCAACTTCCTTGGATTAGATAAGAGTGATCAGATGCGATGCGTTTTCAACACAAATGCGCATATTATTGCCAGTCAGCTGTGTAGCTGGTTAATGATGGCTCGTTGAGGCTGTATGCGCATTTGACCACATAGCAATCAACATCACTAATTAATGTCAGCTGTGTGTGTGTGTGTGTGTGTGTGTGTGTGTGTGTGTGTGTGTGTGTGTTTTCTGTAGTGTAGATCAGGGGTCTTCAACGTTTTCAAGCCAAGGACCCCCTAGCTGAGAGAGAGATGAAACAGGGACCCCCTACTCTATATTGTATATAATTGTGTTTCAGATAAACTTTTGCTGCTCTTTTTTCCCTCTACACACCTACTGTATAACTCTTTAGCAGATCTACAAGTAGCAGATCTACAAGCTCACAACGCCTCGCGCTGCGAGGCATTGTGAGCTTGTAGATCGGCTATTTTTGGCTAAAGTTCTCCTCAGAAAAGCGATGCTAGGGTTCAAGTGGTTAATGTAAAAACAAATAATCATATCACACAAAGATTTGGGGGACCCCCTGTAGTAACTCTGAGGACCCCCCCAGACCCCCTGTTGAAGACCCCTGGTGTAGATATCAAGTAATTCCCTGTAGAGCAGGGGTCTTCAACAGGGGGTCGGGGACCCCTAGGGGGTTCTCAGAGTTACTACAGGGGGGTCTCCAAATCTTTGCGTGATAGGACCTTTTTATTTTATTTACATTAACCACATGAACCCTAATATCCCTATATTCTGAGGGGAACTTTAGAAGAGGTAGAGGGGAAAAGAGCAGACCAAGTACAGAGCCTAGGCTCAACTTTACTAAGTACTGAGAGTTTGACATGTCTGATAAATACACTGATGATAGTGCTGTTAAACAAGTCTATGGAGCTATCTATAAAATCTATGAAAAGGTTTAATCTGCAACACAAATTATACAATATGTATTGGGGGTCCCTGCTTCATCTCTCCCTTAGCTAAGGGGTCCTTGACCTAAAAAACCTTGGGGACCCCTGCTGTAGTAATCAGAGTAGACCCTCTCCCTCACGCTAAACTTAAATGACTTCTAAGTTCCACTTCTCCCCAAAATGACAACTTTATTTTCCATCCTGAATGACAAGTCTAATATTATTATTGTATTTTGGCTATGTGCGATAACTGCAAGCCAATGTTCAGAGATTCAGTATTTGTCTTCATTTCTTTAATTAACATTTATTTTGTTGGCAATAATTCAACTGTCAGCCAGTGTTTTGAGACATATTGTCTTTTATTGCTACAAAATAAATTATAAAAAAAAATTCTACATGCATACATTATAATATATATTTTTTTAAATGAAAAGATCGGATCGGGAAAGATCGGGATCGGCAAATACTCAAAATCAAAAGATCGGGATCGGATCGGGAGCAAAAAAACGTGATCGGGACATCCCTAATCTACAGGATCTGATGTTTCATTTTAATACGGAAAAAAATAAAATATGACATATTCAAAGAAAAACACAATGAAGGAATTGCAGGAAGAATGTATTATTATTATTATTATTATTATTATTATTTTATAAATGATACTGTCTACTATGACAACAATTGACACATTCATGGTACAACTCGTTATTTGTTTTTACAGATCCATGTTGTGCCAGGTAAGTACAATACTGATCTCTGTCAACTCATCAACATCACAGCAGTAGATTCCATCTTGTTTTCCACTTCATTTCTGCTAA
Organism: Gymnoscopelus microlampas; assembly: GCF_963454915.1. Lineage (NCBI taxonomy): Eukaryota > Metazoa > Chordata > Actinopteri > Myctophiformes > Myctophidae > Gymnoscopelus > Gymnoscopelus microlampas. Next base: position 36,265,776 of record NC_139956.1, on the reverse strand, counting down.
ATACAGGTATATATATTTTAATTACAGACCCGTTCAGTCCCAGGGAACTACAGCCCAGAGCACCAACCCCGATGATGTGTACTGCCCACTACAGGAAGGTCAGTCTCTGAACAAATCATACATGTCTGTCCACATGTCCCATGTTGGACTAAATGGACTAAATTCTAAGGGGAAATAATCTCTGTTGGGTTGGGTAGCAGAGAGGCTCAGAGCCTCTGCCTGATGACCAAAAGCCTAATATCTTCCCCCAGACAAATATAATTCCCCTTTAGGCTAGTGGTTAACTCATTCACTGCCATAAATGAATGAATTAATCCATCCATCTCCGGTCCCCTTGCCAGCGTAAACTGAGATTTTACTGTACGTTTGAAAAATCATGGAATATTCTCTGTGACCGCTGTCCTCACAGACATTTGCACGTTGCACGCACGGGGGTCCGGAAGCGGTGGGGAAAAAACAATTAGCCGGCCGCAATCCTCCATTCCAGAGCTATGGCCGTTTTTGTTGTGATCACGTGATTTCTGGGTGTACTCTTCCTCGGTGGTGCTTGGATCATTCACAGGCTGTGGAGCAGTGCCCCGCCTAAATCTTCCTTGCCAAACTTTGTTGTTAGCCCTGCACAAGCCGGAAAATGTTTGCTGCCATTTGTAGTAGAACATTTTGAAAACAACTTGTCAAAACAATGATGCTCATTTGTTTACCTTTAGGCAAATCAAGCATCTACCAAGAAATCAAGCACAATGAAAATGGTACAGTATACTATTTTAAAGACTCATTCCACTAAAGACCCATTCAGTTCCTTCGGTTTTGCTGAGGAATATCCATAATAAGTAAGGGGTGTTATTTATTTCAGCTTCAGATGTATCAGTTGAAAGCAGTCCCTGATGAGTAACTTCTCAGTTGGTTGAGAGGGTGTGGCCCTCTGTCAACTGCTCTGCTCACAGTACAGTTTTGTTTACTGTGTCTTTCATAGGCTTCCTAATGAAGGAGACACTTATCAACCCTGTATGTATTTATTTTGTTCACTTATTACAACTTATTTTTCTTTTTTCATTTACAGATCTATCTTCTATCAGGTAAGTGCAGTATTGCTCTCGGTCGACCATGTATATGTGTGTGTGAGTGTATATATATATATATACACACACACACACACACACACACACACACACAAGTAATGTGTGTGCATTATTTATTTGTTACAGACACATTCACTCTTGGGGAACCAATCAGGGCCCAGCTGCAGATCAAAGTGGGGCTCCTGATGATGCATACTGCCCACTGAGGCAAGGTCAGTATTTGAACCAATTAAATTCATATTCTAACAAGTTATTCTGAACAGTCTGTCTGATTTTCCCCATTCATATGGAAATGCTACCTTTATGTTAGAAGCTCCGCACTTGTTTTCTTTTTTCCGACACCAGTTGTACAATTCCTCAGACAGTTATGTCCAATTCACACCAGCAGCATAACAACGCTGCCACGTTCTGATTGAGCAGTGAGTTTCAATGCAAAGTCAACATAGATGACCGTCTCCATGCTTGGTCTTGTTTCCACCAAGTCTTCTATCAGTTATGATTTATTTCACAACATACAATTACAATATAAACCCTAACTGTCTACTGCTTGCATTTGTCCTTTTACTTTATTTACCCAGCATTTAATACTGTATCCTTTTACTCACCAATACTGTATCTTTATACTGTCTATCTAGACATACATTCACATTGTAGTTCATGGAACCTTCACCACTACATCAAAATACAATAACCATTATTTTCAATTCAATACATTCAAAGAAACACCTTGTAACCTCTGTCACTATCCATTCAAATCCCAATTTCGTTTTTGGTCAATTAACTTGCATCTAAAGTGCATTTTTACTATAAAGATGCTCTAAGCACCATTTAGGACTTGCATATCAGTGATAATACCAAATGAGCATATTATTTACAGCTGCATGGTTTGAAACCATTTCCCCCAAAACCGTTTTTAACACTAATTCACAAAATATACACACATTAAATAATAAATGGAGCCAGCCAGTATACAGATCAAAACACAAACCTAACAAAAATAATGGATACCCAGACACACACAATTAACGTGGCACACAACGGAGCAACGTGGTGGACGCCATTACAAACATTACAAACAATGAGACACTTTTCAATCACTCCTTTTTCTCCTTAAATTCGACCCAAAAGTAAACACAGTAAACTCCAGACGTTACATAAACAACAACAATCATTTCTGTGTGCTTTGTGAAGTATTACCCACCTGGAAGACAGGTTAGAGTAGTTTGGAAGAGTTAGAGACAGTGAAACATGGCCTTGTTTCCACCAAGTCTTCTCTCAGTTATTATGAGAACCAGCATCGCATGCGCACTAGACTACCTCAATGACAATCTCAGTGGGCAAAGCAGGTTGACACCAGGGTGTTACACTGCCACCTATTGACCAAAGTTATTGTTGTTTTTGGTGAAAACATTACATAAAGACACAACATGGGTTTGAGGTAAATAAAATACAAACACTTCTCAAAAAACACTGTGACAAATAAAACAATCACACTAATGTGATCACACTTTAGGCATCACAATAGCACCAGCACTGATATGTATGTGTTATTTGATTATGAAACACTGTAAGTGTGCTGCATGCTGCTGGTGCTGATAATGTAATGAAAACCGAGTGTTTGAATTAACATAACATGCATTTACAAAATGCATGACACATTTTTGTCCCAATGCTTATTGTTTACCTTTAGGCAACAGATGCATCTATGGAGTAATCCACCATTCTGATGACTGAGACAATGTTACAGTATACTTTTTCAATATCCAATTTTACTGTGGAATATTCATGATAGGAGTGTACTTTTCAGGTTCAAAGGTATCACTTGATTTGTTGTCAATGTTTTAGCTCACGCTAAAGGTTGTGGCCATCTGTTGATTGGACAGTTCTGTTTATTGAGTTTACCCTAAAACATTAGGCCTGTATGTTTTTTATGTTGATCCCATGGCAAAGTTAAAACACTGAGTAATTTTCACTGTTGTTGATTGCTTCCTACCAGTCTGGAATCTATATCCTAAATGATTATGTATCTATTTAAATGGAATGAAAATCGATCTGAATGAATTACAAAACTCAATGAATTAACAACTGAATAAGATATTCCTCAGTAAAAGAAAAGCAGTAAATAAAATGTCAGATCACATAATATACTGCATGTTCAACCTACCCCCTTAAATGTTTACTGTAACTTTGTTTCAGCTCCTTAAATAGAGACGTGCAAGACAACCCAACAACACAACACTTGGATAAAGTTAACATGATACGTGCAGGGTAACATATACTGTACGTAGCCATACAAATTGATTGATTTGTATTGAACGGGTTCGACGCAAGGGATAATCAACAGGGAGACGTTTTTTATTGATAAATAATACAAACCCCAACAGGGTGATTTAGAGTTAGTCATTGTGACTGGCTCTCCGTTGATTATCCCTTCCTTGCATATACACTACAGCCTTTCTCACCCTGGAAGGTTGAGCATGCTGAAATAGAAGCCATTGTTCTTGCATCAATAAAAAGAAAAAGTTTGAAATCTCGTTTCCTACCGGATCGCTGTAACTTGGCAACGCCAACAGATAGCAGCAATCTTTTGGGACAATTAGCAGGATTGTTCTGCTAATTAAATACTGTTTAAACAGTATACAAAAAAGCCTCAGATTTAAAATGTGTTTAGAGGTAGCAGCTCTGTTTGTATGTGAAATAGGTCTAGAGGTCTACTCTGTACAGATGGTACGTAAAAAACACTTTTATAGACTTGCTTTTTTCTGTTTTGTGCTCCCATCTTTTCTTTTTCATGCTGTTTTATTATGTTTCTCACATACTTATACCCAAGTATTGATGCTTTTATGTGTCTCACACACTTTTTGTAATGTTTATTTTTTTAATCTTTGATGCTGTTCACACAAACACACACAGTCACAGTTTTTGTTAAGAACGTATGGTTGAATTGTCAGTGAATGTTGTACTGTACATTATGAACACATGCATGTGCACACACAGACATTTTTTGACTGTTGCCTCATTCAAGCAGATTAATTTGTGTAGAATAGAAAATAGTTTGTGTAGAATAGAAAATATATTTTGAATGTATTTTTATATATTATATTAATTCGAATTTGGCTGCTTTTGTAGTGTTTTTAAATGGTTTTCAAACTTTAAATGTTTACAGATTTGTATGCATACTTGTGTTTTATTAACCTGCTTTAAAGCTGCAATCCGTAACGTTTACGTCCACCTTGGGTATCAAAATAGGATCTCCCGAGTAAAGCACCAACATTTCTCCTTCTGAGAAGACAGGGCAGAGGATAAGTTGCATTCTGAGCTTCATGTAATACTATTGTCAACCAGTAGTGGTCCTGGACCACAGGGTCCAAATTTCTCCATCACTGCCGTTATATTTGATTAACATTGTATTAACATACTGTACCATACATTTTGGTTAAAGTAAAATTATAGTCACCAAAGAAAGTCATGGATTGCAGCTTTAATTACATTTTTGTTTGATTGTAAAAAATACATGGTTTAATAATGTATCTTCTTTTACACATTTTGTTTTACCATTGAGCTAATAGAGCCTGTCTGCTTGCTCAGGTGATAAATTGAATCTTGACCATCAGGTCAAACTTTGTGTCAGATCCCGTGTCTAGGTGAGACATGACCTTTGACACTATCTAAATGTCTCAATAGAAGAGCAGGGTTACAAAATACAACCACCCCAATTGTATAAGTTATATTCTATTAACATACTCTACCATGCAGATCGGGCAAAAATTACATTTTAGTCATTGAACACAAAGTTACATAGTGCTCTTAATGTTTATACATATTCTGAAAGATACTTTCTCTCATCTCAAACAAACAATGCATTTTTTGCTCATTTTAGTGTTTGTTCTACATCATTTTTCAATTATGTTATTATGTTTTCAAGTATTTGAAGTAAATACATGTTTTTAGACAAAATAGTCAGTTTGTTCATAAAGTGTCATGTGGCTTGTATGAATGATGTTTGAATATTGACAAGTTGCATCATATCTTTACTTGCATTTGCTCTTCAATCAAACCAAGTTTGTTCTCACACGGATGTTGTGTAAAGTCTTTTCACATCTCTTATACCACCCGAGAACAGTTGAATGCATTTAATTGTACATTCTTCACAAGGGGAAATGAAGGAAGGCATAGTAACTATAAAAGCGTTCTTGTCTGTGCTCTCTTGTTTGTTTAATATTACAATTATTTGAGCATCAATGCTATCAACATATCTATGTGTTTTACCTTATTTATTTCAAAATAAATATGCATTATAAGTACAAATGAAATAGCATTTCCTCATTTCATATTTCTAGGAACAGCATACATATCTTAGCCAGGAGGTCATCTACTAATTAGATCTACTAACTCAGAGGCAAATATTGTACTTTTACTCCACTATAAGTATAAAACTTTAGTTACTAGTTACTTTGCAGATATTAATGATTATATTATAAAACATACATTAACCACTTTAGTCCTATTTTACTGTATGTATAGGCTATTTGAAAATAGCCGATCTACAAGTTCACAACGTGTCGCATCGCGACGCATTGTGAGCTTGGAGATGTAGATGAGCTTGTAGATGGAGAATACTAGATGTAGAATACTTTTGTACTTTTACTCAAGTAAATGTTTTATTCCGGACTATTAACGGAGTATTTCTACATTGCAGTATTGATACTTTTACTAAGTAAAACATTTGAGTACTTTTCCCACCACTGGACCTTCTTCAGGCGTCACATGACCGAAAGCTTGCGATAAACTCAGATATCTGCACAGTGTTCTGGAGGAGTGTGTGGCTGCTGTTTTTCTTAAGCTCCAGCACCTCATCTAAGTGTTTTGGTTGACGGATGAGCGGTGGTTTATCTCACCTTCCTCTCTATGAAATATGCGACTCTCTATGTCAGCATTAATTAATCTATGGGTGGGGACCCAAAGTGTGTTGTGGACTCATTGTTGGTGGGTCACCAACTGACAGAGACAAACAATTGAATGACCTTTTAACGGGTGAAGAGTGGTGGTGTAAAGTAACTAAGTACATTTACTCAAGTACTGTACTTAAGTACAATTTTGAGGTATTTTTTACTTTACTAGTATTCCCAATTTTCAATGCTTTTACTTCTACTCCACTACATCTCAGAGAGAAATATTATACTTTTACTCCACTACAATTATTTGGAAACTTTAGTTACTAGTTACTTTGTAGATTAACCACTTCAGCCCTATATACATTTTGGCCATTTGAAAATAGCCGATCTACAAGCTCACAATGCGTCGCATCTTGTAGATCTGCTATTTTCAAAAGATTTTGTATACATCTTATGCATTTGAAAACTTGAAATAGGACATTCTGCATAATGAGTACTTTCGACTTTTGCTACTTTAAGTCCATTTTGATACCAATACTTTTGCACTTTTAATCAAGTAAATTTTGAATTCCGGACTTTAACTTGTAACAGTAGAGTATTTCTACACTGCAGTATTGATACTTTTACTTAAGTAAAGAATGTGAGTATCCCAGTGCTCTATACTAGGACCCCTGATGTTTGTTTTGCTCCACACTAGCTTGTAGATCATCTATTTTCACCGACTGTTCTCCCCTGAATAGAATAGGGACCGCCAGGGTTCACCGTAGTTAAACACACACCTAAAACAAAACATCCAACCTCAGCATCAGCACAAAAAACAAGAGCAAAGACACTGGTTCCCACACTGGAAGAGGAAGTTCAGGTCATTGTCACATTTTTAGGAAATGTTCCTTCTTAACCCTTTAAGACCGGGAACGCATCTGTGTCATTGGGTCCGTGTGGCCAAATACATATTATTTTGCGAGGTCCTGACATGAAAAAGTTTGAGAACCACTGATATCATAGCAACGCAAGTTTAAAAAAAGAAAAACTGAAGACATTTGTAGAATCCCCCAGAGGCAAAGATTTGAGTTAAAATGTTCGCTTTAAAATATATATTTATTCAAGGATTTGCACAAATTTTCAATATTTAAAAAGAAATAGCAGATACAAGCTCATAGCTTGAAAAATTGTGCAAATCCTTGAATATCCTTGAATATATATACTTTATATCTATTATAGCCTATAGTTTGAAAACCTATAGTTTTTATAGAACCTATAGTTTGAAAAAAGTTGCAAAAATATCTCATCTACAATCTCACACTGTGTTGCAATGCGACACATTGTGAGCTCGTAGATTGTCTATTTTAGCAAATTAAAAAACAAAAAAACATGTAGATGTGGATGGTCGTAGATTGAGGTGCACTCACTATGAGATTAATCTGTAAAACAACGTTCAGAGGTGCGTGGAGACAATATGTATGAAATAACAGAATTTAACATTTTTCCCAATATTAAAAACAAAATAGCAGATCTACAGGCTCACAACGTGTCGTATCACGACGCGCTGTAAGCCGGTAGATTGGCTATTTTCAAATAGCCGATGTATATAGGTTTAAAGTGCTCATGTGTTAGTCGCTTCTTTTGGGCTAGTTTCATAAACCTGGTTGTGTATTTCTCTCGCAAATTCTGGCAACACTGACGAACGCCTTGCCAGCCCGCTTGCCAAGTTGCTCCATCCGTAACCACCCTTCCTACTTTTCCTTCCATGAGTAATGAAAATAAACAAGAACAAGATTAATTTTTTTGTGTCGTGTCTGCTGTGTGTGTGTGTGTGTGTGTGTGTGTGTGTGTGTGTGTGTGTGTGTGTGTGTGTGTGTGTGTGTGTGTGTGTGTGTGTGTGTGTGTGTGTGTGTGTGTGTGTGTGTCTTTTTGCATTGGTGCACTTGGGGTGAGCTATCAATGTAACAGTGATGTTGGGGCAGTGAAGATATGCGTGTTGAGAAGAAGTGGACCATATCAAATACCTGCAAACATATTTAAAGACATAAAATAGTAGTAGAATAAATGGCTGCCGATGGACCTTACGACCGTGAGCTGCAAAATATGCATGAAGATCTGGAGACCAAGACTAAGAAGGAAAAAGATCTACAGCAGATACTGCAGTCTGGTAAGAGATGTTACTGCAACTGAAATTCACAAACAAATATACTTTTTTTGTATTATTTACACATGTAGTGTGTGGTGTGGTGGCATCCTACTATAATTCCAGTAACCTCTGTAGTGGTACGTGAGTGTAGTGGTACGTGAGTGAAGATACCCGGTTCTCCTCACTGGCTGGACCAATTGCTCTGATTTTGCACACAGCCATTGACCATTACAATCTGAACGCAACTGTGAAGCCCGTTTTTCAATTTAATCAAATCCCAGCTTCTTATTAGCGTTTTTGTGTCAAAGAATGTCGTCCCATAGCTGCGGCTGCCCAGCTATGGGACAAACTGCCTCCCGGGTTGCCAGATCATGTGCGCATATCCCCCCACGGATGCGCTGCGCCGACCGGGTATGGTCTAGTTGAATATAATGTACTTAACCATTTTTCTTTTGTTTATCTTTAATCCTGCAAACTTTGGAAGCCAATGTTAGCCAAAAATATGAAAAATCAGACAGATCTGTCTTGATCACGTGACTATAGAGATAATGTGTACCGATTTGCGTGGTGTTTGGCCAAAATATGAAGGAGTAATATTAAAAAATGTGTTTTACAAACAAGAAAAAATGTAGTGTGTGTATGTGTGTGTGTGTGTGTGTGTGTGTGTGTGTGTGTGTGTGTGTGTGTGTGTGTGTGTGTGTGTGTGTGTGTGTGTGTGTGTGTGTGTGTGTGTGTGTGCGCGCGTGTGTGTAACATTGTATACTCTTGGTTGCTTGTTTTAGAAGAGAATGCACTTAATGCTTCTGGTGATTAGTAGTTTTGTTCCCTACCTATGTCAATGCACTTATTGTAAGTCGCTTTGGATAAAAGCGTCTACTAAATGATTGTAATGTAATGTGTCCTCCAGACATAAGACGGTACAAGCGGGTTGGAGTCGGTGTTGGATTGCTTTGTGCTGTTCTAGCTCTCCTCAACATTGCTGTCCCACTCTCTCTCAGTAAGACATGTTTCATAACATTGTAATTTATAACAATGTGTTATGATCCAACAAGTGTTTCAATACTCTAGCATATATGATACTCCATGCAATATATTATTAGTTATAGTAATAGTAGCAGCAGCAGCAGCAGCAGCAGCAGCAGCAGCAGCAATACAAGCTGTTAGTTGGATAGCATTGTTAGTTGGACAATATTATAACTTAAATCATTTAGGTGTTTTTATATTGGATCTATCATTTTACAGATCGCTCTAACATGGTGAAAACACTTCAACTACAGACCAGTTTTGACCAGTCAGAGGCCAGATATAAACTATTGACCGAAGAGCGAGACCAGTTACAAATCAGCAACAGCAACCTGACTGAAGAGCGAGACCAGTTACAAATCAGCAACAGCAACCTGACTGAAGAGCGAGACCAGTTACAAATCAGCAACAGCAACCTGACTGAAGAGCGAGACCAGTTACAAATCAGCAACAGCAACCTGACTGAAGAGCGAGACCAGTTACAAATCAGCAACAGCAACCTGACCAATGAGAGAGATGACAAGAGGAGGATGCTCTGTGGTCAGTGAGACATCACTGTTTTTATACATTATTATATTGTATCATGTTATTTGTCATTAATATGAGCAAATGAAAGAGCAGTGGCTAACTTTGTTGTTTTGTTGTTAGAATCACCTGGATGGAAGACATTTGATAGAGGTTTGTATTACATCTCTAAAGGGAAGAAAAACTGGACGGAGAGCAGACAGTATTGTAGAGCCAGACAATCTGACCTGATTGTCATAAAGGGCAAAGAAGAACAGGTATGGTGTGTGTGTGTGTGTGTGTGTGTGTGTGTGTGTGTGTGTGTGTGTGTGTGTGTGTGTGTGTGTGTGTGTGTGTGTGTGCGTGTGCGTGTGCATGAGTGCGTATGTGTGCATACAGTATGTATGTGAGGGAATGAGTGACTGAGTGCGTGCGTGCGTGCGTGTGTGTGTGCGTGCGTGTTGTAACCTACTAGAGGGTCGGGGCGCTTTGCGCCCCTTCCCCCTATCCGCTGCGTGGGGCTTTGTGGTTGTTGAAAAAATATAATACATGGGGGACACTCTGGGGGTCTGCGGACCCCCTCGCGGAACCCCTGGGAGTCCTGGGAGCCGTGCAAAACATCACGGACCCCTTCAGACCCCATATAGATCCATATTATGTTCCGAGGAGGCAAATGTGTAGTGAGCAATGAGAAGTGCCCTACGCCACCCGTAAATTCATCGCGCACGTTGTGGGTAGTGTTGTGGCAATCTGGGAACCCATCGCCGAATGAAAAGAAAAAACAGCACCCTCTGGAAACCAGGGTTTTGGTCTGCCATCAGCCTTTCACTTCCGGTGGTGCGACTATGTTTTCATTCCCACTAACAATATTTTTACACGGAACACTAACATGGATTGTTTTGGTTATAAGCCCACTTGTTTCTATGATGAAAGAACAAGTTAAAATGTGAATATCTTTCCGTGGTTTTGTCTGCTCCGAGGACGCTATTGTTAAATGAGTTTCGGTTTGTTTCGAGTGGGGAAGGATCGGCGGACACGTAAATCCCGCCCACTACATTTGATTGGGTAAAGCGCGGCCTGCTTCCTTATCTGAAGGCACGCCCACTTGTAGGCCAGTGCGTACACGATATGAGGAACCCCCCCGACAGATTCAAACGCAGAGCAGAATCTGTTCTTGAGAGATTAGTGTTGTGGTGACATGTGATATGTAGTTGTTGTGTTTAGTCCGAAACAATGGAATGGCGTCGGAAGCAGCGAGAGTTAATAATCCTAATGTATAAGTAGATACTACTTTGTACATCAGTAACCATCAGCTTTTCTGTCCATGCAGGACTTTGTTAAAAGTTTCAACAAGAGAGTGTGGCTGGGTTTGACTGACATGGAGGTGGAAGGATCATTCCAGTGGGTAGATGGAACACCACTGAGCACACCAACGTAAGACTGATCATCTTCATTTTACCTTCATTCTTCTAAATGGTATTTAAATATAACAATATAAACAATGCATTTTCGAATGCTGGGTTCACACAACACGATTTTAGCAATTGTGTTGCAAAAGGATAACACAAAAATCACTGAGGGGCTAACATGATTCATTGTTTTCCCTGCCTAGTGTGCATTCTTCATTAAAATGTTTTAAACTACCACAAATGTTAAGAATGTTATTTAGTTTGCAGTCTGTTTTTATGTTGCATTAATTATTGACTGGACTATTAGTAGGCTATTTGAATTCTTAATTAGAGGAGTTTGGATTATCTTTCCCGTGTGTATTTCGTTTCACACAAACAAACACACACACACACACACACACACGCACACACACGCGCACGCACACACACGTGCACACGCGCGCACACACAAACAGCGTCTATTTTGCGCCCCACTTAATTTTGGTTGTCTCATTGCGGTGCTTTTTTGTCTTCTTTCCTGACCAGCCAGTGAGCGTGCGTGCATGCGTGCGTGTGTGTCAAGGTGTCGTAATGAATTAATTGTTCCTACTTCTCCAGGTACTGGACTCGTGGTAACCCTGACAACTCTGGAGGTGAAAACTGTGTTGAGTATTATGATGGGTCTGACGCCGGCGCTCGTGAGAAAGGATGGAACGACAATTCGTGTCATTTTACCAACAACTGGATCTGTGAAAAAAATATGTGCTGAAACCGTTTGTTTACGTCGCAACCCTTGTTCTCTGAGTGAAGAAACTATCTCTCCACCCAACATATTTCTTACATGAGGGGTCATTCCCAATCCCCATACATATGAACTATGTTCGGTTGAGAGATAGTCTCGATACGATAGAGACCATCATGTTCACAATGTATCAGTTAGCTGTTGTGTTGGTACAGCTACATGATGGCTGTGTTTACATGTGGTAGTTTGTGTGTTTGCTTTGGTTTGTCTGCCTTGCAGTTCTACCCAATATCATGCACTGTAGACATGACATTACAATTTATATTCATATTTTCATTAAATAGTTAAAGCCTATAGAATGTGAATAACATTAATCTAACAGCCATCTGTTCCATTTTAATACCATGTTTCATAGATTAATAAAGTTTGTTACATTACTAAAACTGTTTAGCATAAGTTATTATTAATTTAATTTTGTTTTCTATTTTCTTTTTGATTCATTATGTGCACTGTACCAATCGGACACTGCATTGATGATTTGAGGCATTTTGTGCCAAAAATTTATTTTGCTAAATTAGACCTGCTGGTGGCGCTATAACAGGCCAATGTGAAAAGGGTGGCATTTCTTCCTCAGCCTAGTGGGAATGCACATGTGAAATTCCACGGAAATCGCAAGTTGCATTCATGATTTGAGGCATTTTGTTCAAAATGGACCACTCCTGCAAACTTTGGAAGCCAACCTTAGCCAATCAGAATGGAATATGGAAAATCGGACAGATCTGTGTTGATCACATGACTATAGAGATAATGTGTATTGATTTGCGTGATCTTTGGATACAATCTGAGAGTAATATCAAAAAATGGGTTTTGCACAAATCAGCCTCCTGATGGCGCTACAATAGGCCCATGTAAAAAAAATGGGGCAGAGGTTCTGAATTGGCATCCAGGGAGTGTGTGTTTCGCAGCGATCGGGCCAACGGTGCCGGAGATTAGCTGCTCACAAACAGATGGATACACGGACACACGGACGGACACACAGACACACGGACACACGGACACACGGACGGACGGACAGGGGGTAAAACATACTCTCTCGCCATCCCTTTCGGCCTGGCGGATACAATAAGAACTATTTTGAAAACACTTCGATTTGGATCCAAAATTATATCATATTTTAATGTTAAGCACTTTTAGATGCATGTTTTATATGAAAGGTGATATAAAAATAAAGTTATTCATTATTATTATTACGTCTGTAACACAAATAAAGCAAAAAGACATAGACAATGCACTTATACTTATACTTATAATAATGCGAGACTGTTTATAACAAAAAGTATTTTGGTGGTGGGCTTAATGCACATAAATGAATACTATTATCACGTTGAAATATTCTCAGCATTAATATGTGGGATCATGGAAGCATGGGTTATGAATATGGAAATGATAGAAATACTCTAGCACCACCTTGTGGTGAATGTTTCACTACTAGATGAAACAGAGTTTAGAAGGTTTATTCAAACAGAAGTTGAACAGTATTATAGTTTAATAGAACACCTGGTAGACTGTGCTGAGTGGACATATTATTGATTATACATCAGCAGCAAAAAAACAAACTACATGAGAGAGCAGCATCAATTAGAAGATGAAATTAAAAGATTAGAATACAATATCATTTATAGGCTACTCAACTCTAGCCCTAAAACAACTTTTGTAAAACTTGTGAAAGTGACATTCATTAAGCTGGTGCTCCTCTCCAAAAGTTGATCCATTTTCTACTGTACAGAGAGCTGATGTGTTAGCCTGGTTCCAGACCATAGACCCTGCCCACTCTCTGAGTGAGCTCCTCTTGGTCTGCTGTCATAATGTGAGCCTATGGCTTTTCACGGTCGAATAAAAACCTGTCAAATCAGAGTCGAGGTGGGGGTGGTCCAACGACAAGCCAATCAGCGAATATCTGCTAAAACAGGCTGATAATCAGGCTACTGATGTGTGTCACTGGGAAGAGGAGCATTCCAGCATCTGCGCTACTACTATAGAAATTCATGACAGAAAAGTGCTGCAGCTAAAAATAAATAAATAACTAAAAAAGATTATGTCGACACGAGCCCTAACGGTGTATTTGTAAAAAATATATATATTTAGAGACTCCATGTGTGTCACTACAAGGCTAATAGTCTGGCTAAACTTTTGTCCTCCTGTTGGTAATTCATTTCATATTATACAAGATTTTCTCCACTGTTTATACTATGAATAAACACTAAATCAACTAGAAAGATGAACTCAGTCGAGTGTCAATTCAGGGGGAAAAAAGGAGGCAACAATATGATGAGGGCTAATTCAAATGTGGTTACAGACAAGACAACATGTGTCTATAACAGTGTTTATAAAAAAACATAATATTTGAATTATTGTTTTATGTGTTCATAACGCTTTGGGGGGTGTGTGTGTGTGTGTGTGTGTGTGTGTGTGTGTGTGTGTGTGTGTGCGTGTGTGCGTGCGTGCGTGCGTGCGTGCGTGCGTGCGTGCGTGCGTGCGTGCGTGCGTGCGTGCGTGCGTGCGTGCGTGCGTGTGTGTGTGAGAATGAAAAGGCATGGGGCAATGATCTGCCCTTATACTCATTGTTCTAAAATAATACAAAGTCATAGTAAAACAAGGAACTACTTTTACCTTCCTCTCTAATAAAATATGTGACTCTCTATGTCAGCATTAATTCATCTATAGGGGGGGACCCAAAGTGTGTTGTGGACTCATTGTTCACAACAATGAGTCCAACACACCAACTCATTGTGGTGGGTCACCAACTGACAGAGAAAAACAATTGAATGACCTTATGAATGAACTTATTTGAACTGGTTTCTAATCAAAATGGGTGAAGAGTTGTTTTTCTGCTGCTGTCAAATGTGTGCGTGCGTAATAAATGCATTTTCATGCATAATATGCAAATTAATTAGGCCTATTTGTCTTTATTGATAGTTGACTCCTTTCAATGTTATTGTATCAATTAATTATGTATTTGTGTGAGTTTGGATTCCGGGGAGACAGCAGATTCTGCTTTTAGGTCCCGAGCCGAGGAAGTGCCTGTTCCAAGAAGTTCCCTTTTTTTCTGTCATCGCTAAACAATTGCTGCTGATAACATTGTTTTCAGTTCCTCTCATGACAAACATCATAGGAGGCTGAAGGCAGAATTGGCCGTCATTTGACCTATGTCCACATATAGTATTTGTCACACCATTAAATGGTGTGACAAATGGCAGTGGTGTAAAGTAACTAAGAACATTTACTCAAGTTCTGTACTTAAGTACAGTTTTGAGGTACTTTTACTTTACTGGAGCATTTCCAATTTTCAGTACTTTCACTTATACTCCACTACATCTCAGAGACAATTATTCTACTTTTACTCTTTATTTGAAAACTTTAGTTACTAGTTACTTTGTAGATTTAGATTTGTATTACTAAACATAAATTAACCACTTCAGCCCTATATATATATATATTTATTTTTTTTAAATGGTGCTTGCAGAGATTCTGAAGTGGAGCGATACTCTCAGGTACTCAAAGTACTAGGCCTGCCACAATTATTACATAATCGCCTAATTATTTAAGATAATTGGACATTGCTCTTGTCTTTGCATGTCTTTATGTATATATTTTGTATTTTGTTGTTTTCTTGTGTCATGTCAAATGTGTGTACTGTTACATGTTGCATACATGGCTGTTTTTGGGTCGCAAGACAAATTTCAGTGCAAACTGACAATAAAGTATTATCGTATCGTAATCCCAATTATTTTGCATAATCATCATAATCGTTTCCATGTTTAAAAACAAGGCTCCAAACAAGGCTCCAAACATCCCAAAACAAACTAGTAAGGCTACTTCTTGGCCTCAATAACAAAACCCATCTAACCCCTGCTCATTTTGCTAGGATTGGATGGCTTAGGGTTGAGGACAGAGTACAGCAACTTGCTATGGGCCTGGTCTTCAAGATACACCATAACATTGGGATCCCCATGTATTTGTCAAAATACTTCCAAAACGTTAATGAAGTCCATGTTCAACCCAGATTTGGCACAACAAAGGGAATGAACTCGTTCTCATGCTATTCATCAAACATGTGGAATGCCCTACCAAAAGGAGTAAAGGAGTGTAAAACCCTACTCTCTTTCAAAACCGCCCTAAAGATACACCTTCAGGAGGCTGCAATTCGAAAATGGCCCCTGTCTAAGTCTTAACCTTAGAAGTGAAGTACCACAAGTAGTGGTAGAGAAAAGGTCATTTTGGGGGTGAACTATCCCTACCTCAGTTGTACTTCCTCTTCTTAGGGACACAGACAAATTGTTGTGTCCTGGAATAGACCAATTGTGTAATTGGCCTATTCCAGGAAACCACAGCTTTCCTATGAAATTTGACATCTCACATGATTGACCAATAACATCTTAGACGGGCTACTCTACTTAACATTGCTCAGGGCCACACAGCAAAATACAGCTGTGTCCAAGGGCCGTAACCTATACGTTTTGTGTTTGTTTCAAGACACATTTTAGGCAATTCACGGCATACAGGTAGAAATGGATGTAGATGGATATTATGAAAACCTTCAACTGCAAAACAATGATGATGTAATCAGTGAAGATGTTGAGAACAGTTTCTTTCAGGGGGAAAATCTACAGAAGATCCTGCAGTCTGGTAAGACATGTTACTAAAACTAAAAGTATGTTTAACATAAACAAGAAGTTCCAAGATTTGAACTGGTCTCACTCATTTGTGTGTGTGTGTGTGTGTGTGTGTGTGTGTGTGTGTGTGTGTGTGTGTGTGTGTGTGTGTGTGTGTGTGTGTGTGTGTGTGTGTGTGTGTGTGTGTGTGTGTGTTTTGGACACATGAGTTTTCCACCCGACCGAGACGATACGTAGAATGTAGAATCGCTGTATCAGCATGCTGGATTTACAAATAACATGTTGTGATTGATTTGATAGGTAGGCTACTGTACTGTACTGTACTGTACTGTACTGTACTGTACTGTACAGAGAAATTTGAATGACAGAAATCTGAGAGAAATGTGGAGGTGGACAAATAATGTGTAGAGAGAGAGAGAGAGAAAGAGAGAGAGAGAGAGAGAGAGAGAGAGAGAGAGAGAGTGTGTGTGTGTGTGTGTGTGTGTGTGCGTGCGTGCGTGCGTGCGTGCGTGCGTGCGTGCGTGCGTGCGTGCGTGCGTGCGTGCGTGCGTGCGTGCGTGCGTGCGCGTGTTCGAGAGAGAGAGAGAGAGAGAGAAAGAGAGAGAGTTGACAGTTTAGCTGTGGCCAGAGACTCCAAGTGCATACCAATGATAAGAAAGGGATTCTGCCGTTGCGCCTCAGCCTTAAAGGGCCAGTCCGGTGCGTCACAGGGGTAGGGACAACAGATGCAGAAGAGATCTGCTATTATCTGAAAATAGCAGAAGAGATCTGCTATTTTCAAACATTTTTGTACTTTTACTTTTGGTACTTTAGGTACATTTTGATACCAATACTTTTGTACTTTTACTCAAGTACATTTTGAACAGAGTACTTCTACATTGCAGTATTGATACTTTTACTTAAGTAAAACATTTGAGTACTTTTTCCACCACTGATCCCTGTATTAAACCTGTTGGGTCATCTCATCTCACCCTCCCAGCCACGAGGTGATGAATCTGACAGGACCGGAATGTGTTGCTGTGGATCTTAAGATATTTGTCCAGGACAGATAAAGGCTCGAGGAAGGACGTGTAGTTACTGTATGTGTATCAGAAAACAAGGTTATTTCTTGGACAGAGGAAACACAACTCAATAATGTGTTCCCCAGATTTCCGAGGAAATCTGACGAGCTCGGCCAAATGAATCTTCGAAGACCTTTATGTTTGAATGAGTGAAGGAAGAAGTACTCAATTTGTTTTACTTATAGTAAAAGTCTCAATACACCACAATGTAAAACATACTCTGTTACAAGTACCGGTTCGGTATTCAAAATATACCTTAGTAAAAGTTTTTTAATTAGCCTCTGTGACCTACAGTTTGACCTCCGACTCTTAGATCAAGCGCCGCATGCTTGTACATCTGCTATTTTTGAAAATATTTGAAAAATATCGAAAATGTTTGTTAAACATTGAATCATTTTGAATTTTCTTTAACATAAATCTTCTCTTCTGGGGGTCCCTGGCACAAACCATCTTCAGATGAGGGTCAATTATAACATGGGTTGTCAAATATGAAGTGGGCGGCCAAGTGAGGGATTTAAGCTGGTGTTCATATTGCTGACATCATGAATGCAATAAGTACTTGTGGGAGGTGCAAGACATTTCCAAAATCAACCAGATAGTAAAGTATATAGGATGTCGCCATGTCCTTTCCAACCGACACCACCTATCCTGTTTTCCTCCCTTTGTGTAGACTTTGTGTGGACTTTGCGTGCGCTTGTTTTTTTTGTGTCGTATCTGCTTTTGGTTCTGTCAATTTTGCAGATCGTGCGCGGTGTGTGTGTGTGTGTGTGTGTGTGTGTGTGTGTGTGTGTGTGTGTGTGTGTGTGTGTGTGTGTGTGTGTGTGTGTGTGTGTGTGTGTGTGTGTGTGTGTGTGCGTGCACACGTGGGATGGCTTTTTTTATTGGTGCACATGGGGTGAGCTATCAATGTAACAGTGCTGTTAGGGCAGTGAAGATATGAGTGTTGTGAAGAGGTGGACCATATCGAATACCTGCGAGAAGAATTAAAGACATAAAAGGTAGAAATGGCTCTAGATGGACCTTATGACCGTGAGCTCCAAAAGATGGAAGAAGATCTTCAGACTAAGACCAAGAAGGAGAAAGCTCTACAGCAGATACTGCAGTCTGGTACCTAAGAGATTTTACTAAAAACTAAATATCACAGTAAAAAAAAAAATAGCCGCAAGCAGCAATAATGGGTCTGAATAACAAGTACTTTTACTTTTGGTACATTAAGTACATTTTGATGCCAGTACTTTTGTACTTTTACTTAAGTAAATTTTGAATTCCGGACTTTTCCTTGTAACAGAGTATTTCTACATTGCAGTATTGATACTTTTACATTAGCAAAACATGTGAGTACTTTTTCCACCACTGGCTGTAGGGTCAAACGCCTCATGGAGCTATGCCCTGTTCAAAGTTTGTATTTTTCAGTTGAGTGCTATATAGTGGTAGCCTGGTAAAGCCTCTCCCTCCGGAAAACCTCATTTCCATTTGATTTCAGGAAGGAGTCTGGCGTGAGAACCTGTGTGTGTTTTTGACCGTGGGCTGGAGTTGGGCGGGAGTAATGCCGTTGACTGACAACCCCTTCAGCCAATCAGCAGTTGTTCCCCTTCAGCCAATCAGCAGTTCGTTTTTACCACCTCCAGACCACCTCAAATGGAAATTAGATTTTCCGGAGAGGGGCTTTACCAGGCTAGTATAGTGCCACCCTTGCCACCAATTGTGGTGAGTTTCATTTCTTTGCCATTTTGCATGACCCTCTACCATTCTGCCAATTGGTTTGTTAAAAGTGAATGCACAATATTAAGCCTTGGTGGTGGAAGAATAAAGAAAACAAATACAAAAGGGTGCCTACGCATTACATGCTTGCCCCCCTTCAAAGATTTCAGAACATTTCAATGATTTCGCTCCCTCCTTGTCTCACTGTGTGTGTGTGTGTGTGCGTGTGCGTGTGCATGTGCGTGTGCGGCGTGCGGCGTGCGTGTGCGCGCGCGCGTGTGTGTGTGTGTGTGTATATGTCCTCCAGACATAAGACGGTACAAGCGGGTTGGAGTCGGTGTAGGATTGCTTTGTGCTGTTCTAGCTCTCCTCAACATTGCTGTCCCTCTCTCTCTCAGTAAGACAGGTTTCAAATTATTCAATAAATTAGAATATATGTTATATTAATAGTTGTAGTAGCAGCAATATAAGCTGTAACAGCATTGGTTGTTGGACATAACACGTGTTATTACTTACAAAATGTTTTAGGTGTTTTTATATTGGATCTATCATTTTACAGATCGGTCCAACACGGTGAAGACACATCAACTACAGACCAGTTTTGACCAGTTAGAGGCCAAACATAAACTATTGACCGAAGAGCGAGACCAATTACAAATCAGCAACAACAACCTGACCAATGAGAGAGATGGCATGCAGAGGATGCTCTGTGGTCAGTGAGACATCACTGTTGTTTTATACATTGTTATACAGTATCATGTTGTTAAAGGTAGGGTAAGTGAGTTACTTTTGTTAAAATAAGTGTTAAATAGCTCTATATTCTGATAGTACTCATTGCTATAGAGTGTTTGTTCAGTAAAAGGAGTCTCCCATGTCTCTCCAGCTCTTTATTAACACATCGGGTGCCAGCATTTTTTCATAACAACTTACCGTGGGTGCCAGCATTCTCCCCATTGACTGCGCTTTGCTGTTTAACGTTTCCGCGTGCGTTACAAGCAAATATCCACGCAAAAAAAAGCATCGATTCATGTTCTGCCATGAGCCTGGCTACTGCCTGGAACCATAACATTCCCCTCGCGGGTTACAACGGGGGGGGGGGGGATCGCGCATCGCGCATGACCGTTTTTCCCCACAGGAAACAGATTCGGAGATATAGGCGTTTCAAAGTAGGAAATAGACAGGAAGCGGATGGGGGAAAAAAATGTGTTTCCGGTGAGTGATCTGGCACTTCCTTCGCAGGATTACAATGGGTGCTCCCAGAGCTGCTCTAGCCCCGCCCGCGCGGAGACGCGGGCGGGGCTAAACCAAAAGACTGAAATCACGGTTCAGACCGTGTTCGGCACCGAAGCTTCGGAACCGCCACTATGTAAACACACGGTTCAGACCGTGTTTGGCACCCGATGTGTTAAACAGAAAATTAATTTTCTGTGCTCTCTCCTGATTGGCTTAAATTTTGTCACCTACCTGAAAATGTATTATATTCTTTTTACTAAAGAGCTGGAGAGACCCCTGTGACCGAACAAACGCTCTGTATTAATGATTACTATCAGAATATAGTACTTTAACCTTTTTAACAAAAATAACAAAATAAAAAAAGTATATATAAATATAATATATCACTTACCCTACCTTTAATCATTTTGTCATCAATACAAAAAAAATAAAAAACAAACAATATTGTTTTGATGTTAGAATCATCTGGATGGCAGACATTTGACAGAGGTTTGTATTACATCTCTACTGAGAAGAAAACCTGGGACCAGAGCAGACAGTGGTGTAGAGACAACCAATCAGACCTGATTGTCATAAACAGCAAAGAAAAGCAGGTGTGATGTGTGGCTGTGCGCATGCATGCATGCGTGCGTACGTTGTGTGTGTTTGCGTTACTGGAGTATTTCCAATTTTCTATACTATTACTCCTACTCCACTACATCTCAGAGGAAAAACTTTAGTTATTAGTTACTTTGTAGATTTTCATTATTACAAAACATATTAACCACCTCAGCCCTATATACATTTCGGCCATTTGAAAATAGCCGATCTACAAGCTCACAATGTGTCGCACCGCAACACATTGTGAGCTTGTAGATCTGCTATTTTCAAAAGATTTTTTATACATTTTACACATTTGAAAACTTGTTAAATGGGATATTTTGCATAATGAGTACTTTCTTCTTTTGGTACTTTAAGTACATTTTGATGCCATTACTTCTGTACTTGCAGAGTATTTCTAAATTGCAGTATTGATACTTTTTTTTCTTTCTTTTTTACAGTATCATTTACTTTTTCCACCACTGGTGTGTGTGTGTGTGTGTGTGTGTGTGTGTGTGTGTGTGTGTGTGTGTGTGTGTGTGTGTGTGTGTGTGTGTGTGTGTGTGTGTGTGTGTGTGACTGGAGACACACATCTATTGTACAGTTTTTACATCAGTAACAAGCAGTTTTTTTCTGTCCAGGACTTTGTTAAACGTGTAAACAAGAGAGTGTGGCTGGGTTTGTCCGACAGAGAGAGCGAAGGATCGTTCCAGTGGGTCGATGGAACACCACTGACCACACCAACGTAAGACTGATCATCTTAATTTTAACCTTATTCTTCTAAATGGTATTAAAGGGATAGTTCACCCAAAACATGTATTTTTTCTATCAATTAGTCACCCCATGGAGACTTCAATTCAAGGATATTTTATTGTTTTTGTCGCATTCCTAAGCCAATAATGTGATGACCAGCAATTCTGTTAGGAGACACAAAGGAGACTCTTTGTGTCTCCTACCGGAACCATTGCTGGTCATCACATTATTGGCTTAGGAACACTTTTTAAAACAAAATAATATCCATGAATTCAAGTCTCCATGGGGTGACTAATCGATAGAAAAAAAACATAATTTTGAGGGTGAACTATCCCTTTAAATGTTATCATAAAATACAAACAACAATGTCACTAAGACATTATGTTTGTTGTCTACTTCACTATCTAGTTAATTTGCATCTAACATTTAGACATCAGTGGTTCTCAAACTTTTTAGCTCGAGACCCAAAAGAGAAAGTTGATGTCTCCCCGAGACCCAAACTAGTGAACAAATCAGATCTACAAGCAAACGACACGTTGCGATGCGACATGTTTTGAGCTTGTAGATCTACTATTTTCACTACTTCTTAAAAACATTTATTTATGTATAGAATTCCTTTGATTATTTAGTATCTAATAGTAAAGGTTACTTTGAAAAATATGTAAAATAATGAAAATTTGTATTTATTTCTGATTTTTTGTTTTTGTTTAGTTTTTAATCCTTCAAAATAATACAAAAAATAATTGTTGTAAACAAAGAAAAAAAAGGGGGTATTTTCTCGCGACGCATACAGTCAGCAACACACTAACGGGTCTCGACCCAGTGATTGGGAAACACTCATCTCAGGTATCATTTGAGGTCATGAGGTCAAAAACAACAAGAGATTTACTTTAACTGTAGAATGAAAAAAACATCCTTGTAAAGGTTGTCATAATGAATGTGTTGTCTGCAGGTACTGGATGTCTGGTAACCCAGACAACGATGGAAACTGGTATGAAACAGGTGGAACAGAGGACTGTGTGGAGTTTTATGACGGGTCCAACCGTGACCATCCTCCTACCGGATGGAACGATGGGCCGTGTTCTTTTCCCAACTACTGGATCTGTGAAAGAGCTATGTGCTGAAACCATCACTTTCACCATGTATCAGTCAACTGGTGTGTTGGTACAGCTATGCATGATGGCAGCAGTGGTGAAAAGTAACTTAGTACATGTACTCAAGTACTGTACTTAACTACAGATTTGATGTGTTTTTTACTTTACTGGAGTACTTCAAAATTTCCATTACTTTTACTTCTACTCCATCTCAGAGGCAAATATTGTACTTTTACTCCACTACAATTATTTGAAAACTTTAGTTACTAGTTACTTTGTAAAACATACATTAACCACTTCAGCCATGGCTATTTGAAAATAGCCGATCTACAAACTCACAGAGCTTGTAGATCTGCTATTTTCAAAGGATTTTTATACATTTTGAATATGTAGTATGCAGCTACCTTTAACCACCATATTGCATACTTTAGCTATATTTGAAAATATCAGATCTACAAAGCTCACAATGCATTACATCACAATGTATTTGTGAGATTGTAGATCGGCCTTTTTTGCTATTTATATCTTGTTTGCTTTTGTTTTTCTTATCTCTTAAATGTAAAGCACTCTGTTTTGTATGAACTTAGGTGATATAAAGCTTATTCTTAGGCCTATTATTATGTCTATAATGCTTGCATTATAAGTGCATCACAATACATAAACTATACAGCCTGTTCAGGCATAACAGCTCATATTATTGTTTATAAGGTATCATGTGCACAAATTGCAGAATATATTGTATATAAATGCTATTCTCACATTGATTTTTTTACTCCAATAAAACAGAAGTCCACAGAGTTACTTTATGTAATAGTATGAACATTATCATTGTTCTTGTTAGCAATATGGACATTTGATATGTACTCTAGCACTACCTTGTGGTGGGTGGATGTTTCACTACTAGACAAAACAGAGTTTAGAAGATTTATTCAAACAGAAGTTGAACAATACTTAGTTTAATAGAACACCTGGTAGGCTGTGCTGAGAGGACATATTATTGATTATACATCAGCAGCTACATTAGAGAGCAGCATACATCAGAACATTACATTGAAATAGAAAACAGTATAAGTAAGTTCTGAACCTAACCACAACGTTTATTTCAAAACATCAAATGCCCTCAGTAGACTAGCACAGCAATACTTTAACGTGATAATCCAATCAGATGAAATAGAAATGCATCAATCAATCAAAGTTTATTTATATAGCACGTTTCATACATCAAGTGCAGTTCAATGTGCTTTGGCATGGCAGATAGCGGTGTCACAGTTGTGTCTTCTAGTGCAGTGGTTCCCAAACTGGGGGTCGAGACCCCCAGGGGGGTCTCCAAATTATTTTGGGGGTCCCCAGATGATTAGATGAATGTGCAACATTGTTTTCTCACTCAACAGTAAACAAACCAACATACAGTATAAGTGTAAACAGAGTATCTGCACGTTGCTAAAGTTACAATTGATGACTTTAAAGACCTTTTTAATGCCAAATTGTCAAATATTACATGAGGAGCAAACGTTGTGAAAATAGCCGATCTACAAGCTCACGCGAGGCGTTGTGAGCTTGTAGTTCGGCTATTTTCACAATGTTTATCTGTGGAACTGAGTCGAACTAAATGTAATGCCTATAATTCCAAGTGCTTGTCAGGGTGGGGGGTCCCCAGATCAAGTATGATTATTTTGGGGGGTCACGTCGGTCACGTCCTTAATAGTTTGAGAACCCTTGTTCTAGTGGCAGAACTTCTAACTGCAGTGTGCCCTCTTCACATCAAAGATCAGGTGCCATTCTAACGTTGCGTTGTCTTGATAGCTTTGACACATACAGATTTTGAGTCTTATCAACATATCTTATAGTCAGGCTATGGAAAAGTGTTTGTGTATACACGTCTTCGGCAGGTCTACTAGAGATAACAGTTAATACCCAGAGGAGAATTAGTGATGCTGCATCCATCAGTTGCACTCCTAATCTGTGCAACATTACCTCAAGAAATCAGGGAGGCATTGAGCACAGTAAACATCTTTTAGTGTCAACTGAAAACTTAGCTTTTAACTAGCATCTTAATGATGTTCAGCACCTTGATGTTGTTGCTGTTTTAATCGGTTTTTGAATTGTCTGTGCTGTTTTTAATGAGTTTAGATTTCTGCTGTATTGTACGGCACTTTGAGCTGCATTTTCACGTATGAAAAGTGTTATACAATTAAAGCTCATTAGAATTGTCATGATCAGTGTCATATGTAAATTGAAATGAACAGTAGGCTTAGGCTATAGCCTGTCAGGACTTAAGGATGGATGGACCAAAGCCCAGGAATTCAGAAACTCTAACAACGCAGGAGACGGAGATCACAATAAACTGGACTATATTTGGAAGACAGATTACTTACACGACAGACGACACTACAGAATACACAAGCACAACAACAGCACACTCACAACATTGCACACACAAAAAAAAACTAGATGCCATCCACAGGGGGTATAAATAGACAAGAACTAACTGACACAGGTGAACTCAACAGGACAATCAACACTGGGATAGGCTGGGGGACTAAGAGGACACAAGTGGAAACACTGGCTAATCACAGGACTGGTGAGACAAGACAGATACAGATCAGCAACAGAGGAAACCAGGAGACACTAGATACTACAAAATAAGGTACAGCAGTGTAAAGCAAAACCTAACAAGGAAACAAGAAATGCAACATTACTTCAGAATTAAAGGAACACAACTGAAAAGTTAAAAACTAACTATAACTAGGAAACAACATGCTCTGTAGAGGACTGGCCCGATGTGAAGTGAACGGAGGTGACACAACTCTCCTCATATGGCTCTGGAGCAGATAGCAGGAGCAGTGGAGAAAGTACACACATGTTTTACTTAAGTAAAAGTATCAATACTGCAATGTAGAAATACTCTTCTGTTACAGGTAAAAATCCGGATTTTAAAATTACAAAAGTAGTACAAAAGTATTCGTATCAAAATGTACTTCACAACTTTTCAAATGTATAAAACATTCTTGAAAATAGCAGATCTACAAGCTCACAATGCGTCGCATCGCAACGCATTGTGAGCTTGTAGATCTGCTTTTTTTAAAGAATTGTAATCTACAAGTTGTGAGCTTGTCAGATCGGCTACTCTTTCCTAAACAAATGTTTTTTATTTTTTGGAAAAATGTTTGACTTTCTGGGGGTGGCGAAACTTTTGAAATATCTATCGCCTCTGTTGGGTGGAAACCTCATTCGTCCAAAACTGTTACTCTTCAGGATTCTAATTCAAACATATCAAAAGTAGCAGATCTACAAGCTCAAAACGCATCGCTTCGCGCCGCGTTCTCAGCTTGTAGATCTGCTACTTTCTATACTTTTGTGTGACGCTGTAGTATGATCAAGTAGGGTGTTAATTTACGTAAAAACACAACAAGGTAGAGAGAAGATAATGGATATAAGAGGTTTCTGCTCGACAGCAACAAGTATATGTTTTGTAGGAAATGTTAAAAAAAAATCTATAAGGACATTTTACTCACGAGTCACGACCCATAAAAGTGGGTCCTGACCCCTGACCCCTACAGTATGTCTGGGACTGTGGTAGAGAACCAGTAAATTCGGGATTCAAAATGTACTTGAGTAAAAGTACAAAAGTATTGGTATCAACATGTACTTAAAGTACCAAATGTGCACTGAAAGTACTGAAAACTGGAAACACTCCAGTAAAGTAAAAAATGCCTCAAAATTGTAATTAAGTACAGTACTTGAGTAGATGTACTTAGTTACTTACACCACTGACCCTAACCCTATGTCTGGGACCCAGCACTGTGTAGAGCACCAGTAAAGACCCCCTAACCCTATGTCTGGGACCCAGCACTGTGGTAGTAGAGCACCAGTAAAGGCTCTCGCAGAGACCCTCTCCTCAGGCAGTACAGGCTGTGTGTGAGCGCCTCGTGGAGCTCCAGACTGCCCGTCTCGTCCGTGTAGCGCAGCTGGAAGCCCACCACTACGTGGTGCTGGTGGTGGTGGTGGTCCAGGGGGGACGGCTCGGCAGCAGCAGCGTCCAGGACGGGGGACACGTCGAACACGTCGTAGCCCGACGACGGCCTCTGGTCCAGGGTCAGGGTCCTCTCCTCCAGCGGGCCGCTCTCCTCCCTCGGAGACCCCCGGTCCTCTGGAAACAGGGTTTGCAAAAATAACTAGAACTAAGTCAAATCATCTGAAATGTCCATTTAGTCATTTAGCTCTGCTAGTTTTAAGACCTGTTGTCAATTATGTCAACAATGAAGAAAAAAAAAGAAGCGAAAATAGCAGTTTTACAAGCTCAAAACAGCGAATGTGAGCGTGTAGATCAGCTATTTTTGCTATATTTCTGAGCTTTTGGAATCTCACCCCTGACAACCCCATATTACAATTAAAAATAAACACTAAACTAATGAAAAATAAACAAAAATTAAGCCAAAATTTTTTAAAATGAAACAACTAACTATTAAACCCACGTTAAAAACTAATTAAAACTGAACTAAAAAGTCAATGGAATATAAATGGAATACAAAATAATAACCTTGCTCTGAAGTGACGAGGCTGTGAAGGGTGACGGTGACACTGAGCGGCCGTGGATGAAGGGTCTTCCTGAACAGGACCAGCTCTGCCCCCATCATGGAAGGGTTGGACTGGGTGATGTTGAACCACATCCAGCCTGGGGGAGCGTGTTGTGGACCTGGGTTGGTTCAAGACATACAGCATTAAAGGACGACTTCGCCCATTTTCAACCTGTCTTCATATAATTGGTCCTCACTAATACTCATTGTAATATGATACCATCTACCTGGTCTGTGTCTCAGTTTTGGTTGTGTGGTTATTCCCCAAAATATTCCCCCAAATACAGATAAGAAAATCTAAACAGGTGATCGTTAAAAAAAAACAGCATCCGTATTCCGGGGAAAACTTTTGCCCAAAAATAGCAAATCTTCAAGCTCAATGCAATGCGTTGTGAGTGAGCCTGTAGATTGGCTATTAACACATTGACCGCCAGAGGTTAATCTCATAATGTACTCACCAGTGCCAACTTTTTCTTGTTGTTTTTTGTTTTTTTCACGTCGCCATAGACCTTGTTAAAATCCGTAAGATTGAGCTGTGCACTGTTTGTTTACATCGCGGACATCTGCCTGGTTCGAGCAGTGAAGACCACGTGTCAAACGGGGCATCCATGTTGTAGTTAGAACAGTTTATGTTAAACAGTGATCACCGAGGAGAAAAAACTACAAGGAGAAAATGGAGTTTCAGTTTTGTCATTAGAACGAGGGCTGACGGGATCGGCAAAACCGGATCCCGAGTAATTCTGTTTCCGGTGGTGTTACAATGAAATGGTCCGTGTCGAAAATTTAAAAAAGTTTTTTTTTCGAAAAAAAGGAAAAAGCACCACAGCCCGTATGCTACGGGATCGGCGCTTTACAGTTGGATTTATCGGTCAGAGTGTTAAACAGAAAAGTCACACGCATGGGGGTTTAAGTGGGTTTTAAGGGCAGACTCCTCTCACCAAAGATGCGTCGAAAACTCTGCACCAGCGTCGCGTCCGAGTTGCCCTGCAGGTCCCCATGGGCGTCCGGCGTGTCCAGAAGGAGATAGACGTGTCTCATGTACGGGTGAGGCTTGACCTGGTGGTGGGAGGCAGACACCTTGTCGATGTGCAGCATCTCCAAGATGGCCTTGTTGAAGGTGTCACTCTCCTTGTTGAAGGTGTCGCTCTCCCGAGCCTCTCCCGGTCCTCCCTGTCCCCCCTGTCCCCGCTGTCCCCCCTGTCCTCCCGGTCCTCCCTGTCCCTCCGTGACCAACAAGCCTGAAGCAGACAAGCTCAGCTGAAAGAAGGCCACCATCACACGAAGAACTCCCAAACAGTCTCTCATTTTATAGTATATATAGCTAAAATCTAAAAGTTGAGAGTCAATGAGTGGATGAACTGACTGCAAGGTCTCCACTTTGAATACTAATAAGCACTTATAAGAAGAACTCTCAAACAGTCAATTTTTTTTGGGTCCAAAACCATTTCTTCGTCTTTTTTCCTGTACAGACAGACGCTTTTGCCCTGTTTGACTCAGAGGAAGACGCAAGTCGAAACCTCAGTCACCCCTGCAAAATAATAACTACGAGCAGACCCAGTTGAGTCTCTCCTGAAGTGCCCAGGTATTGTTCTCTCTGATTCAAGTTGTCCCTGTTGAGTACAACCGACAAGCCCGTCTACCTTCAACTGGAGCTGTGATAGTCTGTGGTCTGTGGTTTTGTCACGGCTGTGGTGTTGAAGTGGCCACAGCACAGAGTTGGAACAGCAGCAGCCACTAATTGGCATTCAGGAACCCCAGGAGCTGTCAGAAGCTAGTGGAGGCAGTCACGTTAGGAGGCCCTGGAATGTTAACACTCCATGTGACAGACATTGGACGTTAGCCGTCTGTGTAATGAGCCAGTGGAGCCCTGCGGACAGCTGTCTTGTGTTACGTTTATCCCATTAAAGGAGTAGTTCACCCAAAAAAAGTACTTGTTTTCTATCAATTTCACACCACATGAAGCATTGAATTCATGGAGAGGAGATTTTTCTTTGTTTTTGTCGCATTCCTAAGCTAATAATTTGATGACCGGCGGAGTCTCCAGTAGGAGACTTAGCATCTTTCTGCCGGTGATCAAATAATGTGTACAGCATGGCACGAAGTGTCACGCTGTGTGCTTGTACAGTATAGGTCCTATCTGCTATTTTTGAGAACCACTATTCTAAATCCTAATAGTTTTCTGAAAAACGTGATGATATATATATATATATACTGTAGTATAGCTAAAAGGACATACAAATGCTTTCCCGGTTTTAATGGGTTAAAGTCAATGAGTGGATGAACTGACTGGAAGGTCTCCCCTTTGAAAACTAATAAGCACTTAAAGTGATTATGATTATTAGGTTTTAATAAATGTTAAGCTCTATATTCTCCATTGCTGTGGAGTGTTTGTTCAGTAACAGGGGTCTCCCCGTCCCCCCGTCTCTCCAGCTCGTTTTAGTAAACACACAATACATTGTCAGGTCGGGATCATTTCAATTCAGTTTCATCCAATCAGAAGAGAGAACTCATACAGAATACAGGATAAACAACAAGTAAAAGGGGAAGTGACGAAACAAGCAAACAAATGCGCAGACAACATAGGAACAGAAACAAAAGGCGATCAATTACCGTATTTTTCTCTCTGATTGGATGAAATGTAAACCTGAAAATGAATTTTCTGTTTATTAATCAGCTAATCCAATGATTACTATCAGACGGAGCCACGTGATGCCACATGTTTTCATGTTAAAGATCAGCTATTTTAACAGATTGTACACACGCACACACTCACACACTCACGCACGCACACGCACAGATCTGTCAGTTTCTGTCAGTTAGTACGTATAATCAATAATATGTCCTCTCAGCACAGCCTACCAGGTGTTCTATTAAACTATAAGTACTGTTCAACTTCTGTTTGAATAAACCTTCTAAACTCTGTTTCATCTAGTAGAGAAACATTCAATCACCACACGGTGGGGCTAGAGTACCTCTATCATTTCCATTATTGCAATCAAGGGCCCCTGATTAGAGATATTATAATATAACATGTTTAAATCGTGAGGGATTAATGCTCAGAGTATTAGTAATATTACTGAATATGAATAAATAGGTTGACATGAGAAAAGCATTCATTTATCATCTGCAACATATGTAGGCCTGGCCTACAACCTTTATAATACTTTATAAACATTGTTATATTGCATGATTTAAGCATACTGTCAAATAAAACAGACAATGACAAGAAGTTGTTGTGTATTCAATAGTGTACTGACTAACCTCACAGTGGGTACTTGTAGATCTGCTATTTTTGAAAAATCCCTGGCACAAAATATTTTTTGAGATGGCGAAGGGTCTGCAGCCAAATACATATCATTTTGGGGGTCCTTGACATGAAAAAGTTTGAGAACCACTGACTTACATCGTTCAGTATGACTGCCGTCAAATGAACCCATTGAGTACCGTCTGCCTGCCTGTCTGTCTGTCTGTCTGTCTGTCTGTCTGTCTGTCTGTCTGTCTGTCTGTCTGTCTGTCTGTCTGTCTGTCTGTCTGTACTGTACTGTATGGGTCCCTTATGCCAATATTATATGGAGCTCCCTGATCTGTCCTATTCTGTATCTCTGGGCACCAATCAGGAACGGCCGCACACCGACACCCCCTTGCTACAGTTCAAAAGGCAATCACAAAACACACACGCACATGCACACACACACACACACACACACACACACACACACACACACACACACACACACACACACACACACACACACACACACACACACACACACACACACACACACACACACACACACACACACACACACAGGTTTGTATATTATTATACTTGTGAGGACATCAACATTTTAGGCAGTTTCATGAATGCCATTTTTTATACATTTTGCAATTTTTAACCTGAAAGAAAAATAGAAACTACAAACTCACAACTTGTGAGCTTTTTTTCAGTGCATGACACTGGCACCCAACTAAGTATAAATCATGTTTAACTGTAACTCCAACCCCTAAACCTAAAACCTCCAAATGTTTAATCCTAACCGCAACCTGAGGTTTTTTTTACTCATTGTAAACGTATCTCTAAAAAACTTTTATTTTTCAACCATAAAACCATTTTTCTTGTGAGGAACCAGGAAAATGGTTCCTCACACAATGTCTATATCTCATATTCTACTATACTTGTTGGGACATTTGGTCCTCACAAGTATAGAAACACACACACACACACACACACACACACACACACACACACACACACACACACACACACACACACACACACACACACACACACACACACACACACACACACACACACACACACACACACACACACACACACACACACAGGAAGGGAGGGAGAGAGACCAGTGCGCACACACACAAAGCAGAGCACCATAGCATAAGGGTCATCAACCTGCCAGGACAGGAGAATTAATGTGACAATAATAAGGTATAGACAACATGGCTGTGGTCGGGAATTATGAACACCTTGAAGTCCAGATGAACGAGGAAGACGCTGACTCCAACAAGACTACAGCTCTAGGGAGGACAGGTCTACTGAAGATACTGCAGTCTGGTAAGAGACAATCTGGGAACCCATTAGCAAAATAATAATAATAATACAATAAAAAGAAAATCCTTTGCTGCTGAGCTGAATCTGTCACTAAAACAAAACAATCCCCCCAAAAGGAATACATTACTAAATAAATGAATGAATGAACAAATGAATGAATGAATTAATAAATAAATACAAATCATATTTTTAACAAGATGTCACTGTGTGTTTCTGTGCATGCTTGTGCGTGCGTGCCTGCCCGGGTGCGCGTCCGTGCGTACGTGCGTTTGACAAAGAGACAGTCGCACACATCTTAAATGGTTCCAGCCACTATAAAGGACATTGTACATTGCCAGACATGACCGTCTGGTGGATCTGGTCTCAGACAAGATCAGAGAGGTACAGGAAAGGACAACAACATGAACAACAGCACTGTAAAACTAGACTGGTTTGATCACAATGACACACACGTCAATTCACTGCAAGATATTCAATATACCCCAGATATTGTGTTCATTAATGGAATTAGAAAAAACCTTACTATCTTTGAATTAGGCTGCCCATTTGATTTGTATATATATCGATACTTGTTTTACATCCAAACTTACGAAATATCAGCCTTTGGTGGAACGTACTATGGCCTTGGGATATAACTGTCAACTTAGTGTCCTTGTGTTTGGGAGTACAGGCCACGTTCACAAACGTGCTCCGTGGCCTGCGATTGGGAGGATTGCAAAAGACAAATGCAAAAAAAGATGGCCAAATACTGTTCTGTCTCAGCTATCATGGGCAGCCTGTCTATCTGTTTTATACATCCTGCCACAGTACCTCGGCCCGTGGACTTTGTCTGTATTGTTTAGTTTTGGACTGTTTAGGCCCCTGTTCTGTTGTCAGTATGTTCAGTATATGTTCAGTATACAAGTGACGGGTAGGACCCAAAGGCAGACAAGCAAGGCAGGAGCAACTTAAACATAAAGTGTTTATTTTAACAAGGCAGGTAACAGTACCACAGAACTCAATTGACGTAGGCCTACAGACCATCTAATTTTTACTGCAAACACAGGGCTTAACTAGACAGGGATTAACAGGACACAGGTGAACTCAACAGACAATCAACACTGGGATAGGCTGGGGGACTAAGAGGACGCAGGTGGACACACTAACAATATCATAGGACTGGTAAAACAAGAAGGGTAACAGTAAAGGGGGGCGCATGCTACCATTTTCGGTGATCACCCTCTCACCACAGCGGTTTGAAAACTACAACATGACGTCACTGAGCCGCGGTCATAGGGTGACCACCTCATTTGATAGCATGCAGGGGCCTTTACTAGGCAGACAGGAAACACTGGGAACAATACTACAAAATAAGATACACAAAACCAAGGAAACAACAGTAACAGAAAATCAAAACCAAACAGAACATACTGACAACCGAACAGGGGCCTAACGAGTCCAAAACTAAACAATACAGACAAAGTCCCCGAGCAGAGGACCGAACCGTGACATATCCTTGAGTAGCTAAGGGGGGAGACCGAAAAACAAACAAAAAATAATCTGTCAAATTTCTGTATATAGTATGTCATCAGTGTTATCTTTCTTCCTCTGTGTGTTAATAAGCGTGTGCAGCAGTTGTATCTGGTTTGACCGTAATGTAACCTTCTTCTGATCAGTGTTTGGATCTATCATGTATTGCCCTTTTTGTGCAGATCCAAATAATTCAAATGTGTGTGTGTGTGTGTGTGTGTGTGTGTGTGTGTGTGTGTGTGTGTGTGTGTGTGCGTGCACGCGTGTGTGCACGTGTGTGTACGTGCGCGTGTGTGTGTTCTGCAGAAATAAGACTGCCTGGGCGAGTTG
The DNA here is from genome assembly GCF_963454915.1 of Gymnoscopelus microlampas. NCBI lineage: Eukaryota > Metazoa > Chordata > Actinopteri > Myctophiformes > Myctophidae > Gymnoscopelus > Gymnoscopelus microlampas. Next base: position 36,231,934 of record NC_139956.1, on the reverse strand, counting down.
GAGTCAGCGTTGGAGTGCTTTGTGCCGTTCTGATTCTCCTCAACATTGTTCTGTTAATATGTCTCTGTAAGTCAAGTTTCATCACAATGTATTTTATTACAATGTTTTATGTATCTAAGGTGAACCAACATGTGTTGTTTTCAATATTGTAGCATATAAAGATAGATACCTCATACAAAAGTTGTAGTTGCAGTAATAGATTTTAGAACTAGAATGCACTATATGTGTTTTTAAAGGTAGCAGGGTTAGTGATTTTCCTGGTTAGAATAAGTGTTAAATAGCTCTTATAGTGATCATTGCTATAGAGTGTTTGTTCAGTAACAGGAGTCTCCATATGTCTCTATGTCTCCATGTCCAAATACATGTTCATGTCGGGATACCAATTTTATCCAACCAGGATAGAAAACTCAGACAGGATACAGATTAAACATGTGAAATTAGAAGTGATGACACAAAGAAACGAGCAGACAAAATTGGAACTGGAACCCTATAAAAATGAAGCTGATAAATACTCTCTCCTGATTGGCTGAAATATTGTCACCTACCACATGTATTTTATTGAAGAGCTGGAGAGACATGGAGACCCCTGTTACTGAACAAACACTCTATAGCACTGATTACTATCAGAACATAGAGCTTTAACCTTTTAACAAAAAACATATTGTTTTAACCAAAACATATCACTTACCCTACCTTTAAATAGTGAACCTCTCATTTTGAAAACATTGTTTCCATACAGCTCAGTCCAACACAAAGGAGGGAGACCAACTAGTGACTGGTCAGTGAGACATCACTGTTTTTCGTAGTTTTTTAATCAATTTGAGCAAATGAAAGAAAAGTGCTATAACTTTATTGTTTTGATCGTTAGAATTTCCTGGATGGCAGAAATTTGGCAGCGGTTGTTATTACATCTCTACTGGGGAGACATCCTGGGAGAATAGCAGACAGTGGTGCAGAGACAGACAATCAGACCTCATTGTCATAAACAGCAAAGAAAAACAGGTATGGGTGTCTGTGCATGTTTGCGTGAGTGCGTGTGTGCGTGCGTGCCTGCGTGCCTGCGTGCACTTGTGTGTGCTGTAAGTTGTAACCTATTCCACTTGGTGGAGACACAACTCTATTGTACAGTTTGCACATCAGTAACCAGCTGTTTCTTCTTTTCCAGGACTTTGTTGCACGTTTATACCAGACAGTGTGGCTGGGTTTGACCGACAAACTGGAAGAAGATCGATTTAAGTGGGTAGATGGAACAACATTGACCACACCAACGTAAGCCTTATCTTTTATCTACATTCTTCTCTCGTTAATTTCAAAAAACATTTTAAGTACATTTTGATTAGGCCTATTTACTCTTTGCTTAATTTTTTCGAAATAGTATAAAATGTTATTATGAAATAATTTACAAACATACTACACTCTCACTAAGATATTGAGCCCTATCTTGAATTGCACACCTGGCACAAAGGCCCAAAAAATGCAGTGCACTTCAATGATATAGAAACAACTGACATAATTGTAATTTTTCTGCCCAGCACCCATGTTGTGTAGGTACAGTTACTTGCATCCATCTGTGTACTTATGGGTCAGGGGTGTGTTGGTCTTATAATGAGTGGCCAGGATGCATGGCCAGGATGCATTTTTGGTGTATTTCCACCAGAAACGTGTGGATTGTGGAGTGAGAAAAGTCAGAGGTGATTGTGCCTTAGACGAGCTCTGGCCTGGTCTAAAGTCTAGCACGGTCTCCCAGTGCATTATTAACCTCTATTTAAAGAGCATTAGATAGTACATTGACCTACAGCATACAGGTGGGTATGCATAGCTGTTTGCACTGCAGCTTGCAATCAAAATCCATCCAAACTTCACCACGACACTCACGTTCAATATGGTAGATAACACTGCTGAGAGACTCAGCACTGTGACTATGAATGATCTGGGCCACATTATCATCCTTATTGCATAAGCATCGGCCGGTCTGTGTTGGGAGGCTTCACAAAAAAATGTTGTGCTCAGAAATAGAGCATGAACTAAAAAGCAAGCAGAGTGGAGAGCTTTTGTTTCTCCCCTCCTGACATCATTATATCAGCTTATTAATTGCGCTACAGTAGATGTCCAATGCTTACACTTTGCGCTCGAGCAGAACCCTGCAGGACAAAGAAGGGCGCAACAGTTTACCCTGGACTTTAGTGCCCAAAACATACCCATGACTAATACAGAGATTACATGGAACCCGTTCACACACACCTTGTGCCGTACTTTATGCCCATATTGTATGGCGTCTAACTAGCTAAATTGGAGTTTGGCTTTAGATCATGCTCTACCATAGTCTAAATGTGGCCCAGTATGCCTGGTGTCTACTTTACTATCCAGTCAATTTGCATCTAATACTGCAACCATAATTTGAGGTCATGATTAAAAAAACTAAGCATTTAGAGTACCACCCTTGTAAAGGTAGTGTAATGAACGAAATGTTCCCTTTTTTCCACAGGTTCTGGAGCCCTGGTCAGCCTGATAACAGAAGAGCCGAGACCAACGCAACACAAGAATGTGTCGTGTTTGATAATAAGTCTAGAGGATGGACTGATGTATTTTGTTTTCGCAGTTTCCAGTGGATCTGTGAAAAGGTTGTGTGCTGAAACCACCATTTTCACAATGTATTAGTTATAGTTAGCTGGTGTGTTGTTACGGCTACATGATGGCTGTGTTTATGAGTTTGTCTTGGTGCGTCTGCTTTGCAGTTCTACCCAGTATGCACTGTAGACATTACAATTTGTATTCATATTTGTATTATTTAATTGAAGGGGAGCCTCTAGAATTTACAATTTAGGCATTTAGCAGATGCTCTTGTCCTTTTACTTCTACTCCACTACATCTCAGAGCAAATATTGTACTTTTACTCCACTACAATTTTTTGAAAACTTTAGTTACAAGTTACTTTGTAGATTTAGATTATTATTACAAAACATACAGTAACCACTTAAGCCCTATAAATTTCGTCCATTTGAAAATAGATGATCTAAGCTCACAATATGTCGCGATGCGACGCCTTGTGAGCTTGTAGATCTTTCAGAGTGCACCCGAGCACAACCAAACATAAAATGACTTGTCTTAGTTCTATTGGATCTCTTCTCCACTAGTCCCTCACTAACACTTTAGCCTAGTTTTTGAAATTGTTTACGAAATTGTCAATATATTTAGTCTTAGTTTTAGTCATCATAGCTTAGTTTTTATTTAGTTTTCGTCAGTGAAAAAAGGTAGTCGACACACATTTTTTGTCATAGTTTTAGTCGACAAAATCAACACTGCTCGAAGGACAGTTGACTGTCCATGAAAACACCACGGCTCTTGGCAGTTGGACCAGAAGCCACCAGGGAGCATCTCCTTGGACATGATGAGACCCTGCAGGGTGCAGGACTCGCCTGGGAAGAAGAGACGCTCAGCCTGGTCCGCGCTGAGCTTGACGTGGTGGGAAGACGTCCACAACAGAATGTGATTAACAGTCATCCATCCGTGCCATTTTAATAGCATGTTTCATGTATAGATTAATAAAGTGTGATCTATTCTTAACCTATTAAGACCTGAGGCGATTCTTTAAAAAAATCTAAATTATAACAGTTTTTGGGAAAAAAAAGAAAATGTTTTCAAGATTTTTCAAAAATAGCAGATCTACAAGCTCATGGCACGGCACTCGGTGCCGTGCCATGAGCTTGTATATCTGCTATTTTTGAATAGCCAAAGACATCTAAAGTGACACAGATGCGTTCCAGGTATCAATGGGTTAAAGCTGCAATCCTGGACTTAATTTAATGAATAAAACGTTATTTTAAGCAAGCTGTATGGTAGAACAGTACAATTAGGAACTTAGTATGTTAATACAATATATAATATTTTTATTTTTGGCCATGCACGATTATAATGTATTAACATTTGCATAATTGTAATACATCATTTCATCATGTACACAATCACTGTTATAATGCGTGTTCAATGGGTGCTGTAAAATTGCAAGAAACAAAAGGTTCCTACTAACACCTCCAGGAACATCATTACTTCACTTAAAGTATCCAGTGACCACTTATAGTGACTTTTAATCACATTATAATGCATTATGACAGTGATTATAATACATTATAAAGTTATCATAATCTATTACAATTATGAGAAATATAATACACTATCATCCTTGTCAAGAAATTATCCAGAAATTATGAAGTATGATAATACTTGACTGTATAAGTCATTTTAATGGCATGTTGTGATTAATATTATAAAGTGTTATGAGTATATATGACTTATTACAACTACATTTATACAGTTTTATAAGAAGATTATAATGCACTATAATTATGTTCATTATGACATTATAACTATATTTATACAGTGTTATAAGTAGATTATAATGCATCATAACTGTTTATAATGCATTATAACTGTTGACAATATTTGTCTCATATATATTATTAATATTTTATAATCATATTATATAACTATATTTTATATTCAGTACCAGTGGTCTTAGCTTGAACAATGATATATGTGTGCGGTATCTCCATATTAGATGAATTAATACAAACCTTGTAAATCACATCCTACACAAACACAGCACAGCGATTCAACATCAATTCCAACCAATAATGATAACACCACTAAACTGTAAAAATAGTTTATAAAATATAAAGTCTGTAACTATGACATTCATCAGCATCATTTTCATTATCATCATTGTTGTGAGCAAAGAGATCATTCACATCATGAGTTTAGCCATTTATTCATTGAAACGCTAATACAGATCATGTTTTGTTGCAATGGCTCTGTTCTTTAAGAATGCTAAGAATTATGGTACAGATGTGCAAAAGCATTGGCATCAACATATACCAAACATAAAAGTACTCATTATGCAGACGGGTCCATTTCAAAATCATATTATTGGATTATGCATTAATGTGTTCATCACTTCAATGTTGCGGCTGTACATGAGGTTCTGGTTTTAGCTGTGTAGCTTAACCTACAATAATACCTCATAACTTATAATTATAGTGGAGTAAAAAGTATACAGTATTTGTCTCTGAGATGTAGTGGAGTAGAAGTATAAAATCAAACATTATGCAAATACTCAGGTAAAGTACTTGTTCATGTAAATTAATTGAGTAAATGTACTTAGTTACTTTCCACCACTGGCTATACGTTAACAAACAGTATGCCTACAATAAAATGTGTCACACTCATATTGTCATCAGTGCAGGTTTAGGCAGAGAGGTGAAAAGTTATTTGTGAGATGTTCCGGGAAGGCCGATCTGCAAGTTCACAGCGTGATGTGTTTGGGTTGCGAACCTGTGATGCGATGTGAGGTTGTACAGTAGATCGGCTATTTTGAAATCAAGAGATTTGGTGTGGAGGGGGAAAAAGGACCGGATGAAGTACATGTACAGAACCCTGGGGGACCCTGGTAAATAAAAAGGTATACTGTATAGGGTTTAAGTGTTAAACACATGACTTATGTGTCAGATGCTTTGTCCATTAATAATCTAATAACAACAGCATTGGTGACAATGAAAGTAGGGGTTGGTATTAACTTACATGTACTGTACATTCTGAACACGTAGCCTACTGTAGATAATTTTCAACATTTACAGCTTCATTATGACTTGCAACCTGTACCCTGTAATAGTAATCAGAGTTTCTCTGAAGCTTAATTTAGACAGCGTAGTACAATGGTGTCACCGCGGAATATTTTACATTTTATACTTGAATAACCCAAGTATACAATCAAAAAGCCAGGCCTTGTGGTTAGAATGTCAATCCTGAGACTGGGAGGTCAGGGGTTCAATCCCCCGGCCGGGTCATCATACCAAAGACTATAAAATGGGACCCAGTGCCTCCCTGCTTGGCACTCAGCATCAAGGGCTGGATTGGGGGCACATGCAGTCCCTGTGACATACTAGCGTCACGTCCAGGAGGTGTGCTTGTACATGGGGTATGTACTTACATCAAGCCGCCTCATGCCACAGGAGATAGGCTCCTGCCATAGAGTTATACCTAGATGGTGGACTGCCCCGCCCCCCCCAGCTATTCATTTCAATGAAAGTTGCTCACTGGCGTTTGAAGCACCCGGAAGAACGCTCTACTTCCGCATTTGGGCACCAAATTTGGGTGCCCAAATGCGGAAGAGCAGGCGCACTAGGGTTTCAAAAACGGTAGAAGCATGCGCAGTGGCGTTTTAAATGCGGAAGTATTGCAATCCCAAGTTTGACAACCAGGCGACCACCAGGCTTCACTGTTCTACCGTGGCTCCTGCCCCCTAGGGGCCAAGTGGCTCAGGAACCGTTGGTTCCAAAGGCTACCTACTTATGACCAAGTATAAAATAGGGTTAAAGTGGCTAAACCAATTTTGATACTATATTAACACATTTTGCTGGAAACCCCGGCTTAGAATCTTGTCAAGGACCCCCATGGGAGACCCCGGGACCTCACCGTGAGAACCACTGGCTCATGCACATGTACACACAAATGTACAGTAAAGGTATGCTGATGCCCTTCCTTGTCATCGATGCAGCTCTCGTCTCTTCTTGCTGCCTTCGTTGCTGTGATGGATCCGGTAGGTCTTCCTGGCCTGGGCTCTCTCCTTCTCCACGACCTCTGTGTCGTCCAGGATCTCCAGGCCTGGGAGCTGGCTGATGACATACTGCCTGTACAGTATAACACATTACAGTACATTAAATCATGGGTTCCCAAACTTTTCCCAAAATAGTCATATTTGAACTTTGAACTCCCCACCCTGACAAGCACTTGGAATTGTAGGCATTACATTTAGTTTGACTCGGTTCCACAAATAAATATTGTAAAGAATAGCAGATCTACAATCTCTGCGAGGCATTGTGAGCTTGTAGATTGGCTATTTTCACGTTTGCCTCTTTCTTATGTAATATTTGACGATTTGACCAATTTGGTATTAAAATGTATTCATAAATTGTAACTTTAGAAATGTGCAGATACCCTGTATGTATACACTTATACTGTATGTTGGTTTGTTGACTGTTGAGTGAGAAAACAATGTTGCACATTAAACTAATCATCTGGAGGGCCCCCCCAAATCATTTTGGAACCCCCAGTTTGGGAAACCACTGCATTACATTATGGACATGCAACATTTGTGTTGGCGTTTTTCTCTTGATAGTGACTGAAGCCATTTGTGATTTCCGACAATGTGCCACAAGATCTTGGCTCTTGGCCAACTAGTCCTCGTCCCTAAAAGTATCAAAACAAGGCCTCCAGCTTTTGAGCTTGTCAATCAGCTGTTTTTTTGTTTTTTTTATCCTGAAAAGTTTAAAAAAAAGTTAGGTTTCCACCCAACAGAGACGATAATATGTGATGTCCAGTGTAATAATGGATACTGCATTAAAGACTCCTGGTTGTACCTGTAATCTCTATATTGGGTGAGACTTCCTCCATTGAAATAACTTGGTGCCGCCTCGTTGTTCATCATACTGAGGATCCTGAATGTAAATGAAACACAACTGGTAAACGGTGCAGTTACTGTAGTTGATTTTCAGGCCTTCAAATCTATAGTCCTCTATTGCACGGATCAGAGAACGACGACTTCACCCATTTTCAACCTATCATCATATAGTCATTGGTCCTCACTAATGCTTAAGATGGTATCATTTATGTCTATTCAGTCTGTGTCTCAGAGGAGGGCTGTGGACAGTTCAGAAACCCGCCTACCAGTGACATCATCGGTAGGCAGGTTTGAAAAAAATATAATATATATTTGACAAATATGGAGATAATCTGTTTCTGCCCTACGACAGCAACGGTATAAATAAGGTTGAGAATGGGCGAAGGGCTCCTTTAATGACATCACAGAACACAAAGGGGCTGATAAAAGGCCAGTCAGGTTGCAGTCGACTCCTCGACCTACTTGATGTTGGGGAACTTTCGTCGTATTTCCTCCACGAACACGGGCAGGTTGTTGATCCTGTTCTTGTTGATGCACACGGCGTTCACGCTGGGCATGTAGGGGAACTTGACGTGGGCCGTGTAGTTGTTACAGTCCAGGACCAGAGTGCTGAGCCTCTCCAGCCGGTCCAGGAGAGCAGGGTTCCAATACACTGAATGAAGGACAAATCACTCCACAGGCAGTGGCGGAAGAAGTACTACCTCACATTTTGTACTTATGAGTAAAAGTAGCAATACCACAATGTAGAAATACTTTGTTTTGCGAGTAAATGTACCAGTGTTCAAAATGTACTTGAGTAAAAGTGCAAAAGTATTGGCGTCAAAATACCTAAGTACCTAAGTAAAAGTACTCATTATGCACAATTTCACAACTTTACTTTATTAAGCTACTAGTATTTTTCAACCACATCTAATGAGACAAGACATTAGTAGAATGAGTTTAGGAACAGACGTCATGAGACAAAAGTAAATACATAGCGTACAACTAATTATTTTTGGGAAAATTAATTGCAACAACTATGTAGAAATAGTGAAGAAAGGGAACTTGGAAAGGCACTTTCTGACAAACCCCAAATCATCCACTCTCAGTAAAGGATCCATACACCGCCTACAGTTGGTACAGAATGCCGCCGCCAGACTCATTACTGGGACTAGGAGATCAGAGCACATAACCTCGGTACTGGCGTCACTGCACTGGCTGCCAGTAACTTTTAGAATAGATTTTAAGATTTTATTGTTAACTTTTAAAGCTCTTAATGGCCTGGCACCACAATATCTAGCTGACCTGCTTGATCCCCATGTGCCTGTCCGCCGCCTAAGGTCCTCTGACGCGGCCCTACTAGATGTCCCTACGTCTAGGCTGGTGACCAAGGGTGATCGGGCCTTTGCCGTCAGGGCCCCTAGACTCTGGAACAGCCTCCCATTGGACCTCAGGGTTGCATGCAATTCCATTGCCATTTTTAAATCCAAATTAAAGACCCATTTTTATAGAAAGGCCTTTTAACCTCCTAACAGCAGAATGTCGGTGCATCTCCTTTACTCACTGATACTGTTGTGTGTTGTTCTTGTTTGCTGTAAATTGTTTTATTGTTCACTGTTTGATTTTAAGTTGTTAAGCACTTTGTAACATTGTTTAAAAAGGTGCTATGTAAATAAAGTTTATTATTTGACTAGAGCTCTCCAGCAGACAGAAAACTGAGAAAAAATAATAGGAACTGAAATCTCAGCCATATGTATTGGTGTACCATACATAGGTCTATGTCCATGACTACACCAAGGTTTTTGACTTGGCTATAAGGATACTCATCCAGCAGGTTGTAGCTCAGGTCCAGGACCTCCAGCGTGTAACCACTGCTCAGGATGCTGTCGTAGGGGATCTCTGACAGGTTCTGGTAGGCAAAGGACAGCCTTGGAGAGCCTGGAGCAGCCTGCTGGGTCTGGCTCTGTTGCTGCTGCCCTGGGAACTGAGGCTAAAACAACAACAGTCAACAACTTTAAGAGTTCTCTCTACAACATTCCATTAATCATTATCAGCATCAGCAGGGAATTCAGATGATGATTAGGTCATGATGTAGCCTTGTCTCTCTCTCTCTTGAGCCAGGCTGTTCGGTGGCTTTGGTGACAAACAGCAGATACGATCTTCCGGTCTTTTTCAAGTATGCTCATATCATACTTGAAAAAGAGGGGAAGGTTCGAAACGTTGTATATATCTGCTGTTTGTCACAAATAAATAAAAAACCTTTGGAGCAGTGAGCAAGTGAGTTCCGAGCCCCGCTTTTTGTTCCTATTTTATACTTTGTCATGCAAAAGTAACGAAAATAGCCGATCTACAAGCTCACAACGATTCGGTACTTTTGAATCTTTTTTTTTAAGATTTTGTGGATTTCTGCCTCTAATGACAGCCATAAATATTCAATTATTTATATGCGCAATATCACTTAATATGTATCTATACAACATTTTGGCTGGCCAATTGAAACACACCCAGCATAGGCTATTCTGGGGGGAACATTGGCCAAAAATAGCCGATCCGCAAGCATGGCGACGTGTTGTGAGCTTGTAGATCGGCTATTTTTGCCGAAGAGATTTGAGGTAGACAGAAAAAAAGTAGGCTAAGTAGCCTATAGCAAGCCAACTCACATACAGTGTACGGTTCTAAGTGGTTCAAGCCTTTTTATCAGTTTGTTTCTTTGCGTAGTTACAGCACGTGTACTGTTAAAGGCTTAAGTTACTTACTGCTCTGGTGTTCTAGTGTTGATTTTGTCGACTAAAACTATGACGAAAAATGTTCGTCAACTACCTTTTTTCACTGATGACAACTAAATAAAAACTAAGCTATGATGACTAAAACTAAGACCAAATATATTGACAATTTTGTCAACAGATAAAAACTAGACTAAAATTTTAGTGAGGGACGAGTGGAGAAGAGATCCAGTAGAACTAAGAGTGCGCTACCAAACATAAAATGGTAGCTGCGACGCGTTGTGAGCATGTATATCTACTATTTTCAGCATGCAACCAAGTGTAAAATCAGGCATTACAGCGTCATCAAGGCACCGACAAAACACATTTTAGTCGACTATGATCTTATGATATTTAGTCGACTAAAACTAGACAAAAACTAAAACATTTCAGAAAATATGACTAAAACTAAATGGAATTTGATTCAAAAGACTATGACTAAAACTAAATCAAAACACTGATGCCGATACTTTAAAGCCTGTTTTATCCTCAGTATTCTTGCGTAGTTACTGCTCCGTAGGCTTTGTAGGCCAGTATATATAGGCTGTTAAAAGCTACAGTTGTGTTATTATGTTTAAATGAACTCACCATGTTGGAGGAGGTAGAGTGTGCAGGGGCAGACAGACTGTCAGGACATGAGACGGTCAGAGGGAAAAGGCTGCTGCTTCACAGCGTAAAGAAAAGAGCTCTTTCATTGCGGCATAAGCAGCGGATCACATGATGAAAGGATAATCACTGTTATCCACTGTTTAACCCCGCTATGCTGCTGCTCGGCATGCTGCATGACCCATTGGCCCACTTCTCTATACCACTGGTTGATCAACATGTGGGTCGGGGACCCCCACAGGTTTTTTTTTTTCATGCTCTGTTATACATCATAGTACTGTATATAGCTGGTCTACATGCCCAGTGAGCTTGTAGATCTGTTACTTTCACTATTTTTTAAATTATTTTTTTTGGCAAATTATGACAATCTTTCAACTATACTGAAATGCCCATTTATTTATTTTTTAATTACCTTTTATTAATCCCGTTGGGGGGAATTCAGTTTCATCTTCACCCAGGGGATGGCTGCTCAGATGGTCAAGCACTCAGGGGGAGGAGCAGTAAAGGGTTAAGTGTCTTGCTCAGGGGCACTTCAACACGCAGACATGGGTGGGCCTGGGGTTGAACCGCGGTGACCTTCTGATTACCAGACGTACTCTACTCACTAAGCCACGGCTGCCCCGACAACAGCTTAGTTTAAAGGGATATTTCACTTTCAAAACAAATTTGGGGTCATTTTATCGCCAGGCTTTTGGGAGCACCCCGGACAGTTTTTATGTTGCTTGATTCAGTATTTAGATATTTGATATTCATTTAATCAGACACGGCCCCTTCCTATACAAACCCATTGTAACTTCAATGCTGGTTTCTGCTGTAGGGCAGAAACCAGCTAAGGTTTTAGGAGGTTATGTTCATCATTGATAAGAACAGCTAAATGGACAGAAAAAGTCAGAAAAAACAGCTAACTCCACCCCCCTTTGGAGGATTAGCAGAAAGTTTGAGGATCCAATGGAGTTGGTTGGTTTTGGAATGGTTTTGTCAGAAGCGCTTTTTAATACTTTGGTTCAATAGTTTTTTTTATTTACCAACACACAGTGTGGCAACCCAGGGGAATACAGGTGAGATTCACAATAAAACAAGAGGCTCAGAGTCAGTTGGCTTGTTAAATTAAATAGTCTTTTATTCAAACGATTAGGGGAAAGGGGAATTGGGGCAAAAGCAACTTAGGAATCCTCCCGTCCGGGGCTTGGGCCTGTACATACGCTACACACAGGAGGGGGCTCCACAATCCTGGGGGTAAACAGAGAGAGAGCAGTGACTACTATGTTTCAGGGCTCAGTAGGTTTGGAGCTCAGTCGGCTTGCAAGATGTCCTTCCTACTAGCTTCCATGTGTAACAGAGTGACGTGGCCCGCTTCCTCATTCCTAAACTGACTCTCCAGCCGACTTGTGAGACGGCTATTTAAAGGCTCCCCTTGATTGCCTGACTGGCTGCAGGTGAGTCCAATGCCAGGCTCCCAGTGGCTGCAATACCTGTACAGGATAATACACTCCACCTACCACCTCCCCCAGCCTGAGCTTAGGGACCCGCCCTCTCTGTGGAATAGGCCTGGCTGTTTCCCCTGGTCTGCAACAACAGACGTAAAGGGTGTTCAATAGTACTGATTCATGGAAAAAAAATGCAAAAGCGTCAAAATGGAGTTAGCCGGTTTCTGCCCGACAGCAACTAAATTATATTGTTTCCCTTAATTTTCAAGATTTTTTCAAAATTATTCAAAACTAGAACTCACCACTTCACATCGCGGCTCACATCGCAGCTTTGATAGCCAAAATAGAATAAAGTACAAAATAGAGTTGGTGGTTTAGCTTCTTATGATGCTTTATTTGGGCTGGGGACCCCCTGGAACCCCCTCAAGGACCCCTGGGAGTCCTCATACCACACTTGGTTTCCAGCTGTCAGCGACGTTAGGCAGGCAGCATTAATAAGCGTATTAGCAGCACATTGCAACGGTATCATTTGCAATTAGGAAATGCCAGCACTGCTTAAAGGAGTTAATGTGAGTGTGTAAAAGTTCAGACAAACATTTCTTTAGCCCATAAACTCTGTCTTACTGACGATCAAACAACTGATAGCATCAGAATGTTTTTAATGGCTTCTCCGATTTCAAGCTTAATGGTCTCTTAGTTCTTTTGATATTATCGCTCTCTTATCTTTAATGTGCTTTTTATACATTCAGATATTAAATTTTTTTTTAAATAAATACAATGTTTATGTATGCATTATTGGAACTGTAATATTTTCACCCATCTGTGGTGCCAGTGCTTGTGAGAGTCTTATTCTTTAAAATGTACCTTGTTGGTATTGTTTGAATTACATATCGTTTATGACATGAACAATGCGTCCTCCTTTCTAAAGGACACACTTTTAGATCACGAAATAGTATTGTAATATTGCATTTTTGTATAGTTTAGCGCTAAGCCTGTCAGAACATGATATTAGAGTTGTAAAAAAAAAGACAAAGAGAAAGCATAATATTTAAAAAATATTTAAACAATGCAGAAATATACGTAATCTCTGAAACGAACAACATACACCTTAAAATAAGCACACAACACAAACAAAGAATAGACGGTACTAAAAAAAGAACAAAATCTCTTGAAAGCATACATACAGCAGAAGAACAATAATGTCACTTCAAATGAATAATTAGCATACATTTAGATACAGTGTAAACAACGTTACTTACAGGTACAGTACATGGAGTATCAGCGTACTTCTGTTAGTTTAACCACTTAAAGGGAAATGACACCTTAGGCTGGTTTTGTGGTTTGTCTCTCAGTTCAGGTTAAAAACCACAGCAGGGTAAAAACATGGCAGGCTGCATAAGGCTGACCTTATAGTGTAAGCAACGCAGCTGCAGTTAATTAAATTAAATGGGTGTGTTACATTTAAAGGGGTTTGCACACAGGGTGCGATTAGTCAATCAGTTTTTACCGCATGCGAAAAAACGCACAAATCGAACTGAGTTCGATTGAAAAAAAAACCCGCATCGCGGCATCGCATCGCATCGCCGCACAGGGTGTGCATGAGGTCATTGAGAACCATGTGTTCATTTAAAAAATTATATTGTCCGTTTTTTCCGTGCGGAAAATCGCACCCTGTCTGCAGAGGCCTTTAGTGTGTCAATGTGCAAGCATTGACCGGTGGTAAACCCATGGGTCTGGACACACCCATTATTAATTGTATTAGACGCAGCCATGTTGGTTATTAGCCTGCCATGTTTTTAATCTGCCGTAGTTTTTTTGACAGACAGACAGACAGACGTTATTATTCGTTATTTTGGTAAATTGAAAACATTAGGAAAAATAAAAAGTGTTTTCACCTATAATGACATTCCCTAAATAGGGGGACGCTAGGATGAAAGTAGTTCACAGACCCAGATTTATAGGCACAATATAGTGTTTTTTGAGGGGTGAGGAGGGGTTCCCGTTCCTGTCCGTGCTGGCTGGGAGTTATTATAGTCCTGAGATCAGTCTTTACTGTTGTAACAACTCCTTTGGGACAGAGTGGGTGGGTTGTGATGTAACAACTCGTTTCAGACAGAGTGGGTTGGTCGTGACGTGCCGCCTATACGTTTGCTGGCGGTCACACTTTGACGGAGCACACGTATCGGTGTCCCCGGCTGTTCTTGCAGTCTCTGATCTGCCACTTGGCCCGCCTCCACACCAGCACGCACTTCCTGGTCCCGCCCTTCATCTTGGAGCGTGGAGGGGTCTTCCTCCAGTTGGTGTAACTGACCGCCTCCCGGCCCACCCACTCCCAGCGGCCCCGGCTCTCACCGTCGTTCAAACCTGAGGAGACAGATATTAAATTATAATATTAGACTTTATTTGGCTTTCTGATGACATCGGTGGGCGTTTCGCCGGACTTTATGATGATTGGTTCAATGATTGGCCTGGGCATGAAAACCCGCCTCCCGCGAAGGTCGAGGGACCGCCCTGTTTTCAGACTGTTACCACGGTCATAATTGAAATTTATGTAATTTGTTCTTGTTAACCAATTTGAACCCATTAAGACCTGGAACGCATCTGTGTCATTTTTTGATTTGAGCTAAAAAGCCTTATTTTACACTTTAGCTATTTTTTCTAAATCATGAAAATGTGTGCAAATCTTTGAATATATATATTTTTAAAGGGAATATTTGTTACTCAAAACTTTGTTTCTGGGGGTCCCTGGAACTAAATATTTTGAGATGGGGGGTCCGTGGCTAAATACAAATTTTGGGGGTCCTTGACATGAAAAAGTTTGAGCACCACTGATAGCCTAAGTGAAATTGGAAGTGATGACACAAAGAAATGAGCAGACAAAATTGGAACTGGAACACATTTTCTCCTGATTGGCCGAAGATTTGCCACCCACCTGAAAATGTATTTTCTGTTCATTAAAGATCTGGAGAGACAGGGAGACCCCTGTGACTGAACAAACACTCAATTGAGCACCGAAGTCCTGATGTCACTGCCAGTAGAGGGCGCATTCCGCAGGTTCATGGCTTTACATTTTGTGTTGATATCCTCATTGGGGAATCTTAGATCGCTTCATATAAGAACTGTGTTCCAAAAATAAACACACCACCCTGGCGTTTTTACTCATATGGATATGAAGCATCGACTGAAGGTGTAAATGGACACATTTACCCAAAGAGTAACACAATATAAACACTAGAAACGAGTCAACAACCCAAAGACTACATTTCCCATGAAAGCAGCTGCTGTGGGGACAGTGATTTCAGACCCGGAAGTAGTAGTTCTTAAGACTTTTAAGGCAGAATTAATTCCATTTTTGCCAGAAACAGGCTGTATCAAATTTGAATGAATATCATAAACGATGCAGAGCCACCCCCCTGACAAAAACGCCAGGGTGGTGTTTATGTTTGGAACACAGTTCTTATATGACGTGATCTAAGATTCCCAAATGGGGATTTCAACACAAAAAAAATAAAGCCACGAATCCTGGCCCTCTACTGGCAGTGACGTCAGACTTCGGTGCTCTATAGCAATACCGAGATACCGGCTTTACAAACGCCTTGCTCAAGGACGCTTCAGCCAGGCAGACAGGATTGGTAGGACAGCTTGTCCACGTGGTGCCTCCCTGGGTTATATGAAGCTCTGCTTTCAGCTATGTGCTGTGTATTGAGTTATGTATACAAAGAGAAAACATGCAGTTACACTGCAACTACACTGACCTATCCAGAATGGTTTCCTTCCACTGAAGTCCCACAGCCAGTTCATATCAGCTTGGGAGAGAACACTGGCCAGGTTACCTTTATACCTGCAAATAAAACACAGTTCATATAGGTTTGAAGTTAATACTTCAAAACAACACAAAGGTCAGTCAGTCAGACAGACAGACAGACAGACAGACAGACAGACAGACAGACAGACAGACAGACAGACAGACAGACAGACAGACAGACAGACAGACAGACAGAATGATCAGGGGGGGTGGAAAAGACTGATTCAATGAATGAATGAATGAATTTATTTGGCGATTAAAGGAAAGAGCACATCAGCAGTTCCACAACGTATAGCAGACACAATATCACCGAGGACAAACACACAATAAAGCTGTATTGTGTGGAAAAAGTCCGGAATTGAAAACGTACTTGAGTAAAAGTGCAAAAGTATTGGCATCAAAATGTCCTTAAAGTACCAACAGTAGAAAGTACTCATTAAACAAAATGTCCCGTTTCACAAGTTTTCAAATGTATAAAATGTATAAAAAAATCTTTTGAAAATAGCCGATCTACAAGCTCACAATTGGTCGACACATTGTGAGCTTGTAGATCGGCTATTTTCAAATGGACGAAATGTATATAGGGTGGGTAATGTATGTTTTGTAATAATAATGACAATATAAGAAATTAGTAACTAAAGTTTTCAAATAATTGTAGTGGAGTAAAAGTACAATATTTGCTTCTGAGATATAGTGGGGTAGTAAAAGTACTGACAAGTACTTAGTTACTTTACACCACTGCCCTTATGTCCATGATATTCCATAATGCCGTGCTCACCTCTCCTTGCAGGCCCGGTTAGCAGTGCTCCACGTGGCCTTGCGCTCCGTGCTGAGCATGTAACAGTAACCACCGTGGAAGACCCAGTCATGAGGACAAAGCTGAGCGCTCACCATCTGTGTGAAGACATGACCCGTACCATGTTACACCGCATCATCTGAATGTGCAGATTGAGCTAGATAAAAGCTGATTATGATTATCTACACATAATATTCTGTGGTAGAGTACAGAACCAACATTGTGCAGAGATGTGGAAGTATAATTTCTTGGTTGATGGCGGCCAGTGTTGGGCAGTAACAAGTTACTTTTAATATATTACTGTAATATTATTATTTTATCCAGTAACGAGTAGAGGTATTACTCTGCCAAAACAGTAATATTATAGCCTACCATATTACTATGTAAAAAATAGTATATATTACATATTACTCTGGTTTTGTTGGCTGCCTTTTGAAAACATCTCAAAGGGGAAAAAAAGTTTCACAGTTCACAGGTGATGGAAGCTTCTAATTGCATCAAGCCAAGAGTAAACTGAGTGAACAGAGGCAACGTTGGTTTGGTGTATTGCATTAGATGTCACCGTAATGTGAGAATGTAGTATCATGTCATGGTGTGTCAAAGTGTTCAGTGTGACAGCACTGGTACCTGGTCATTAGGAGTCCATGGTTTCCAGCTCACACCGTTGCAGTGAAACAGCCGACTCATGCTGTGGTTGAAGTGCAGCAGTCCCTTTAGCTCGGGGACACAGGGTTTGGTGTCCACTGTCACCTAATAGACAACACAAATGTCCACAGACATGTCAAAACTCATGTATTTATGCTTACACCATTAAATGGTAAATGATGCATTTATACACTGTAGCGCCTTTATCCAAAGTGCTTCGATGTGCCTTACATTCACACACCGACAGCAGAGGAAACCATGCAAGGCACCAACCTGCTCATCGGGAGCTGATAGAGGTTTCCCAAGCGTCGCTATACCTCCATTAGGGGTACAACAGTTAATCGAACAGCCAAAAGGCTGCCGTGGTGGTCAGAAGCAGTGGTGTAAAGTAACTAAGTACATTTACTGAAGTACTGTACTTAAGTAAAACATTTTTGCATTTTCAGGATTTTCAATTTTCAATTTGTTTACTTCTACTCCACTACATCTCAGAGGCAAATATTGTACTTATACTACACTACAATTATTTAAATTCTTTAGTTACTAGTTACTTTGCTGATTATTAAAAAAATACGTTAACCACTTCAGCCCTATTTTATACATAGGCTATTTGAAAATAGCCGATCTACAAGCTCACAACGCGTCGCATCGCGACGCGTTGTGAGCTTGCAGATCTGCTATTTTCAAACATTTTAGTACTTTTACTTCTGGTACTTAAAGTACATTTTGATACCAATACTTTTGTACTTTTACTCAAGTAGCATTTTGATTTTAGTATTTTTATATTGTGGTATTTCTACTTTTACTTAAGTAAAATATCTGAGTACTTCTTCCACCACTGGTCAGAAGGGTGCAAAGGGCCACCGTGTTAAGTGGTCAGATGGGGTGGACTGCGAACGCTTTCGAGAATGTTCAAGTGGGCCCTGATGCAGAAAGATAGGCTGATACTGAAGTAAGCAGGAACGTCTCACCTGTCCTTTGGGCGGTCCGGGTTGCTCTGGGCCCGTGGCCTTTCTGCCAGGGTCTGGTCTGGCCTTGGTGACCGGTGCTGACAGCACCTGGCCCTGGCTGCCTCCGTTGACCACTTTGCTGACCACGCGCACGTTGGCCTTCCTGCCCTTCCTGGACGGAAACGTGTCGTCCTCCACTTGCATGTTGGTGATGCCGTGGTACTGGGATCAAACAACAGAGAGGGGGAAAGTTAGCTAAGTAACATTTACTCAAGTACACTCTTGAGGCACTTTACTTGAGTATGTCCATGTTTCGATACGTATGGTATGTCCTACTGTACTTCTGCTCCACTAGATTTCAAAGGCAAATGTCCAGGTCACAACTTGTCGTGAGAAAGATACAACTTTAACTACTTTTGAACTTTTTTTGGTGTGGTGCTTCTTCCACCACTGTTAAAGACACAACAGACATCCCTGATCAGTCCAGTGAGGTGGGGGTACCTACTGGCGTCTTAGATGCTTACCGTGTAAATGACATCTGTTCCGTTGTTAAGAACTGAGGAGGGTGCGATCTGGAGGATGAAAAATATGGATGAGGAAGGGTTAAGTACAGAGAGGTGTGTTATACTTCAGTGTACTTATTTCTGTTTTATAACAAATGAAAAAAAAGAAGGAAACAAATGGATTTGGTTCCATTTCTACACTCTCAGAATTATGGTCTTTTTTTAATAGTAATAATAATAATTTAAATAAAATTGTACCACTTTTTCTCTCCAATTTAGTCGTTATGCCAATTCATTCCTCCCCGCACACATTTCTGTGTTGTCACTGCTGTTGTATCCTACTGGCTCACCTACCAGTGAGGAGCCCCCACCGAGAGGACGGGGAGCCTCCATCCTACTCCTCCCGCCCAACACTCCCTGCTGACAGGCTCCGGCCCCAGCCCGTAAGGACTACGTGCTCGACAAAGCCGGATGGACCGCGGTGGATTCAAACCCTCCGCAGTGGTGGGCAGCTACTTTACCAACACACTCTCACTCCCCAACATGCATATTGGCCCTCATTTATCAACGCGGTGCAGCCCGAATAATGAGCGTACGGCGAGATCACCGCACCTTTCGGCATTTATCAATATATCCTGACGTGGGCTTCATCCTACTTTACGCTGAGATCTCACGTCTGGTCGAGACCAGTTGTTGACGTTGGCTGCGCCCGTTTATTCCATTCTAGACCTGCGGAGCAGCATTGTCTGACGGTCTGACAGGCATCTGGACACATATATCCATTCCAAAATGTATATCTACACTATTAAATAATCCCTGTGAAAATATAACATTTTATAAAGTAATTTAAACAAACTGCTTTAACAGTCATTCGGTTGCATTGGCTATTTTAAAATAGCAAATCTGCAAGCTCACAACGCGACGCGTTGTGAGCTTGTAGATCTGCTATTTTCTAAATATACAGCGCTTCATGCGAGCGCATTTTCGGGACTCCCGACGATCATTTCATGGACTACAAACTTACAGTAGCTTGTCCTATGTTATGGCGTTATGTCATAGAGAGTTATGAAGACTACAACCTGGCTGGGTTAAGGATATAAACCCGACGCTCCAATCTCTTATTAACGTGGCGGCACGGAATCACTGCAGCCTGGCCGAGTCTGACTGCTTTATTTTAGTATAACTTGAACGCGCACTGCTTGGTATGGGGTAAATAAATTAATATACAAACGTATTCCATTCATGGCGATGTGATTGTTATCATAATATGTCATTCATATAGGCTACAAGCCTAAGTGACAAAGATACCGCTGCGGATTACAGGAAAAACACAGGCGGGCGCGTGTGTGTGAGTGTGTGAGAGAGAGAGAGGGGCGTGTGCGTGTTCGGCGAGGCGATCGGGGGAAGCTATTTCTTATTGGCTTTTCATGTCTTTGGTCGTATTCTGGTTCGTCTTCATGTCGTAAAATCGGGGCGTTTTGAGAATATTTAAGGGCGTGTTATTTAAATGACGCTCGTTTTCAGATGTGAGATTTATCAAAGCCCCGACCTGATGTACGCTCGGATCAGCTGTTTAGGATCCTTTGATAAATGTGACTTCGACGTTGGTGCACGGCCGAATATATGGAAAAATATACGCCGGTTTATACGCTGCGTTGATAAATGAGGGCCATTGTGACTTCTTGAGACAAATGTGACCAAACGTCAAACGTTTGACTGGAAGGGGGGGGGTACCCTTCTAGTCATGCCTTCCCGCACTTTTTTTAATTAGCATAAATGTTCGGGCAGAATTTGACAACTCTACTTGGGAGTGAGCGCTGAAAACCCGAGTCATAAAGGAACAGGTATACGTACAGTCTTCGGGTTGCTCATGGCTCTCAGCTTCTTCTTGGTGAGATCTGCTGCTGCTGGTGGAGGCTGGGGAATGTTATCTCCACGGGCAGGGGGCCGAGGGATGCTATCTCCACGGGCAGGAGGCTGAGGGATGCTATCTCCACGGGCAGGGGGCTGAGGGATGCTATCTCCACGGGCAGGGGGCTGGGGGACGCTATCTCCACGGGTCCAGATGACCTGGGACTGTGCCTCCACGGGCAGTTTCTCCAGCTGAATGGATCCATGCTGGGGGTAGAGCTCTGACTTCACCTCTTTACCTCCCAGGATGGGAAGCCCCCGGTCCCGCTGCACTCCACAATGTCCTGTCATTTAAAACAAAATGGAGAAAGTCTGTTTTGGGGTGTGTGTCACCAGCCACCATTAAGCCTGAATCCTACTGAGTGCCGGTGTCACAAGCCAAAAATAGCCGGCCTACAAGCTGCACAGCGCGGACGCGACGTGTTGTGAGCTTATTGGACGGATATTCTCGGACGTTCTCGGTCGTTCTTGGCGCGTGCCTCCATCGCAAGACGGAGCATAAATTAGGTTTAACGTTGCTATTTCTGGAGACACCAAAATCACCTCGCCCCGTGTCTGTGATGGTAATGTGAGCTGTGGAGATGACGAGATTTCTCGTCATATTTTGCTAAGCTGCAGACTGCCAATGACGAGAATGACACGATTTTGTGTTTTCAGTGGTTTTACGCTAGATGGTGCTGTTCGCTAACACATGAGTGACCATCTGACTCCCAGTAAAGCAGCAAATCACGTGACTGCAAAAAAACAAAACAGCCACACTCACTTCAATAAATGGATTTGGAAAAAAAGCCTTTTTCTCTGCTTTCTATTGCTTTTTGGAGAAAACAACCCACATTCAACTGCCCACAACTATGGAATGGATTATGGTGGCGGCACCATTTTTTCCTCCGATTCCACGAGACCCCCCTACAGTACGTCTTTTAAAGCGATCGGCGGGTGGATCGTTGTGAAAAATAATATTCTATGATTTTTCAAAGTTTAGTGAAAACACTCGGAAATAGCTGGCAGTGGCTTAAGTGAGCTGTTATAACACTCACCTCTCCCCGTGTCTGTGATGGTGAAGTGAGCTGTGGAGACGCTGCCTAACACGGCTCCCTCTGGAGACACCAGGCTCAGCTCAAACGTCTCCTCGGCCTCCTCCAGCCGGTCCTGGCTGATCTCCACCTGCCAGCTCCGCTTGGACACGCCTATAGACATAGAGCAGTTTACAGACAGCATGTTGTTTGTATGTGGTGGAGTGATGTATAAGCATGTTGGAAAGTATGTGTAAATATTAGTGCTTGTGTGTACAATTGTAACCCATTAAAACCGGGAAAACATCTGTGTCATTTTAGATTTTATCTGTATATATAGCACATTGGTTGGCTATTCAAAAATAGCAGATCTACAAGCTCATAGCGCGTCACTTCGTGCCGCGTTTGAGCTTGTATATCTGCTATTTTTTTTATCTTGAAATGTGTGCAAATCTTTGAATATATATTTTTAACACATATACTGCCAATCCCGAGATATCTCGGGACATTAAATCCACCTGTTACCTGCGTATCCCGAGATATCTCGGGATCGTCTTTTTATGTGGTTTAATAACGAAAAAAAAAAATTTGGTACCATCCTTGATTTTTTTTTTCTCCCCATGACGCTTCCGACCCATCCTATGAGAAAATTTCCGACAACCGTTTCCGGTTCGTTTTTTATCTTGAAAAAACATTTTTTTCCTGGTTTTGGCTAAAGATCATGGTTTTCACACGGTTTAAAAAACGAATGGTAAGCTCCGGTTGTATTTTCTTTTCTTTGATCGACGAACGGTTATCCTCTTTGTGTTTAAAAACGATCTGATAGCCGATCGGAGGCTAAGCTAATCTAAGATGGCCGGTGGGGAAACGTCACAGCCACGTCACAGCCAAACGGATATGATGTTTGCAGCCTCTTTCTGCGGCTGATACCACAGAAGAAGAAAAAGAAAAAAAAGTGTAAACATTATGAGGGCTCGTACGTCCGTCGTTGCTGTTTATAAACACCATCCGATCGCGGATTTTAATGGATATAATTTTTTGGTGAACGGTTCAAAAGGCTATAAAACTCAAAAACGCTGGCAGTGGGTGAGTACCTTATGAATAAACTCTGGCAGGGAATGTGTTAAAACATTTCAAAAATGTTTTACTAAAATCTTTGCTTCTGGGGGTCCCTGGAACAAAATATTTTAAGATGGAGGTCGGCGGCCAAATGCATTTCATGTTGGGGGTCCTTGACATGAAAAAGGTTTGAGCACCACTGATATAGCAACATACGTTTTTTCAGAGAACTGTTAGGATTTAGAAGACATTTATAGAATTGGCCTCAGGTCTTAATGTGTAAATATTAGTGGTTGTGTGTTACCTGGATCAAACTGAACAAGGGAGGAGGGACTGGTGAGGAAGTCTTTCCCTGCTGTTGCTGTGATCTCATTCATCTAAAGGATAATGGAAGAAGATTGAGAGAATAACCTTACAGTCTGTATACAAATACTAAAAGAAAGATGTTTTTTTTGGGGGTTATTTTATTTTTTACTTTTTTGTTTTCAGAAACACCGCTATGTGGTTCTCAAACGATGTGCTGTGGCACACAGGTGTACTGTGAGACGATTTTATGACAACCCCAGATTATTACTGTAATACATGTTCTGATGTTCAAAAAGTTATGAAATATAATTTATTTATTTTACTATGACGATAGTTTGTGCGCACTCATTTCCCAGTACAAAGGAAAAATTATAGAGCCTAATATATATTATAAAGGGATGGTTCACTAATGGATTTTTCCTATCCATTAGTCATCCCATGGAGACTTGAATTCATGGGTATTGTTTTGTTTTGGCCGGAAGCCAATAATTTGATGACCAGCGGACCGGTAGGCAGCGGTTCCGATAGGAGACACAAAGGAGACTCTTTGTGTCTCCTACCGGAATCGCTGCCGGTCATTAAATTATTGGCTTAGGAATGCGACAAAAAAAAAAAAATATCCATGAATTCAAGTTTCCATGGGATGACTAATGTAAGTAATTTTGGGTGAACAATCCCTTTAAACAATGACATTGACATAACATAGTTCTTTCTGTATACGACTGCTGAGAAGCGGACCTTGACAGTGACGTAGGAGGACTCGGCCAGGTTTCCCTTGCGTAGGATGTCCAGCGAGACACTGGCCTGGTCCTCACACACCGAGTACACTGACCCACTCAGCTCCACGCTGGACCACTGCAGCTCCAGTCTGCAAGAACGGTTCAGAGGAAGCAGTGGTGGAAAAAGTACTCACATATTTCACTTAAGTAAAAGTACATCAAAGTGTACTTAAAAGTACCAAAAGTAAAAGTACTCATTATGCAGAATGTCCCGTTTCAAGTTTTCAAATGCATAGAAATCTTTTGAAAATAACAGATGTAAGCTCACAAGCTTGTAGATCGGCAATATATATATATATATATATATATAGGGCTGAAGTGGTTAATGTATGTTTTGTAATAATAATCAAAGTCTACAAAGTAACTAGTAACTAAAGTTTTCAAATAATAAGTACAATATTTGCCTCTGAGATGTAGTGGAGTAGAAGTAAAAGTACTGAAACTGGAAATACTCCAGTAGGGTACGCTCTCACCAAAAGTTGGCTGGCCGCTGTTAAACGCACGTTGTGCGCGGTCACAGTTTTTTGCAGCCAGCGGATTCTAAAAAAAACGCTGTGACGCACCTGTCACTCACATTCTAATCTCTCAAGAACAGATTCCGACCTGCGGTGGAATCTGTCGGAGCGGTTCGTCCTAACCAGTGCGCATTGGTTACAAGTGGGCGTGCCTTCAGATCAGGAAGTGGGCCGCGCTTTACCCAATCAAATGTAGTGGGCGGGATTCACGTGTCCATCCACCATGATCCACCCTCCCCCCCTCGAAACTAGCCGAAACTAATTTAACAATAGCGTCCTCGGAGCGGACAAAACCACGGAAAGATATTCACATTTTAAATTACTCTTTCATCATAGAAACAAGTGGGCTTATAACCAAAACCATCCATGTTCTCTGGGAGAAGTGGTGTTAGTGTTCCGTGTAGAAATATTGTTAGTGGGAATGAAAACATGGTCGCACCAACCGGAAGTGATGCGCTATAGGCAGACATGAAACCGGTGTTTCCCTGCGCTCTAGTCTAACATTATACTCCTGCCAGACTCCACAGAATATCAGAAAAGCAGAGGTCGCTGTTTTTCATTTTCTGTGGGGTCTGGCTACGCGAGACTACTCACATTCAAGACCGTCCCCGTAGCCCGCACCGCCACTAGACACTAGCCACTAGACAAAAACATTTCTTTGCACTTTCACACTTGGGGTTCGTACATCTACATACTCATACACATTCAGATAAAATATAAAGTAGCCTACTTACCCCATGGCCACGGATGTTGCAATCATGTACGGGCCCTCATAAGTATCCGTATCTTCCGTATTGTTCAATAAAAAGCATTTTAATCCAATCAGTGGTCATTTTCTCCATATGCTTTCAACTGCGCGACCCTAGCGGTTGAGAGGTGTATTGCACTGTTGGTACATTATAACTCTATGGGAAAATGGCCACCAATTGGATTAAAATGCTTTTTATTGAACAAAACGGAAGATACGGGTACTTCTTAGGGCCCGTACATGATTGTAAAATCCGTGGCCATGGGGTAAGCACTTTATATTTAAAATCTGAATGTGTATGTAGATGTACAAACCCCAATTGCAAAAGTGAAGACTATTTTTAACTGACAAGGCTATTAAATATATAGTTAGAGTAATATTATTACACTAAATATATTATTACACTAACCTGAAGCCTTTGCGACCGCACTGACTTGTAACCAGGCCAGTTCTTTAATGTCAGTCATATGGAACTCTTTCATGGTCAAATCATAAAGTAGCCTACTGGGTGAGATGCAACAGCTACAACCAGTTGGTCCACTGAGAGCACCATGTTGCTTCTGAGTCTTGGGACGGTCCGCCTTCGACTCACCCGATTGGACAGAGGGGAAAATCAGCTCCTGCCTCCAGCAGTTTTATGCTTCTTCGTGTAGAGCGGATAAACGCAAGGTCTGCGCGACAAGCGGAAAAATCTGCTCTTGCGTGAATCCACGCATTTGCATTGACAAAGCATTGGCAGATTCTGCCCCAGAGGTAAAATAAAAGTGCGGTAGGAGGGCACCCGTAAAGTAAAAATAGCTCAAAATTTTACTTAAGTACAGTACTTGAGTAAATGTACTTAGTTACTTTACACCACTGAGAAGAAGCAAAGCAGTCATATATCAAATGCACAAATCATGGATTTAAAGTTGCATTATACATGATTTTAAAGCAAAACATACAAATAAGCTGTACGTTTACAGCAATGACATTGCAGACACAGTGGCACAGCGGTCTGGTTTTGACCAGTGGAGGATCAAATCAATTACCTCTTGCTGCCACTTGGGGTCACCAAAGTACAGTACATAGTGTGCAAAGCTTGAATATCAGTACATGATTTTAGTTTCTCATCAAATCATGTGCATGAGTTTAAATGGTCAATACACTATTTGCCCATTCATACTAAGACTAACTCCTATTTAAATATGTAGCATCTTTTTTTAATTGCTTTTTGACTATTGATCAATATCTATTTGTGCCATCTGCTAGATTATGTCGTAATACAAATATAAATTAGATCTGTACTTGTAGCAGATCTACAAGCTCAAACTGCACCGCTGTAGTATGATCAAGTAGGGCGTTAATTTGCGGAAAAAACACAAAAAGTCAAAATATGGAGATAAGAGGTTTCTGCCCGACAGCATCGATATGCATATCGGACATGAATGATTATATTAATTTGTGAAATACTAAAAAATCGGGGGTTGTCCATGCAGCACCTGTGTGATAAATGTGTCTTACATGTGTGAGGGCCCAGTATAAAGGTTTCTTACATGTGTGAGGGTCCAGTATAAAGGTGTGAGGGTCCGGTATAAAGGTGTGAGGGTCCCGTATAAAGGTTTCTTACATGTGTGAGGGTCCAGTGTAAAGGTGTGAGGGTCCGGTATAAAGGTGTGAGGGTCCCGTATAAAGGTTTCTTACATGTGTGAGGGTCCGGTGTAAAGGTGTGAGGGTCCGGTATAAAGGTGTGAGGGTCCCGTATAAAGGTTTCTTACATGTGTGAGGGTCCAGTGTAAAGGTGTGAGGGTCCGGTATAAAGGTGTGAGGGTCCCGTATAAAGGTTTCTTACGTGTTTGAGGGCCCAGTGTTGCCCAGAGGATCTGACACAGTGAACTCCAGACTGTCTGACAGAGCCTCTTTGGAAGGATCAATGATGTAGACGATGATTCTCCTGTTCAGGTCCACCTGGGAGAAGCGCTGGTGGACAAAACCACCTGCAAGAACGCGCGCACACGCACACGCACACACACACACACACACACACACACACACACACACACACACACACACACACACACACACACACACACTGATGAATACATTTTAACAATGTATTCATGTACACATAAAGGAGAGCATACATAAAAGGACACACATATTAAAGGTACAGTTGAGGTTACATTCACAAAATCATAGCATATTGCATGTCACTCAGTACTCTATGGGTAAGCCAATAATAGCAGAGATAGCCTTTTTGCCTCATTTTTGGGCATCCAAAGTTGTTGAAACCCTCTAACAACCAGTCTGGGTATTTCCTGTAGCCCGCCCACCCATCATCGCAATTATTTTGCCTAATCGTCATAACCGTCGAAAATCCTTTCCATAATGAAAAATACATTTTCAGATTTAAGACATATAGTATAATAAATAGCAGAAATAACGATAGCAGATCTACACACTTAACATAAAAACATTTTGAAAGTATTCATTATTAAATAAGCAAGTAATTATTTTTGTTGATTACGAAGCCTAAAAGCCGAACACCAATGTCATTTTTATTAATTATGTTCCAATGTTCAATGCCAAAAACACACAGAATCAAATAGTTAATTGCAATTATCTGCACACCAAACAATCGCCAACTTAAACGTTGTAACGGTGATCGGTGACATGCCCTATACCTGTGACGGAGTTCTCCAGGTAACCAAAGTGCGGCGGCCTAACGATGCGGTAGGTGAGCTCGTCCTCCCGGCTGTGTGCGTCCTGGGCCCTCAGCTCTCTGGAGGACAGGTAGATCCCGGAGCGTCCGTCCGCCAGCCGCTCTGCCTTCCACACGGGCTGCAGTCTGACCACCTCAGGGGCCGACGTGTCCAACGTCTTGATCTGCAATTATTAACAGTATTTACTATTTATCTAACCCATTCAATCAGGGAACGTATCTGTGTCATTTGAGATTTGATCTATTTAACCATTATTTTATACCTTTGGCTGTTAAAAAATAGCGGATATACTGTACAAGCTTGTATATCTGCTTTTTTTTTTTTTTTTAATCGTGAAAATGTTTGCAAATCTTTGAATATATATATTTTTAAAGCGAATATTTGTACCTCAAACCTTTGACTCGGGGGGGGGGTCCCTGGAACTAAATATTTCGAGATGGGGGTCTGCGGCCAAATACATATAATTTCGGGGGCCCTTGAAATGAAAAGGTTTGAGCACCATTATAGCAACATAGGTTTAAAAAAAAAACTGTTAGGATTTAGAAGACATTTGTAGAATCCCCAGAAGCAAAGATTTGAGCTAAAAATGTTCACTTTGAAAATAGATATATGTAAATTCAAAGATTTGCAAAAATGTTAAATGTAAAAAATATGCAGATGTACTTAAGTACAGTACTTATATAATACATGTACCTGGTTACCTACCTGAATAGTGAAGAACACAGGTTCGGTGGTCAGACGCCCGTCCAGCAGGAAGCCCCTGTTAGAGGAGTCAGCGGCAGTGAAGGTGAAGCGGTCGATGAGCGACGGCCCCCCGCTGTGACTGTAGGTCACCTCCAGCTCCTCCACGCTCCTCTGGCTGAAGTTGCCACCGGAGGGCAGTGGCGTGCCGTTCAGCAACAGCCTGACGATAGGGACGCAACAGTTAATCAACCTGATCTATTCAATCGATTATGAGAAATCATCATAATTGATACAGTAGTTTAAAAAAAATGTAACATTAATAATCTATCCCTATTTTGGGCATGTTATTGTAGGTGGAAAGCTTCAAAAAGTCACAATGTGATGCACTGTGAGCTTGTGGATCTGCTATTTTCACATTCTTCGCAATAGGCTCTATTCACAGCAGCCATATTATGAAGACATTCACAGGTGTTACCAATGATACTAATGAAGGCTCTGTTCCATTCTGGTCAGACGGAGTCAGGGTGCTGATATTGTGCATGTTGGCTGAATGGAAACACTCCCAAATGGCCCTTTACGGGTGTGTAACTCTGAGAGTGTACAAATGGAACCAAATGGACCCTTACGGGTCCATTTGGTTCCATTTGTACACTCTCAGAGTTATGGGGGTTGTGGAAATCTGAAATTCAAAAATCTGAGAACTACTGTGCTACACTAAATGGAACAGAGCCTTCATTAGTATCATTGGTAACACCTGTGAAGGAAGTGTTAATATGGCTGCTGTGCATAGAGCCTATACACCGTTGTTACAGTAAAGTATAAAACAAAGCGCTCGGGAGGTAAAGAGGCCGTCTTGGAATCCAGAGGTTCCAGGTTCGATACTCCTGGCTGCCTTTCGAAGGGTCCTTGAGCAAGACACAGAACCCCTAACTGCTTCCGATGTGCAGATTGGTGGCTTAATGGTTTCCTCCATCACATTGGTATGTAATGTTGTGTGAATGGGTGAATGTGGAGTAGATTGTAAAGTACGTTGAAGGGTCTGAAAGACTAGAAAGGTTCTATTTGTGTTAAAAAATTAAAAAGCATTCATGTTAAAAAAAAACTGTTAAAACCACTATACGATCACCTGTTAAAACCCACTGTAAGATCTTTTTGAAAAACGTATGTTGCTCTATACTATATATACAGTATATAAAATCTAAAATGACACGGATGCTTTCCCGGTTTTAACCCATTCAATCCTGGAACGCAACCCACAACTGACTTCTAAATCCTAACTGGTTTCTAAAAAACGTATGTTGCTACAGTACATCAGTGGTTCTCAAACCTTTTCATGTCAAGGACCCCCAAAATGATATGTATTTGGCCGCCGACCCCAACTTAAACTATTTAGTTCCAGGGACCCCCCCAGAAGCAAAGATTTGAGTTACAAATGTTAAACATATATATATATATTCAAAGATTTGCACAAATGTTAAAGCTTTTTCAAAAACTCTGTATACTCGGTGCCACGCTATGAGCTTGTAGATCTGCTATTTTTGAATAGACAAAGTATAAAATAATGGTCATGGCTAAAATCTAAAATGACAGATGCTTTCCCGGTTTTAATGGGTTCAAATAAAATAAAAACTGTATGGATAGAATAATCGCTAAGAAAAGAATGGATCGTTGCAGTCCTTACCTGCCGTACTGCGGCGGCTGCCCCACGACGTAGAGCAGGGCGTCGGCGGGGGTGTCGGGGTCGGACAGGGTCAGGCTCTCGGGGTCGAGGGTCACGGTGGCCCCCCGGGGGACCGCCAGGCCCTGGTTCCTGGTGAGAGACGGCAGCACGCGGTCCACCATCTCCACCTGGATCTCAAAGCTCCCGTTTCGGCTGGCCTCGCCGTTACTGACCACGAACCTGGAGGGACACGGACGGTAGTGGTTGGTTCTCAAACAATTTTTTTTGTGTCAAGGACCCCCGAATTGATCCATATTAGCCCGCGGACCCCCATTTGAAAAGCTATGCCAGGGACCCCCATATGAGAGAAGATTTTTACAGTTGGCTCTATAGCAGTGATTTTCCACTTTTTTAAATTATTATTTCAAGGACCCTCAGTTTGATATGCATTAGACCACGGACCCCCATATCTGAAACCATTCTCTGAGAGTGTACAAATGAAACCAAATCCATTTGGTTCCATGTGTACACTCATGTGTAACTTTGCTGGGGACCCTCTGGAACCCACTCAAGGACCCCTGGGGGTCCCCGGACCCCATTATGAGAACCACTGCCACAGAGCAGGTGGTAATACTGTGAGGGTTTGTATAGAAACAAACACTGGATTTTTTTCAAAACACGACCCATTAAGTGGAAAACTAATGAAAAAAAATAAGAACATAGTGAAAATAGCAGATCTATAAGCTCACATGCATCATGATGCTACAGGTCATGAGTTTAAAGGTAGATCTGCTATTTTTTGCTATTTTGGAAGATTATGGAGCTTTGACAATAATGACTGTAAAATTAATAATGAATGATGTAATGCCCCATACAATTAGGGGGTGAATTGAAATGTCTCTATATATATATATATATATATATATATATATATTTTTTTTTTCTTTTTTTCTTTTTTCATCGCGACGTGTTGTGAGCTTGTAGATCGGCTATTTTCAAATAGCCAACGTTTAAATAGGTCTGAAGTGGTTAATGCATGTTTTGTAATAATAATCTAAATCTACAAAGTAACTTGTAAAGTTTTCAAATAATTGTAGTGGAGTAAAAGTACAATATTTGCCTCTGAGATGTAGTGGAGTAGAAGTAAAAGTATAGAAAAATGTATATACTCCAGTAAAGTAAAGATCCCTCAAAATTGTACTCAGGTACAGTACTTGAGTAATTATACTTAGTTACTTTACACCACTTAGTGTATTCATTCATTTATTTATGTATTTATTTATTTTTCTTTTTGTATTGGCCAATTGGGAAAATGTATTACAAGTCTAGGCGGCAGCTAGGCCCACTTAGAAAACCACAGATACATGAGAGGCATCGGGCGCTACAGGGTTTCCTCACTGGAAGATCTCCACGGACGCGCTGGCGCGGTTGTCGTGCACGTAGGCCACCAGGTTGGCCGCCACGTCCATCTGACTGAAGGTGGAGATGGCCAGGCCCGGGTGGCGGATGTACTCCATGTGTCCGTGGGCGGGCGGGTGGGTGACGGCGTACAGCAGCTCCTCCGGTTTGTCCGAGCCGTCCGTGGCCAGCAGGACGTCCGTGGTGAGCACCACGCGGTCTCCACGGCTGACCTTCACCGGCTTGGTGAAGATGGCGATGTTTCCTGGAAGAGCGAAGACACAAAGTTATTAATAATTAATAATAAATGTTATGAATATGTCATATTATTTACAAAGCAGGATACGCCTGGGTCTTGAGCATTCTTAAGGCTACAACTAGCCTTTTTTTTTATTAATGTGTATGGTAGAGAATGTTAAAGGAGTAGTTCACCCAAAAACATATTTTTCTATCAATTACACACCCCATGAAGCATTGAAGTTTTTCATTCACTAATTTGATAGCGGAAAGATGCTACTGTATCCGGTAGGAGACTCAAAAAGTTCTCCTTTGAGTCTCCTGCCGGTCATCAAATGATTGTCTTAGGAATGCAACAAAAACAAAGAAATCTCCATGAATTCAATGTTTCATGGGGTGCGTAATTGATGGAGATTTTTTGGGGGGGGTGAATTAATCCTTTAATACAATACAGCTTTTTTTTAATGGTCTGTTCGTCATGCCCCCAGTGCGAAAAAACCTTTGCAAAGATTTTTGTAAATGTCCATTTGGGACCCCCTCAAGGAACCCAGGGGGTCCCTGGAGAACCCACTTTTAGAACCACTGCTATACTGTAACCCTTGTCCTTGTCTCCTGATATGAGAAAGTACAGTATAGGCTACAGGTAAAATGTGAGTTCACACCGAACTTTCTCTTTCCAAGGTGTTTCGCCAAGGTGGGTGTGGTTTTGAGGTTAGGTTAAGGCCGTGGTTCCCAAACAGTGGGTCGGGACCCATTTGTATGGGTCGCGATCCACAAGTAAATATCCCTTTTTTTACTTCTTATTTATAAAAATATTTATTTCAAAAGTTGAATTTCTTTTCACAATTATTCATTAAAAAAATCTAGATTCCTTTAAAAAATACATTAAGAAGTAAGAAACTTAAGAAGTAGTAAAAATAGCAGATCTAAAAATACATTAAAAAGTAAGAAACTTAAGAAGTAGTAAAAATAGCAGATCTACAGTACAAGCTCACAACGCGTCGCATCGCGACGCGTTGATCGGCTATTTTTGGGTCCCGGGAAGACATCAAATGTCTCTTTTGGGTCTCGACCAAAAAAGTTTGGGAACCAGTGGGTTAAGGCATATTTTCTGTGAGGCTAGGGTTAGGTTTAGGCATATATCCACGCACACCTGGGCGAAACACCAAAGAAAGAGGGAGTCCCGAGTTCACACACTCGTGTTACCTTTCTCCATGTCTTGGATGGAGACGTGGAAGTGTTGTGAGGGCGAGCGGTTCTTTCCGTCCAGCAGATGGAAGACAAAGAAGTCGTGCTGTCCGGTGCTGCTGTGTGGAGCTGTGTGGACGTACCGCAACAGGTTCATGTCCACCGCCTCCTGGCTGTAGTTCTGTCCTGCACCCAGTGTCACCCAGTCACCACCCTCCTGACAGACACACACCATACACCAGTGTTGGAAAAAGTACTCAAATGTTTTACTTGATAGTGTCAATACTGCAATGTAGAAATACTCTGATACAAGGCCTGTGTTCAAAATGTTACTTGAGTAAAAGTACAAAAGTATTGGCATCATATACT
The DNA here is from genome assembly GCF_963454915.1 of Gymnoscopelus microlampas. Classification (NCBI taxonomy): domain Eukaryota; kingdom Metazoa; phylum Chordata; class Actinopteri; order Myctophiformes; family Myctophidae; genus Gymnoscopelus; species Gymnoscopelus microlampas. The sequence continues at coordinate 36,198,442 of NC_139956.1, read as the reverse complement.
TAAAGTACCAAAAGTAATAGTGCTAAAATGTTTGAAAATAGCAGATCTACAAGCTCAAAGCGCGGCACAGAGTTATGAGCTTGTAGATCTGCTATTTAATCATGAACATTTTTTTCAAATCTTTGAATACATGTTGCTGAACCAATGAAAAGCATTAAAAAGCGCTTCCGACAAAACCAGCTAACTCCACCGGAGTTAGCTGGTTTTGCTGACTCCAGGCTCCACCCCCTTTTGACCTCCAACCTCATTGTGAGCTTGGAGGTCCATTCAGCTGTTCTGATCGATGATGAACAAAACCTCCTAACTCCACTTTTTTCATGTCCTGAACATAAAAAAAAAAAAAAACGCCTTTATTGAGAGGAGAGTAGGCAGACAGGAAATGGGGATAGAGATGGGGGGGTGACACACAGCAAAGGGAGTCGGGATCAGGAGTCGAGCACACGACACGCTGTCAGAATGGATTATCGGCCTATATAGTATGCACCTGACCGTTAGGCCAGAGGGCACCCTGAATATACATTTTTTAAAGCGAACATTTGTAACTAAATGTTTTGCTTCTGGTGGGGGTTCCCTGGAACAAAATATTTTGAGATGGGGGTCCGCAACCAAATACATGGGGGGGTCCTGTGAGAACCACTGATATTATAGCATAAAACTGTATTTAGAAGTGTCAATGAAGTGACTGCACAGTACTGTGCTGCTGACCTTGATCTGAAGCAGTCCTCGGGACGGAACGCTCTCTAAAACATAGAGGACGTGAGCAGAGGGAGTGTCATCGTCCTGGGCGTACAGGGTGACGCTGGAGATGAGCCTGGCTTCGCCGGGATCCACCTCCACACCGTTGTTCCTGTAGGAGGACGGGAGAACGTTGTAAAAGGACAGGACTTTACTACGGTAATGCTACTCATTAACAGATCTGTTTTAGCCCATTAAAACCGGGAAAGCATGAGCTCGTAGATCTGCTATGTTTTTAAAATTGTGAAATGTGTGCACATTTTTGAATATATATATATATTTTTTAAAGCTAATTTTCAAATCAAATCTTTTCTTCTGTGGGGTCCCTGGAACAACATATTTTGAGATGGGGGTCTGCGGCCAAATACATATCCTTTTGGGTGGTCCTTGACATTGAAAAGTTTGAGAACGACTGATTATAGCAGCGTACGTTTTTTCTAAAAACTTAGGATTTAGAAGACATTTTGTAGAATCCCCCAGAAGCAAAGATTTGAGTTACAAATGTTCACTTTACAAATATATATATTCAAATTTTTGCACAAATTGTCATGATTTAAAAAAAAAATAGTGCCACGCTATGAGCTTGTATATCTGCTATTTTTGATTGTTTGTTTTTCTAGCTTAAATGTTGAAGAATCCACTCAATATAACAAACAGCAGTTTTAGGATCACGTGTATGTATGTGTAATTTCTGCAATTAGTGTGAGAGGTGTGAGATACAGTATAACATAAACATAATCTCAGCCATTTTCTCAGCTTCTTGATTTGCGGTTTAACATTCAAATTACTATATCTTATTCAATATCGACAGTATGGGCAATTGTAACATCCTAGGGCGACATTTCACACAGTAAAATCCACAGAGCTACTTATCCATTTGTAACTCTGAGAAAGTGTAAATTGTACTCTCTCAGAGTTAAAGGGATAGTTCACCCCCCCAAAAAAATCCATGAATTCAAGACTCTATGGGGTGACAAATCGATAGAAAATAAGTCATTTTGGAGGTCAACTATCCCTTTAAATCAACACGTCAGACGTCCACCTTGTGACTCTTGGCTCCAGGTCGTTGACAGGTAGAACTTGAACCATCACTAGTCTATTTAGCTGGTGCTTCCCGTCTGTCAGCTGGATACTGAAGCTGTCCTCCATGTTCTCTGAGTCGTCGTGCACGTACATCAGAGACATGCCTGCAGGTCACACACACACACGCACAAACACACGCACACGCACACGCACACGCACACGCACACGCACACGCACACACACACACACACACACACACACGTTTTTAAGATGACATGGATGTGTCGCACCCAAAACGTTGACACATTTAAATATGCAGCCACTCCACAGCGGCCTCAATGTGAGTTGTGTGTGTGTGCGTGGCACACAAAAATGTGAACCCTTACAGTTTTTTTAGTTTTTTTATATACTTTCAGTGTCAAAGCTGCGGTCCATAACGTTTATCTCCAATATTCTGGGATATGAACCCGTGTCTCCCATGTATGAGACCACATTTTGACCAGTAAGAGGCCAGGCTTAGCCAGGGAAGATTTGCATTTACGAGCAGATTTTAGGACAAGGGGAAGAAGCTGGGATTGGGATTAATGGCAGTTGGACACTGGTGCGGGTAAGGGACAAATGGTGTGTGTGTTGGAATTAAATACAATAGCAGATATACTTTAGCATTAAACATATTTAACAAATATTCAGCTGCTATAGTATACAGTATAGATTAGAGGCTACCATGTTCTATGCATTGCATTATTTGTAGGCATACTGTATAACGATTTATCGTAAATCGATTCAAACTGGTGACAATTTAAATCGATTTAATAATAAAATAAAAAATATAAGAAAATACAGAATATTTGTAAGATAATTGATAAAAATTTGTTTTCAGTCATTTGCTACTGTATTGAATAGAGGATACAGTATTGTAAAATAAATAATAATAATACTGGACTTGTGTAAGAGAAAAATATACATATAGAAAATTATTTTGTGTTTAAAAAAATAGTGAAACATTGTATTGTGAACCTAGTATCGTGATTCAAGTCGTATCGTGAGTGAATCGTTACATGTCCTATTATTTGTGGAAGGCTCCAAAGCCAAGGAAAGACAGGGTTTCGTACAACAGTACCATTTCTCAGATCTGTCAAGGTAAAGTCCTCCACCGGTGTGTGGGCTTCCCTTCTCCTGTGGACGGACCCCCCGCTGTTCATGACGATGGCCCCGTGCCGCGGGCTCTGGACCACGGTGAAGCGCAGCTGGTCTTTAGGGACGTCCCGGTCCAAGGCGTTCAGGACAGAAGGGTCCAACTCCTTCATGTCGCCCTCTCGCACCTTTTTCACACACAGAGAACAAGTCTTTTCCTCCCCAATTTATTTATTTTTCCTGCAATTTCCCCCCGATTTTTGCTTTGTTTTTGTTTAGGAGGGAAATGTATTAATAATAATAACTTATAAAAACTTTTTTTTTCGATTTTCAGAAAAAAATGTAAGAAATAGCAGATCTAAGCTATTGCAATAGGGCTGAAGTGATTCATTCATAATGTATTTTTTTGTAATTGTCCAGGGACTCCCATAAACTGCTTTTCTGTTTTTGGCTCTCGAGCTGAAAACATTTTGAAACATCTATGGACCACAAGCCTTTGAGAAACAAGCCTTTGGCTTTGTTTGTGTCTCATCCATTTGGCATTCATTTTGTTTACATTACATTTAAAAATGGCAAGATATTCCATCAATCAATCACACCTCTGCTCTAACGTGGTTTCTGTGGACTTACAGTGATGTCAATGCTCTTTTTAAAAATATATATAGTTTTTTCTTCAAAATTTTGAGTAGTCAATCATTTTGTGCCTCCTTTTTTCTCCCAAATGTAGTCGTTATGCCAATGAATTCCTCCCCACACACATTTCTGTGTTGTCACTGCTGTTGTATCCTAATGGCTCACCTGCCAGTGAGGAGCCCCCACCGGGAGGACATAGAGCCTTCGTCCTACTCTTCCCGCCCCAACACTCCCCGCTGACAGGCTCCGCCCCCCAGCCCGTAGGAGTACATGCAATGACCAGTATCACCCTCCCTGCCTGGCTTCCCTCCCCCGAACGCGGGCCAATTGTGTTCGCGTAGACGCCCGACAAAGCCGGTTGCACCACGGTGGATTCGAACCCACAACCTCCGTGGTGGTGGGCAGGGACTTTAAGGGATAGTTCACCCAAAAAAAAACGTTTTTTTTTCTATCGATTAGTCACCCCATGGAGAGTTGAATTATGGATAATTTTTTGTTTTTGACTGAAACGGTCTCCTTTGTGTCTCCTACCGGAACCGCTACATATGGTCCACTGGTCATCAAATTATTGACAAAAACTAAAAAATATCCATGAATTCTCCATGGGGTGACTAATCGATAGAAACAAAAGTCATTTTGGGGGTGTAATATCCCTTTAATGTTCTAACATGGTTTCTGTGGACTTACAGTGATGTTTCTGGCCAGGAACTCGGGGACCTCGTCGTTGGTGGGGCTGATGATGATGTAGAAGGGGGCGTGGCCGGAGGTGCGCGCTCCGTCTGACACACACACCATGAACTGGTCCGCGGTGGGCTCCATCCTCTGGTGTCTGGACTGCACGTAGTTCACATGACCGTCCATCACGTCTCTGTAGGAGAAGGACGCTACGAGGACGAGACCGGGAGAGAAGAGGAAAGTCTTTTTGTCTGATATTAGTTATTACAATTTACAGCATTCATGAAATAAATGTAATCTGGAAACTATCATACAAAATATTTGATATGGCATATCATTTCAATACAACCAATTGCCAATGTCAGCCATCCGACAAATTTGGGAAGATAATTCCCAAATTTAGCATTTATTTCAAAAAAAGAAATGCACCGCGTCAAATTGTGAGCTTGTAGATCGGCTATTTTCTCTATGAAGTATTATATGGCTTAAGTGAAGTGGTTAAATGAATACTCCATACTGTATACCAGGCGTCTTCAACAGGGGGTCCTCAGAGCTACTATAGGGGTCTGCCAAATCTTTGTGTGATGGAATGTTTTTTCTTACATTAAGCACTTGAACCCAGCATCCCTATTTTGAGGGGAACATTAACCGAAAATAGCAGATCTACAAGCTCACACGTTGTGAGCTTGTAGATCTGCTATTTTCGGCAAAGAGGTTTGGTGTAGCGGTAAAAGGAGCAAATCAAGTACTAAGTAGGTTTAAGTGGTTAAATGTCTGAAATGAACAAAAAACTATAAAACTACGGGATCTATGAAATCTATGAAAAAGCTTAATCTGCAACACAATTTTATACAATATAGGGGGGGGGTCCATGATTCATCTCTCTCTCAGCTAGGGGGTCCTTGACCTGAAAACGTTGAAGACCCCTGCTGTATACTGTATGTGGTAGAAGACGAATGGTAATTATTATCAAAACGTTACCACATTTCTGAGAAGACAGCTATGGATCATGCATAAGGGGTCGTCCATGCTGACCTATGCTTATGCCCATGTTGCTCTTCTCGAACCCGGGACTGGGCAGGACGTTCTCGATGTATCCAAACTGTGGGGGAGACACCAGGCTGACCACCAGCGTGTCCAGAGCCGTGTCCACGTCCAGCGCCTTCAGGTGGGCCACGGTTATCGGAGCGGTTCCACCTTCATCCACCACAAATATGTCTCCTATGAACCACAATGACATCCTGTTAGTTACACCGAGTAATCGACACATGTATTAGGGCCTTGGTTCTCAAAAAATTTCATATCAAGGACCCCCAAAATTATATGTATTTGGCTGCGGACCCCCATTTCAACATATTTTGTTCCAGGGACCCCCAGAAGCAAAGATTTGAGTTAAAAATGTCTTTTAAAAAGCAGATTTCAAGATTTGCACACATTTTCGAGATCAAAACAAAATAGCCAAAGTATAAAATATGTATAAAGTGGTTCAAATGATTGTTAACACATTTTGCTGGGGACCCCCTGGTAGCCCCCCCCCCCCCCCCCCCCCCCCCCCCCCCAAGGACCCCTGGGGGTCCCCAGACCCTACTTTGAGAATCAATGTATTAGTAGCCTGGCAAACCCCCCTCCCTCCGGAAATCTCATTTATTTCCGGAGGGAGGGGGGTTTACCAGGCTAATGTATTAGGGCACAGGGCACTCTGTCTCTTGTCTGACTGTGTTTATGTGCATGTCATAACAACCCCAAGATAATGAAACTTCACACAACTTCACAGATCATCAAGTCAACATCTGACAGAGAATATGGTGCAATTGTGGTTGTCAAAGGCCAAAAGGTCAAATGTTCCAGCAGAGGGACACGGGAGGAGCTACCCATATACGGGAATTCATCAATAAGTGATAGTCATATTCATACTTCTAGTCTTATCAGACTAGAAGTACTGCATTGTGGTTGAATGCCTCTGCCAACCACATCCGTGTCCGTCTAGACACAAATAGTAGTGAATGAAGACTTTGAAGGAATTTAACGAACATGTTTTGTGAGGTCACACAGTGATCTTAACCTTTGACCTTTCACCAACTACTTCTAATCAGTTCATCCTCAAGGTCCGAGTGGAAGTTTGTGCCAAATGTCATGAAGTGACCTCAAAGTGTTCCTGAAAAAAAACATAATGCCTTCTGGCACGGCTGTCCGCCAGTGGTAGCATACAAAATCATTGTGTGAAGTTTTTCAAACCATCTACAATTAGACCATGTTAATCGTCCAGTCCATTACCTGTAGTGAGGGTAGGAGGTTGGCTATCAACTGGAAACACAGTGATTTTCAGGTCGTACACAGGCAGACTGTCCCGGACAGGAGCTGTGCCCCGCCTGTCGGTGAAGGGCAGTCCATCAGCACCTGCTCCGCAGCACAGAGGAGAGTTCTCTGTCTCCCCGTCAGAAATGACCACGGTGATGGTGTCATGTCGAGGAGTCAGGCCAATCTCCTGTCCTACAAACACGAGCACAGACACAGCATATGATTTTACATTTTCACTCAGGCTCATTTCAACTCGCAGTTCTTGCAAAACGAGGCTGAAGCCTTTCTGTTTGCCACCGCCGTTTACTACACGTTTATTTGTTTTATCATTTTGTCGGACACTGTAATTTTATTCACTCATTTGACTGTTTTATTTGAATTTATGTCCACTTACGCAGACACACTGCGACAGTGATTCAACAGTCCCGAGTTGGTGTTGGCTAATCCACACTCTCGCATCGCATCAAGGATCAAATTCGAGTTAGAGAAGGAGGAGGATGTGACTGAAGTCGTCTGATTTTGTGGGAAACGGGCCAATCTCATTCGCTAAGAAGTTAATACATACTGTACATACACCCAAATCAGTCAGTTGGTCTGTCCATATTCAACCTCATTCATCTCCCTTCATTCTCATCTAATGGTTCATTTAGGTATTTTTTAAAGTAGAACACTGTTCACTCTTTATGTTCAGCATGGGTCAAAGGCAAAGCTCTGTTCTTGCAGCTGTTTGTGATCAAACTCCTTCCACCTCCCCGGCCTCCTCCCTGTGGCATTTAGTTTTTCATGATGTTAAATGGATGATTCTGTGGATCGTACTGTTGGTACGCGTGTATCTTAACTTATCCCACGTGCGCAGATAATCTGTAGTATCACAGGAGCAGAGTCACACCGTCAAACTGAATGCAATATCATTGCAATAAACTGAAGGGTCTAACTGAAACATAATAATGCTGATGTTTGATCGAAAATGCTGACATAACCAGAAACACAAAGGGGAATGGTAAATGGTGCATTTATATAGCGCTTTTATCCAAAGCACTTTACATAGATTGTGCATTACTTTCCCCCCTTCAAACACACATTCATACACCGATGGCGGAGGAAACCATGCAAGGCACCAACCTGCTCATCGGGAGCAAACTAGGGTTCAGTGTCTTGCTCAAGGACACATCGACACTAACTCTGGGGGAGCCCGAGATCGAACTGGGAACCTCACGGTTGCCATCCGGCCACTCTACCCCTGAGCCACTACCGCCGCGGAATAGGCTATATGCACAGCAGCCATATTGGAAGGAAATTGGGCCTTCACAGGTGTTACCAATGATACTAATGAAGGCTCTGTTCCATTTAGTGTAGCACAGTGGTTCTCAAACCTTTTAATTTCAAGGACTCCCATAACTCTCAGAGTTACACACCCGTAAGGGGCCATTTGGAACCCCCTCAAGAAACCCTGGACCACACTTTGAGACTAGAATAGAACAGAGCCTTAATTAGTATCATTGGTGACACCTGTTAAGGAAGTAAGAAGTGGCCCAATTTCTTTCCAATATGGCTGCTGTGCATAGAGCCTATTGAGATGGTAGCACCACCTACCTGTGTGCTTGTAGCTGACCTCCCCCGCGACCAGGTCGGCCTGGGCGAAGCGGTCGACCACGGCGCCCCTCCTCAGCACCACGCCGTGGTAGGGCTGCCGGGCGATCAGGTACGCCAGGCTGCCGTTGTCGCTGTCGGCGTCCGTGGCGTAGACGTACTCGGCCGTGATGACCACCTGCTCGCCCTCGGCGCAGCGGAGGAGGGGTTTCAGGCCCGACGCCACCACGGGAACCTCGTCGTTGACGGGCCTCACCTGGGGGAGGAAGCAACGAAAACGAGCCGTTTGTGTCGCTTGCAGGTCTGTTACTCTGAGAGTGAACAAATGGGACCAAATGGACCCTCAATCCATTAAGACCGCGGGAACGCATTTGTGTGATTTTAGATTTCTTTGACTAAAAATAAAAATAGCAGATCTGCTTTTTTTTTTAAGCGTGAAAATGTGTGCAAATCTTTGAATATATATCTTTTAAAGCGAACATTTGTAACTCAAAACTTTGCTTCTGGGGGGTCTCTGGAACAACATATTTTGAGATGGGGGTCCACGGCCAAATAATCTTTTTGTGTGGTCCTTGAGTGTGGTTTGAGAACCACTGATATTATAGCAACATAAGTTATTTTTATTCTTTTATGTTAGAATTTAGAAGACATTTGTAGAATCCCCAGAAGCAAAGATTTGAGTTACAAATGTTCGCTTTAAAAAATATATATATATATATATATATATATATATATATAGAGAGAGAGAGACATTTTGCAGTCATTTTCAAGATTTTCCCAAATAAATCTAAAAATGACACAGATGCGTTCCCGGTTTGAATGGGTTAATACATTAAAACATAATTATATAATTATATTGACTTCCAAAATGTGGAGTACGTAATTAATTACCATCACTTGTATGACAAAATCGACAGAGTTGATGCCGTCTGTGGCGGTGAATTCAATGACATCCTCCACAGTCTCTGAGCTGTCATGATTATACCTACAGAACAAAACACACAGATCAACAATATTATGTCAAGCTTCTGAATTGGAACGAGGGCCAGACCACCAGGTTTAGGAACAACTTCCACCTGGCTACCATCAGACAGTTGGCCTTGGACTTTTGCTTTTCCTCATGGACCTACCTGTGGATTATACCAGTAAAGGCAACCCTTGTGGACTATATGGTTGAACGTGACACTCGCTGATACTTTGCACATTATCTCATATACGCACTGATACTCTTCTTGCACTAATGTCTATGTGTCATGAACAGTATTATACCAGCTGCTATGCTCACGCACCTTATTTCTAAAACTCATGTACATAGTGTACAGTATGGATGGTTATGTTATGTGTAAATATGTCAATACACTGTTTTTTTCTCTCTCTTTGTTTCCTTCCTATTAACAACAACACTACATGTTTAGGTCAGTGGTGCTGACAGATGTTGCTGTTAGCAGAATCTGTTTTAAGAGATCTGACCTAACTTTAACTTTAATGCTTTTCAGATGGTGTATGTCAGACCTAACTTTAAAGGTATAGTTCACCCCCCCAAAAAAATCTATCTAGTCACCCCATAGAGACTTGAATTCATGGATATTTTTTCGCATTCCTAAGCCAATAATTTGATGACCAGCGGACCGGTAGGTAGCGGTTCCGGTAGGAGACACACAGTCTCCATGGGGTGACTAATCGGAAAAAAAGCTGTTTTGGGGGTGAACTATCCCTTTAATGCTTTCCGGACGGTGTACAGGGAAAGTGTCATGTCTGACCTAACTTTAAGGCTTTTCAGGTGCTGCACGGTGAAAGCCTGGCCTGGTTTCAGTGGCGTGCCGTCCAGCCACAGAGCTCCGTGATGAGGCTGTCTCCTCAGCCTGACCTCCAGCACCTCCTCCATGGAGTCTACATCAGACAGCAGGAGGTGTTCAGGACCCAGCCAGCCCTCTGAACCCTCGTCCACCGTTAGCACGTTGGTCCTCACCTGAAAGACATGACAATAAATAACGAATGATGGGGAAAAAATAGATGATATTAAATTAAATGAAATTAGATTCAAATAATCTCCCATTCAATCCGGGAACGCATGTCTGTGATTTTAGATTTATTTGGCTATTAAAAAATTAGCAGATACACAAGCTCATAGTGCGGCATCGAGTGCCACGCTATGAGCTTGTAGATCTGCAACTTTTTTTTAATTGTGAACATTTGTGCAAATCTTCGAATACATATTTTTTAAAGCGTAACTCAAAATATACATATTTTATGTGTTTTAAAGCGAACATTTTTAACTCCGATCTTTGCCTCTTTGTCCCTGGAACAACATATTTTGAGATGGGTCAAATACATATCATTTTGGGGGTCCTTGACATGGAAAAGTTGGAGCACCACTGATATAGCAACATACCGTTCGGATGTAGAAAACATTTTTAGATATGTATTTGGCCGTGGACCCCCATCTCAAAATGTTTTGTTCCAGGGACTCCACCAGAAGCAAAGATTTGAGTTACAAATGTTCGCTTTAAAAATATATTTATATTCATGGATTTTCAAGATTAAAAAAAAAATCCTTGTAGCAGGTCTACAAGCTCATAACGCGCCACTCTGTGCCGCGCGCTATGAGCTTGGATATCTGCTATTTTTGAATAGCCAAAGTATAAAATATGATTAAAATCTAAAATGACACAGATGCGTTCCCTGGATTGAATGGGTTATTAATAGCTCAAGTGTGAAACAGCCCAGCCGTCATTCACGGCTGTTGGTTTTGTTGTGTATCAGTGTACTGTACCTCTGGGGCCTGGTTGTCTACTGGAACCAGTGTGATGTTGAAACAGATCCCAGTGATCGTCCGGCCCAGCTGGTTGGTGATGGACAGAACGAACTGGACGTGCTGGGGATAGGGACCGATGTCCAGGACGGGAGGCATGTAAGCTACCTTCATGAAGTTCACCGCATGCTGCAAAGACCAGAACAAAAGAAAAACATGAACACTGAACATTATCTGGGTTTGTTTTGCTAAAAAAAAACAGTCTAATACAGTGATTCTCAAAGTGGGGTCCGGGGACCGCCAGGGGTCCCTGAGGGGGTCCTTGACATGAAAAAAAATGCTAATAGACCTTTTTAAAGACCTAAATAATGTTCTAATAGTGTTCTAATCTACGGTATTCTGGTCAGTGAAGACTCTGCTACACTAATATGGAACAGAGCCTTAATTAGAATCATTGGTAACACATGTGAAGTAGATAACATTTTACACAACTCTGTATGTCAACATGGCTGCAGTGTAATTAAGCCCTTTGTATGTGTTTTGTAGCAGGGTTACCTGTGTGAACAGTCTCAACACGGGTGCACTGGAGTCCTTGGTGAACTTGGGGATGCTGTCGACCAGGAACAGCCTCCCTGCGTCCACACTGCTCAACACAACACAATGACACAGAAATGATGTTATTTGCAGTATAGGGCTGCACGATCGATATTAGGAAACCAAGCAATATGCGATAACGTTGTTGAATATTGCGAATATTCCCTGGGTTCTATTTTCCCCGCTTACGTTAGTGTTAGTGTAGAAACCGGGGAACATATGCTCCCCTCGCAATAAGTAGACAAATAAGTATACAGTTTTAAGATCTTTCTGCCTTAGGTTTGCTTTTGAAAAAAAATAATGAAGAAAAGGATTCCAAACAAAAACATCCTTTATAGCTGGATTGTTGAAATGCTACATGTATATTGCTTTTACAATATGTATATTGCGCACGTTGATATTGCGATGATCGATTGTCAATATATTGTGCAGCCCTAGTATGCTATATATTTTTTAAATATTTGTACAATATGACATTTTTTGTAACATACATTACATACACTATCACACACATTCACACACACACCCTTGCACTTGCGTAATTATCCAAATAAATAAATAATAATAATGATAAATAAATACATTAAAATAAACAAAAATAAATAACATTGTTTACAATTTCTTTACCATATGAAATATGGTTTTCAGTTTCCTTTCCTCTTAAGTAATGGTCTCCATAGCATTCATGTATGTTTCCCAAAGCTGGACAAAATCGTTCTGCCTACCCCTAACTATATATGCTAGTCTTTCCAGAGCGATACAGTTCATGAGTTCCTTGTGCCACATCCTTAATGTTGGGACATCCGTGTTTTTCTAACAACAGTCCTGGCTTGAAGAAGTCCAATGTCCAACATTTTAGTCTGGTCTGCTGTCTGCATAAAGGAAGTTCGTAGGCTATATTTACTTGAATGACGGAGTACGGTGTTAAAAGACGGGGACGAGGTTGAGAGAGGGAGAGTGGAGCTCAACACAAGTCATCTAAAGGTCATCTCTAACCCGTGATACTACAGTACAGCAATATCTGATGTTTTAACCACTTGAACCCGAGCATGCCTATGGTATTCTGGGGGGAATTAGCTATTTTCTCTGAAGATATTTGGTGTAGATGGAACAAAGAGTCTGTTTTCCTAAGACTAGGTGGTATTCATTGAGAGTTGCGTTGTGTTGGAGAACGATGTAGCCGTAACTCACATCCAGGACAATCAATATGTTTATGTATTATGTTGGTGGTGTATCTATCAATCTATCTATTCCTTAGGTATGTCCTTATAGAAAATCATTGGGGAAAAAAAATAAGACAAAAAAATGGGTGAAAGATAATAAAAAATAGCAGATATACTCATAGGACAAAGCATGTCTAAGGTTCTTAAGTGGAACATACTGTACTAACTTGTCACAAGGGAGCAGACATGCTAACCTGTGCGGGCCGGTGTAGAAGGGCGGGGTGGTGACGGTGTAGGTCAGCTCGCTGTCCGGAGACTCCTGGTCGACAAAGTGAAGGTGCTGGCGAGTCAGATAGACCACCTCCGTCTCTTTGACCACCAGGCAGCGGCTCACGCCCGCAACCTCCTTGGGCGGCTGGTCTGGAACGGGTTCAATGTGCACCACTATCACCTGGACAAAGGAGAGACAGTTACACACGGCTGAATCCTGAGTGGTAATAGAGCACCGAAGTCTGACGTAATTTACGCATCCTACCTGGGTTGAGATTCTTTTCTCCGTTCTGAATTCCCATAGACATGTTTAATATCGCATCAAATAAGAACTGTGTTCCAAAAATAAACAAATGATCCCGGCGGATTGACTCTTATGGATATGAAGCGTCAACTGACGGAGAAAAACGCTAATGTTACTTCCGCCGAATTAGTAAAAAAAACGGACTGTATCAAATATACTGACTATCATAAACGATGCAGAGCCACCTCCCTGACAATATCGCTGAGACAGTCTGTTTATTTTTGGACCACGACTCTTATATGAGACGATTCTAAGATGACCCAATGTTATTCTCCATAGATAAATCACTTTACGACCCAGGGGATGAACGAGTGACGTCAGGACTTCTGTACTCTATTGTCTCCGCCAGGCCGAAGGCGTGGCCGAGACTATGTTTTGCACCCTGTCTGTCTAATCGTCCGTGTGTGTGTCCGTGTGCGTGTGTGTGTGTGTGTGTGTGTGTGTGTGTGTGTGTTTGTCCGTCTGTCTGTCTGTCTGTCTGTGGACAGCTAATCTCTGGCAATAATTCAGGCGGTACCATGTGTCAGCCACTAGGGGACATTTCGCAGTAGAACAGCAGGGAGCCAAAAAACAACCACCACAGTTGTGCTACACATTGTATTAACATGCTCTACCATACAGATTGGCCAGGCTTGTTGTTTTTCTTTACCTAAAAGCTGGAGCTTTAACTTTAATGGAAGCTCTTTTTAGAGGTTTTTCTTTACCTAAAAGCTGGCGCTTTAACTTTAATAGAAGCTCTTTTAGAGGTTTTTCTTTACCTAAAAGATGGCGCTTTATTAACTTTAATAGAAGCTCTTTTTAGAGGTGTGACCCACCTGAGGCTCGGAGAGGTTGGGAGGGTCGTGGAAGTCGGACAGCACCACCTCGAAGGAGTCGTCGAACACCTCTGTGCCCAGGTGACGGTAGTAGACGGTGGAGAGGGACAAGTCCTTCTGGAGGAAGTGGCTGACAGGATAGCCTGAATGGAAAACAATGGAACGCTTACAGAAGCTTCAGTGCACATGAAGATACTTGCTTTTTTTGGCTTCGCTATGATACATTTTTGTACGGTGTCTCTGTCTGTCTGTCTGTCCGTCTGTCCGTCTGTCCGTCTTGTCTCTCTGTTTTGTCTGTCTCTGTCTCTCTGTCTTTCTTTGTGTCCGGACTGAATCTCGCAAACTGCTGGATTGATCAGTGCCAAATGTGCCGATAGACCACAAAATAACCTCCACTTAGTTTTTTTCATAGGTTTTATATATATTTTTTTCTTTCTGTTCCAATCTGGCCAAGATGGTATTTTCTTGTAGTCTGGCCTAGATTACGTTCTGTTTTGTAGTCTGGCCTAGATTACGTTCTCTTGTAGATGGTCTAGATTACGTTCTATTTTGTAGTCTGGCCTAGATTACGTTCTCTTGTAGGTGGCCTACTGTAGATTACGTTTTATCTTGTAATCTGGCCTAGATTACGTTCTATTTTGTAATCTGGCCTAGATTACGTTCTCTTGTAGATGGCCTAGATTACGTTTTATCTTGTATTCTGGCTAGATTATGTTCTCTTGTAGTCTGCCTAGATTACGTTCTATCTTGTAGTCTGGCCTAGACAATGCTCTCGTCGTCTCTCCCCGATGATGCTCTCTTGTCCTCTGTCCCCGGGGACAGAGCTGGCTTGAGAGACTTGATGTCTGTGTCCGGAGACATGTTCTCCAGATGATGAGGAGCCCACACCGGAGTGGTCAGAAGTGCCCAGCGCTCCTTGAAGGTGCCTTTGGCACGGAAGAGCTTGTAGAGCAGTACGGCAGGTACACACAGCATGGAGGACAGAGAAATGCACCAGCCAATCATCTCGCCCCACCACGGATACACGTACGTTTTGTTGTAGGTCAGCGGCGTGTAGTTGAACACGTGATACAGGAAGACACCTATGCAGACACAGGGACTAACGATGGACCAGCAGCATTTTATCCACGGGCTCATGAGCGGTTTGTAGCCAATCATTTGAGCAACATTGTCCATGAAGCGATCGGCTCCATAGAACCAGCCCACCACCACACACTGAAACAATGCTTGCCAAAGCAGAGTTATTCCACTGGCGGCGTAGTTGTCGTACAGCTGGAACACATACATGCCCCCCTGTGTTATCATGGAGAGGCTGATAATGAAACACATTAAGGAGTACATCGCCGCCACGATCTCCCGTCGGTAGCGGTGGTCGAACCTCCTAGGAAGCAGATCCAGTATGGCCGCCATGAATCCTTCGACGCCCACAAACTGGCTGTCCAGTCCCAGCAACAGCAGCATGAAGAAGAACAGCGCGGCCCAGATGGGAGCTCCGGGCATCAAAGACACGGCTTTGGGGTATGCTATGAACGCCAGCCCTGGGCCCGACTCGGCCACCTTGGAGATGTCCACTCCCTGTTCGGCAGCCATGAATCCCAGGATGGCAAAGACGACGAACCCGGACAAGAAGCTGGTTCCGCTGTTTACCAGAGACAGAATGTAGGAATCTCTGTAGCAGTCGTAGTTGAATCTGTTGTAGCTGCCCAGAGCGGTCAGGGCGCTCATTCCGATGCCATAGGAGAAGAAGATCTGAGTCGCGGCGTCGATCCACATCTGCGGCTCGCCTAGTTTGGACCAATCGGGTTTGAGGTAGTAAACGATGCCATAGTAAGCTCCGGGAAGTGTGACTCCTCTTACCAACAAGATGATGAGAACCACGTAGGGGAAGCTGGCTGTGAAGTACGCAGCCTTGCCGGAAGACTTGATTCCTTTCCACACACAGAAATACACAATGACCCAAACAGCCACCAGACACAGCAACAACTCCCAGTTCAGAAGACCAGGCTGATCCAAGCCACCCGAGAGTTTCAACGTCTTATTCTCCCAAAACTCGACGACGGGTGATCGGGAGTAACGAGCGAGGTCCTCACAAGTCATGTTGGGATCGAAGGCATGGTTCCCCAGAGTGCCGTTCAGACACTTGGCGAGGCTAAAGCCCTCTATGCACAACCGGGTGTTCCATTGGTTGCCACAGGTGGCCCAGGGGAGGGGTGACCAGGTGAAGGTGGAGGACAGGGACATGATCAAGTAGTAAAAGGACCAAGCCATGATAACGATGTAGTAGGTGTTGTAGTACACCACGATGACCATGGACGCGTAACCCAGACCTCTGAAAAGAGGAGAAATGTTCCAGGCGTTGACGCCTCCCGCTTTCATGAACTGACCCACGGCCAGCTCCAAGAAGAAGAGCGGGATCCCCGCCAAGAGCATGACCAGCAGGTAGGGGATCAGGAACACTCCCCCGCCGTTCTTGTAGCACAGGTACGGGAAGCGCCACACGTTGCCCAGGCCCACGGCGAAGCCCAAGCAGGACATGATGAACTCCAGCTGTCGGGTCCACGTCTCCCGCGCCGGGGGGTCGCCTTGCGCCGCCGGGTGGTCTTCTCCGTCGGGGGGTCGGCGCTCTCTCTTCTTCATCACCAGAACCTCCTCCAGACCCTGATTCTCCATCCCTCTCACTGAATGAACCTCCTCAATGTACCTTATGGGTTTAAATCCTGGAGGTTTATCCAATCTTTATCGGTGTTGTTTGGTCCCTGCTTAACTAACAGTTTACAATGCCTCAGTTTAAACAATGAAATGTTGTACTGGTTATATTTATAATATCTGTTTTTCTGGGTGTCAGTCATGTTATGTCACTCTACTTCAGCCATCTATGACGTCCGCACTATGACGTCAGTCAGCACCATATTTGGGCACTGTGCAATCAGTTAGTAATCAGTTGCAGGTGTTCATGCTACATGGAGACATACAGACAAACATACACACACACACACACACACACACAGACACTTGTAGAAGCGGTTGGCACCGCTCAAAAAGCAATGTATATCGAGCGCAAACTTAATGGCATTATGGCAATACATCAGCGTTGACAAGCGCATCTACGGTGGTGGTCTTTGTCTCCTGACCTGTGAGTCCTGGTCCTGGCATCTTCATGATCTCTCCGGCCTGTGGAAGGCGTGTGATGTTGTACAGGATGTAGTCATCGCTGGAGTCCATGTCGGCCGCCTGGAGCACGGAGCCACGCAGGAGAGCCGTGGTTCCCTCTGGAAGCTCCAGCAGCATGTTGGTGATGAGGAACGGAGGGCTGTCGTCCTTGTGGAAGACCAGGGTAATTATAGTTAAACGTAGGCTAAGTGATAAGTGACAAAACGTTTTAATTTTTTGTTAAAAGGTTAAAGCACTATGTTCTGATAGTAATCATTGCTATAGAGCGTTTTTTCAGAAGCAGGCGTCTCTGCGTCTCTGAAATCTTATCCTCCTATAGTTTATTTAGCTGTGACCTCTTTTGAACACGGGCACAGTCAAGTATAGCGAAAATAGCAGTTCTACAAGCTCACAATGCATCGCAATGCGATGCATTGTGAGCTTGTAGATCGGCTGTTTTCGCATTTTTTGTTGAATCTCGCCCCTGACTATAATGTTTACAATGAAAAACTAACGCTAAAACTAATACAAGCGAAACTAAAACTAAGCCACTCAAACTAAAAGCTAAACTCAAGCAACCCCTCACTTTAAAAACGCATTCAACTAAACTGAAATTGAAAAAAAGGAAAAGACTAAATTCTAAATGAAATTAAAACTAATGAAAACTGCCAAACGGTCCTAACCTTGGGGAGGACGTTGATGGGGAACTTGTGCCGGGTCTGGTGGCGCCCGTCCGTGATGCGGAACACGATGAAGTCCTTGGCGGTGTCGCTGTCGTCGTGGTGATAGTGAACCACGCCCGCTCTGATGTCACTGATGGTGAACAGGAAGCCCTTCCCCCCTGCGGGATGCATTCGCGTGGAAGTATTTTCATTTTTAGTGTGTAATACATATTTAGTATGTTATACAGTATGTTATAGTATGTAAGTGATACATTAAGTATAGGGTTTGTGTTGTTAAATTACATCACGGGTCTTCAACAGGGAGTCCGGGACCCCTAGAGGTTCCTCGGAGCTACTGTAGGGGGGCCGCCAAATATTTGTGTGATAGGAACTTGAGTATTGAGGGCTTAAGCGGTTAAGTGTCTGAAAATATCAAAACATGAATTTACAATTTTAATTTTAATTAATTTAACACTGAAATGTATGAAAAAGTTTAATCTGCAACATCATTTTATAGAATGTGTAGTCCCTGCTTCATCTCTCTCCCAGCTAAGGGGTCCTTGGCCTGAAAATCATTGAAGACCACTGAATAAGATCATATTCACACTTTGAGTAGAGTATTTTATGAGTGTTTAGTGACCTCTGACGGTCAGCCTCCCGTGCTGCAGGCCGTCCACGGTGATGACCCTCACAGCGTTCAGGTTGTCGTTGTCCACGATCTGCAGCTGGTCCCACGTGATTGGACGAGACTGTCCCTCCAATAGGCTGAGACCTGCACATTATGACATAATCATTGCCGTCAGGTAGAAACCTTGTATTTCCATATTTCAACGTTTTTTTTTGTTTGTTTTTTAATGAATGCCCTACTTTGTTGTACAAGAGTGTTTGCACAAAAGTAGAGAGCATAGCAGATCTACAAGCTCACAACACCTCGCGTCGTCACAGTGCGTTGTGAGCTTGTAGATCTGCTATTTTGGAAAATGTTGAAAGTGAAAGTGGTTGAATCTGTTGAACCAATGAAAAGTATCAACAGCAGCTTGTGACTAAACTTAACTACATTGGATCCATTGGAACGCAGGTTATTTTTTTTTCATTTCCTGAAAAGTAACGTTCAATGTTTTTGAACATAAGGTTTCCGCCGATGATATATATTACTATAGTTAAGCAAACCTCTGTCATCAAAGGGAACCTCTGTCATCAAGGAATTATGTCATCAAAACCTGTTCAGCAGGGTTCTCTCCTCAGTGGCTTTACCAATTGATCTGAACTTGCACACAGGCATTGGCCATTAGCATATGCACAGAACTGCGATGCCTGTTTTTCACTTTCCCAAAATGTAAGCTTTTTATTAGCGTTTTTGTGTAACGTGGTAAACAACGGCGATTCTGCGCTCAGGCTGTGGGATGCTTGGGATCTGTGGTTATGGTTACGGCGGCGCAAGCTATGGGATATCAATTTACGGTGGCATAACGTTGTCCATATCTTTTTACGGTCTATGATAGGAATGCACGCCTTGCCCACACATAAGTGTGCAAAGGTTTTGAGTGCACACATCCCCAGGTATGGACTAGTGTATTATTATTCAAAGAAAGACAAATAGCTGACGTATACAGTTATTGTAATCTACTTCACCCCTTTTTAAGATCGTACTACGTTTCACACAATGCCATGTTTCCATTTGGTTTAAAGCTTGATTTCACAATTTCGCAAATCTCAATTAGAAAGAGAATTGAATTCCGCCGCCGGTTTCATAGCAATTTAGTTTGAAGTGAAAAGGGGCGGGGAGACACCTACCCATGTTCCAGGACACTCTGGGAGCATTGGTGTGTGCGTTCCTCACAGACATGTGAACTGTGATCTCTGGGCTCTTCTCAAAGAAGAAGTCATGGACCACAAATTCTACCTGAGAGAGAGAGAGGGAGAGAGAGAGAGAGAGAGAGAGAGAGAGAGAGAGAGAGAGAGAGAGAGAGAGAGAGAGAGAGAGAGAGAGAGAATTTAAAATTCTGGACTTTTACTTGTAAGAGAGTATTTCTACATTCTACACAAAAAAAAGCAACATTTCTAAAACCTTTTTCCACCACTGCTCGGATAAAGGGTAAAGTGTATATTCCAGTACCTCATAGTTCCTGCGCTGGGCGTGAGAGGAGTTGGGCGGCTGGTAGCCGATGAGCATGTCGTTGAGGTCCAGCCAGGTGAAGGAGGTGACGGGCCGGGTGTGGTCGGACAGGTGCGCCACGAAGCCCTCGGTGGGGGGGCGGGTGACGTTGAACACCAGCAGCTGCTTGGGCGTCTCGGCGTCCTCGGCGTCCAGCGTAGCCGTGGACAGAGGGGTCAGGATGAACTGGTCCACCTCCAGGATGAACGCGGACATGAAGGAGGGCTTGGGAGGCTGGTTGGGCACGGCTCCGCCCAGGACCCGCACGGGGATCCACGCCCGCTCCGACTGCACGGACCACCCAGAAAACACAGTAGCGTTTAGAAGGATCCCTGGCTAATAAGCCAAATATGCCTTAATACATTATAATTGTCCTTAACATGTAAAATTAAAAACACCTTCAATATTTTGTTTATTTTAGAAATAGTCGCAAGTTGATGATGTCATTTGTCCATGTGTGGTCCAGCCCTATGGACTGTATGGAATGCATTTGAAAATAAAACCCAACTTAAGACTTCCTAAGGTTAATATGAGCATCAAATCAATATTTTAAATATGTTTTATTTTGCCTTGGATACCTCGCTTCTATATGTAAACCACTGTCATGTTTGAGGGCCCCTATCGGACTTGGGAACTTTTCAATTCTATGTGATTGTTTACATTCCGTTGAATATTTGAGATTAAACATTCAAGATGCGACCTGCTGTACACACACAAGTACATAAGAGATACAAATTATTCTGTTTTGGTTCCTCGAAAGGAAGAAATAATAAAAAATGAATAAGAAAAGGCATAGTTGTTTGGATGCTTTAGTTAAACAATGTTCACTTTTTCAAAGTACTCGAACTGGGATATCCATTGTGTATTTCGTACAGTTTGGTAAAAAAAGAAAAAGAAAAAAACAATAAATTACGACAAAGCACCGTCACTGGGTGTCAACGATACTGACAGAGCCACGGTACCTGATATACGCTGCCGCTCCTGGTGTCCTTGAGGTCCAGAGTGATGGAGATGTAGTCTAGGTCTGGAGAGGGAGGGTCCGTGTGGTGGTACTTCACTCCCATCAGCAGGAAGTCATCACAGGGAACCTTGGTGATCTTCACCAGCTTCAGGCCCTTCAGGCAGTCCTCGCTCTGACACATGGCTCTGGCCTTGTTGTCTGCAGTATACCAAGTGGTGGAAAAAAGTACTCACATTTTTACTTAAGTGAAAGTATCAATACTGCAATGTAGAATTAAAGCTGGAATTCAAAATTTACTTAAGTAAAAGTACAAACGTATTGGTATCAAAATGCACTTAAAGTACCAAAAGTAGAAAGTATCCTCATTATGCAGAATGTCCTATTTCACAACTTTTCAAATGTATAAAATGTATTCAAATCTTTTGAAAATAGCAGATCTACAAGCTTACAATGCGTCGCATCGCAACGCATTGTGAGCTTGTAGATCGGGTAATTGCAAATGGCCGAAATGTATAGGGCTGAAGAGGTTAATGTACGTTTTTTAATAATAATTCAAATTTACAAAGTAACTTGTAACTAAAGTCTTATCTTTTATTATTATCTGTCTCTGAGATGTAGTGGAGTAGAAGTAAAAATACCTAAACATTTTACTTAAGTACAGTACTTGAGTAATCGACTTACCACTGCAGTAAACAGGATTGTCAGGATCTGTCTCATTGTGTTTTATTTTGTAGTGATTTTTTTTGTCTCCTGTTTTCAGCGGTTACTTAAGTTTTACTTTACTGTTGTGTTCCTTTTATGTTGTAGCAATGTTCCTAGTGTCTCCTGTCTGCCCTAGTTACCTCACCTTATGTCTTACTCAGGTACTATGTGTGAATATGTAGATAATTTGTTTGTTTTCTTTGATTGACCTCTCTTCCCCCTTATAGTGCTCCACCTAGCTGTTGGAGCAGAGTCTATAATACTCCACCTAGCTGTTGGAGCAGAGGGAGGAAGCTCTCGGGCTCGTCTCCTCTGGTGGTGGCCTTGACGGGTTCTCCGGTGACCAGCTGGCCGTGGGCGGGGAGGTGGGTGTCATGGGAGTTGACGTGGACGGTACACTCCACGCTGGACCTCCTCTCATAGTGGAAGGACACCACGTCTCCGTCTATGATGCCTGAAAGTATCATATAGAGGGGTGCAACAGTTCATCCAACTAATCCATTTAATCAATTATAAAAGACACAATTGATCATTAATTCATAATTAATAATCAATTTCTATTTCATTATAAACCTAATCAAAAACCAAATTAAAATAGCCATTCCACAAGCTCACATCATCGCATCACATCACAAAGCATTTTGTGCTTGTAGATCTGTTATTTTCACTTGTACGACAACGTATAAAATAACGCTTAAGTGCCTAATTGATTTGTTAATATATAATAAATATAAACGCAATTTTTGGATTATTCGAAAATGTAATTGATAGAATAATCCTTTTTTCAATACTTTATTGCAGGTTTGTACAATACATTTAATCCATAATATCTTTTATGGAGTTTTCTTCACTTGATAGAATATCCTTAAATAATGAATATAGTGGCAGCTCTACCTGAGAGGCCGTAGAACTCGGGCACCTCCAGGGACTTGGGTCCCAGCTTGATCACGCTGCAGTCGGGTTCTGTGATGTCCACGTGCAGAGAGAACACCTCCATGTAGGTGTCTGTCTCTGTGAACCTGGGGGATTTGGATTGATTGATTTAATACTTTATTAGTCACAAATGTAAGCAGTACGTGGTAGTAGTCTACATTAACCACTTAACCCATTATTATATTTTTCAAAAATCGTGGAAGATTTGTGCAAATCTTATGAATATATTCATATAAACATTTTTAACTCCGATCTGTGGGTCCCTGGAACAACATATTTTGAGATGGGGGTCCGCGGCCAAATACTAGTATATCATTTTGGGGGTCCTTGACAAAAAGTAAAAGTTGGATCACCACTGATCTGCAACATAATGTTAGGATTTAGAAAACAATTTTAGATGTATTTAGCCGCGGTCAATATTTGCCTCTGAGATAGTGGGGTAGAAGTAAAAGTTCAGAAAACTGTGGAAATACTCCAGTAAAGTAAAAGTTCCTCAAAATTGTACTTAAGTTCAGTACTTGAGTAAATGTACTTAGTTACTTTACACCACTGACGTACAGTACCTGTACAGTCGAAGCTTGACCATGTCCTCCTTCAGTATTGGACAGCCGTTGTGGATGTACTTCACCTCATCGGCCAGGTAGTGGCAGTCAAACACCTGTTCAAATCACAGGGTGACAGAATATACAACCATTCTAGGTTTGAATCTGTTAAACCCCATTTTATACTTTGTTGTGTATATGGCTGTGTCACATGAAAATAGCCGATCGACAAGCTCACAATGAGTCACACTGTGATGCAACGTGAGCTTGTAGATCTGCTATCCATACCTTGTGGGGGTGGGGGCATTTGGACATTCTTTTAAAAGGATCCCTGGCTAAGCAAAATATGCCTTAATACATTAGAATTGTCCTCTATAACTAAAATGTTAAATTAAAAACACCTAATATTATTATATAATTTTAGAAACAGTTGGCAATGCCCGTCGCAAGTTGATGATGTCATTTGTCCATGTCTAGCCCTATGGAATTTATGGAATGCATGTGAAAATACAAAAACTACTTAATACTTCCTAAGGTTAATATGAGCATCAAATCAATATTTTAAGGATGTTTGTTTTTTTTTGCACATGCATTCCATCAATTCATTAGGGCTGGACCTTACATGGACAAATGACATCATCAACTTGCGAAGGGCATTGCCTCTCTTGAGTAAAAGATGAACTGTTTCTAAAATACATAAAAATGAAGGCATGTTTGGCTTATTAGCAGGGATCCTTTTAAATACATTTGGGGAAATTGATCATTTTTAGAACATTTTTTAACATTTTGGAAATCTTTGGGAAAATTGTAAATTTTTGGAAGATTTCTTTAAATGTTTTGCCTATAATGACATGCCAAAGCAGTAATTCCAGGTTGAAAGTGGTTTATATACACAACAGCTCGGGGTTCCATTCAAGGACATGAGCGTGCTGATAGACATTGTGGGCACTGGAACTGTAACGTATCAATTACTGAAACAACCTTAAATTCTTCACCCTTTACTACGCCTGCAGAGGAAATGAAAGACCTGACAGCAGTTTACATTCACAAAATATCTGTCACGACGGCATATGGGAGCCATGCAGTTTCTACTCAGACTATAGATTAGAATTCATAAAGCAATAGTAAAATCATTTCAAAGTGACTGCTGAGGTTTCAGTTGCATGGCTGCTGCAGAACAATGCTGTTTAGAGCCCCGGGAGGCTGGCTGTCTGTCAACACTGTGTCATTACACACACACAGCATGTCTCACTCACACACAGCATGTCTCACTCACACACACACACGCACGCACGCACGCACGCACGCACAGTTCAGATAAGGTTCCTTTATAGTTTACCACTTTAAAATTCCATTCTTTGACAGACCGTGATGTCTTTTTCCATCATCACCACTGCTGACAACACTGTCATCACCATCTTTTTCTTTTACAGTTCTCAAATGCTCATATTAAATTCAAATATGAGCATTTGAGAACTGTTTATTCAAGGTATAAGGACCAGATTGAGTAGCATTATCTTAACAGCTGGAATTCATCTGCTTAATACTTACATTTAGCCAGAGAAGAGAACTCATACAGTGTGCCCCTAAATGGAGCCTCTTACATTTTGTAAGAGGAATTATTTAGATTGCCATGAATCAGTCATCATCACCTCAACTATCAGGACAAAATGCCTATAGTAGGCCACACCAAATATGCTTGCAAACATTGCTCAATATTTGCCTGTCATAGATATATCGATATATATATATATACCGATATTAAGCTTTATACCTACCTACCTACCTACCTATACCTATTACCCATCGCCATCAGCCCCAAAAATCTAGTAGGCCTGTCTGTGTCCAGTGTAAAACCTACTGTAACGCAGCACTGTGTTTTATTACAGCCGTATAAATGCCTGGAACCCACAAGGGCTTTTACAGCAATGCTTCCAAACCTGGGGGTCCAGGCCCCCTCAGGGGGACCCAAAAAAAGATTTGTTTTGACACAGTTTTTACAGCGTAGAAGTAAGTGTTTTAACACAGTTTTTACAGCGTAGTATAGTAAGTGTTTTAACACAGTTTTTACAGCGTAGTATAGTAAGTCGTTTCCATTACCTGAGGCGTCAGCCGGCCCACCCGCTGTGTGATGGGTTCATTCAGCACCACCTCCACCTTGCAGCCGTCTTTCTGCCGCGGGACGTCGAACTGTAGCGCCCCCTCCTGGAGGTAGGCCGACTGGCCCCGCTTTACTCTCAGACCTCGGTTGACCGTCACCAGAGAACCCTGCCACAGGTGGGGGGGAATTAGTTACATTTACTCGGTTACATTTACTTACACCATTAAGACCTGGAACGCATCTGTGTCATTTTAGATTTTAGCTATAACCACTATTTCATACTTTGGGCTATTCAAAAATAGCAGATATACAAGCTACTAGCGCGGCACCGCGCTACAAGCTTGTAGGTCTGCTATTTATTTATTCTTTAATCGTGAAAATGTGTGCAAATCTTTGAATGAATATTTTTAAACATTTGTAACTAAAATCTTTGCTTCTGGGGGTCCCTGAAACAAAATATTTTGAGATGGGGGTCCGGGGGCCAAATACATATCATTTGGGTGGTCCTTGACATGAAAAAGGTTTGAGTACCACGGATATATACTGTAGCAACATACTTTTTTTTCAAAGAAAAGAAGACATTTTGTTTTGTAGAATCCCCAGAAGCAAAGAAAAGAGAAAAGAAGATTTGCACACATTTTCAAGATTTTTCAAACAAAATTGCAGATCTACAAGCTCATAGCGTGGCACTCGGTGCCGCGCTATGAGCTTGTATATCTGCTATTTTTGAATAGCCAAAGAAATCTTAAAATTACACAGGTGCGTTTCCGGTCTTAATGGATTAAATAACTTTGTGAATACATCGTACTAGTGAGAGTAGTTATAATGCAACATGCATTGCACTTCTACAGAAGTGTATTTGTGAAGAACAAAATGTTACTCCTTTACATTTGGGTCAAACATATAGGAGGACAATATTTGTCATTCCACTGGTTACTTTTATTTTACCCATAATTTTTTTACCCATTTATATTATTTTCATTAAATGCTTGTTAGATGTGTTTAACAAGCTCAGAGAGATCTCAGCCAATTTGGTTTATTCCTATTGGAAAAGCACTTAAACAGTTATCTATCATTTTTGAACATTCCAATTACAGTCTGCTTATTCTGCTTGTATGAAGTAACTCACTCAGTCTTTTCACTAGACACTTTCTTACTCTTATCCTAAGTGTCCCATGAGCCCTTGCCCGATTTTGAGGCTCACTTCCTGTTGTCACTCATTCCACTCCACACAGCTGATTCAAATCAATGATCAATGTCTCTTGACACTTGCTCTTAGCTGTAGACCAAACTCCTGTCCTGTTTCATTATGACTGGCTGCTGCTGTTGCTGCTGTGACCAGTGTTGCCAAATTTTGCAAGAGAAACAAGCGACCAAAAAACTTTGAAAACTTTGAAAACAAGCCCAAAAGAAGCGACTAGGCTGTGTTTTACAACTTTACATTGGCTATTTGAAAATAGCTCACAGCGACACGTTGCGAGGTTGTAGATCTGTTATTTTCCCCAAATATTAAGAAGTGAAATATTTTGAATATCTTTGAAACATTTTAACAACACAAATCTTGTATAGGGGTCCCTGGCAAAAAAAAATATTTTCAGATGGAGGTCTGTGGACAATTACATAAACATTTGGGGGTCTTTGACGTGAAAAAAAATAAGCAACTACACTTTAGAAACAAGCCAAAAAACAAAACGCAACATGCAACTACCAATATTTACAATATGCTTATAATAAGCAGACATGGCAACACTGGCTGTGACACCTGAATCTCTGCATGGGAATTAAATGGTGCTTGTTAAGTGATTTGAATCAGCTGTGTGGAGGAAGATCTTGTAGGGGAGGTAGGTAAGACTATAATGCTCTGATTTCTGTCAGGTTGTGTTCCCATATTATTGTTGACTGATTTGATCCCTCAAATTAATTGAATGAGTGACAACAGGAAGTAATGCCCAAATGAACACACACCCTTTTCCCCAGTAAGCTTCTGGGTAATAGGCTCTATGCACAGCAGCCATATTGGAAAGAAATTGGGCTTACTTCCTACTTCCTTCACAGGTGTTAACAATGATTCTAATGAAGGCTCTGTTCCATTTAGTGTAGCACTAGTGGTTCTCAAACCTTTTAATTTCAAGGACCCCATAACTCTGAGAGTGTACGAATGGCCATTTGGTTCCATTTGTACACTCCCGTATACTCCCTTACAGAGTTACACACCCGTAAGGGGGCACTTATAACCGCCTCAAGGAACCATGAGGGTCCCTGGACCACACTTTGAGACCCTCTGGTGTAGCAGACTGTTTCCAGTGAGCCAACATGCACAATATCAGCACCCTGACTCTGTTTGACCTGAATGGAACAGAGCCTTCATTTGTATCATTGGTAACACCTGTGAAGGAAATAAGAAGAGGCCAATTTCTTTCCAATATGGCTGCTGTGCATAGAGCCTATTATTTGGATGACTACTTTTACTTCTACACAAGTAAGTATCATTTAAAAGTAACAATACTTTTATTTCAGTTCTGTTTTTTTTAGCTACTCTACTCACCTCTGAACCCTGCGATGTGCCAGCAGCCATTGCCAGTAAAAGCACGGGAATCCATCGGCAGGCCAGCGTTAGACACCGGGAGATGATCGTCATCACTGTCCCTCTACATGCGAGACACCCACAATGGAGAGCAGAGGTACAATGGTGTCACTTTGGCAGATGATTGGTCTTGGTTTCCCAGGCTACAGGGGAAGGTTTTTGAATGGGAGTGGTGGGTTGTATTGATGAGTGATGCCTTGCAGTCTTCAAATGAAGGTTCTGTTGTGCTTTGTTCCTGCCAGTGATGTTGACTGATGCTGCTGAAGACAGACAGTCTCACAGTGTCACAGTTTCACATGGTGGGGGGACAGGAGCTGAGGAAGACATTGTGACACAATTTGTTAGAAATGTTCTTAGACAGGGGTCTTTACGTTTTTCAGGCTAAGGACCCCTTAGCTGAGAGAGAGATGAAGCAGGGACCCCCACTACATAGTATACATACAGTTTAAGAGAACCAACGCTATTGGTCACACATGATTAACGTAAGCACTATCTTATACTGTTCAAACATTTAGAACATTCTGTATAGCTGATCAACATGTCGCCTTGTGGCGCTTGCCTATAATGACATGCCATAAGTAGGGACGCCAGGTTGAATGTAACCTGATTCCGCCAGCTGGAAGAAGCTTGCTTCACACATTTTGTTTCGCATCCTACTTCCATCTTCTGGGACCTGGGTAGCCGAACCGCTGCAAGACGGCGGTCTGTTTTTTCAAGCTACTTGGCAGGTGATTGGATGGGACCGTCTGTCTATCCCGTCTGGGCGTGCCAACTCCAATATTGACGTGTCTGTCTACATGACGTATAGTAGCTGTGCCAGTAGTAGTTCTTTTGTATACTAAATCAACCATTATGAATCGTGAAGGAACTACAATGCAAATTATGCATTAGGCGCTTCCCCATGGTGCCACATCCGGTCTCACCAAGATTCGGCCCTTAGCTGCCGCTGAGTGGTCCGGTCCGAAGCGGTTTGTGTAAGCTCCAATCTCTGAGCGATCCCAGATTGTGAACCTGTGAACTCAATACCGCCCCATCTGGCAGAGTCAGGTTAGGCTGACTGTGCTTAACTAATGAAAAGTATTGTGACGATACGTGAATCTTATTATCTTCCTTAGATCCATTGGAACACGCTTAAGTTCATTTCCATGTATGGCTTTGGACATTTGGACAGAGTTTTAACGATATACAGTATAAACATGCAAACGGACAGCAAGATGCTACCGGTTCAAATGTGGTTCATGACCTGACATGTATGTCACCAAATTTAAACTGATATATTTATCAGTTTAAAACCACTCAAAACCCATATATACTTAGTTGACCCCAGTGTCCCCCAGGGCTCTATATACTTGGTTCACTCCCTTTTTTTCCCTCAACATGAAAATATCTTTGCCGAAAATAGCCGATCTACAAGCTACTGTGAGCGTGTACAAGCTATAGCACTCTTATTTAGTGGCGAACATTCAGCGACAATAGCCGATCTACAAGAGCCGCAGTACTACTCCTTACTGTCAAATAGTGTTGATTTTGAGAGCACATTTTTAATCTTCAGTCTTTTGAATCAAATTCCATTTAGTTTTAGTCATATTTTAGTCATCTGAAATGTTTTACTGTTAGTCATAAGATTATTAGTCGACTAAATCTACAGTTGCTTTAGTCGACTAAAATGTATTTTGCCGCTGCCTTGATGGTGTTGTATAATGGCTGATTTTACACTTGGTTGCATGGCATGCTGAAAATAGCCGATCTATAAGCTCACAACGTGTCGCAGCGCGACGCGTTGTGAGCTTGTAGATCTGCTATTTTCAGAGTGCAACACCCGAGCGCAACCAAACATAAAATGACTTCTCTTTTAGTTCTACTGGATCTCTCCACTAGTCCCTCACTAACATTTTAGTCTGCTTTTTATTTGTTGACGAAATTGTCAGTATATTTAGTCTTAGTTTTAGTCATCGTAGCTTAGTTTTAATTTAGTTTTTGTTTAGTTTTCGTCAGTGAAAAAAGGTAGTCGACGAACATTTTTCGTCACAGTTTTAGTCGACGAAATCAACACTGCTCCCTAAACAAGATGGTTTAGAGATAATCTTTACAAACAGGAAATAGCTAATGCCGTGTGCACGACATTCCGGCCAATGACGCGCTAACACTAGGAACGATACAAACAAGCAACAACAACAACACAAGCGTGCATCAATTAGCAGACTGCACTGACCCAGCTATAGCTTGAGTTAATAACTCAAGCTAGTTGAGTTGTTTTCCCTTCTAACAACGCAGTAATTACAAGAACCTTCAACAACCTCCACGCCTGTATCAGGTGCCCCCTCCTCCTCACACACACGCACGCACGCACGCACGCACGTACGCACGCTTATTGACTTTAGAGCTCGGGGGCCTTCTCAAGTCATCATAAAATACTTCCATCATCCTTCCCCGTGACCGCAAGGGTCAGGGACAGGATGTGAGTAAAAAAAAAAAAAAAAAAGGGTTGTCAGTTTCTGAACGCAGACGCTGGTCTGTTCCCCCCAGAGGCAGTGTGACACAAAGGCGTGAGGTAATAATGACATATGTCAAAGCCTCATCTACCTGCTCGTTTCCAGATGATCCCTGAGTGTTTGCACATGGCTGGATTGCTCTGCTTTGGCCCCCCAGGGGACTCTCTCTGCAGTGGTGGAAAGTAACTAAATACATTTGCTTAAGTAGTGTACCTAAGTACAATTTTGAGGTATTTGTACTTCACTTGAGTATTTCCAATTTTCCCAATAGTTTTACGTGTAGATCTGCTATTTTCCAAAGATTTGTATACATTTGAAAACTTGAAAAAGGACATTCTGCCTAATGAGTACTTTTACTTTTGGTACTTTAAGTAGGTTTGATGCCAATACTTATGGTACTTTTTGAATTCCGGACTTTTACCTGCAAACAGAGTATTTCTATATTGCAAGTATTGATACTTTTACTTAGGTAAAACATTTGAGTACTTTTCCCACCACTGCCTCTCTGTGATCCAGAGAGAGCCACACATACCACGCTGTCTTCATGCAAGACAACAGCGGTTGCTTGTTACTGTGTAATCATGATGCATGAGGACCAGGGAACTTTACTGGAATTACCGGGGCCTGGGATCCCATTATTAGACTGTGTAATGCAATTTATTAACCACTTAAAGGGATAGTTCACCCCCAAAATGACTTTTTTCTCTCTATCAATAGCCTCTATGCACAGCAGCTATATTGCAAAGAAATTGGGCCTCTTCCTTACTTCCTTCACAGGTTTTACCAATGATACTAATGAAGGCTCTGTTCCATTTCATGCAGCACAGTGGTTCTCACACCTTTTAATTTCAACTAAGGACCCCCATGAGAGTGTACAAATGGAACCAAATGAACCCGTAAGGGTCCATTTGGTTCCATTTGTACACTCTCAGAGTTACACACCCTTTAAGGGGGCATTTGGAACCCCCTCAAGGAACCACAAGGGTCCCTGGACCACACTTTTAGACACACTGAGCCAACCTGCACAATATCAGCACCCTGACTCTGTTTTACCTGAATGGAACAGAGCCTTCATTAGTATCATTGGTAACACCTGTGAAGAAGAGGCCAATTTCTCTCCAAAATGACTGCTGTGCATAGAGCCTATTACTCACCCCATGGAGCCTTGAATTCACAGAGATATTTTAGTTTTTGTCGCATTCCTGAGCCAATAATTTGATGAATGGTGGAGTCTACGGTAGGAGTCGCTGCCTATTGGGCCACTGGTCATCAAATTATTGGCTTAGGAGTGTGACAAAAACTTTAAAATATCCATGAATTTAAGGCTCCATGGGGTGACAAATCGAAAAAAAGGTATTATCTGGGTGAACTATCCCTTTAAGACTTAAGTGGTTACATGTATGAGTTAAGGGAAGAACAGGTATTTACTGTCTGTCATAAAATGATGTAACAGATGTCCATAAATGACAAAAAAAAAAAAATAGGACTCACAGTCACTTCCACCACATAATCTGTGCGGAGAAGCAAATTCCTGACACACTTGTCTATTAACCCATTAAGACCGGGAACGCATTTGTGTCATTTTAAGATTTCTTTGGCTATTCAAAAATAGCAGACTACAAGCTCATAGCGCGGCACCGAGTGCCGCACTATGAGCTTGTAGATCTGCTATTTTTTTTAAATCGTAAACATTTGTGCAAATCTTTAAATAAAAGAATTAAAGCGAACATTTGCAACTCAAAGCTTTGCTTCTGGGGGTCCCTGGAACAACACATTTTGAGATGGGGTCCGGTCCGCGGCCAAATACATATCATTTTGGGTGGTCTTTGACATGAAAATGTTTGAGAACCACTGACATTATAGCAACATAAGTTTTTTTTAAAAACTGTTAGGATTTAGAAGACATTTGTAGAATCCTCCCAGAAGCAAAGATTTGAGTTAAAAATGTTCGCTTTAAATATATATATATTCAAAGATTTGGAGACATTTTCACGATTTTTCAAAAATAGCAGATCTACATGCTTGTAGCGCGGCACTCTGTGCCGGCCGCGCTACAAGCTTGTATATCCGCTATCTTTTAATAGCCTAAAGAAATCTAAAATGACACAGATGCGCTCCCGTTCTTAACGGGTTAAAGCGTGCTTCCAACCTCCCAGAGAGCAGCTTGGAGGAGAAATGCACCTTATAATCAGGGTTCTGGGTTGGGGAGCGTGTCACGGCATGCCCCCCTCCGAACAATGCATGTGTTTGTGGGGCTGGTAAGATCATGTTCAAGGAGTTTAGCTCAAAAACAGGGCTTTATGGGCCCGGCCACCACCCATCCTCCTCCCATGGGCCTGTAGTGAGCCCTGACTGTCCTGGAGGCATGTTGACTGACGACATAGTCAACTCATGCACTGTTAACCTAACCCAAGGGACCAGAATAGGCTCTATGCACAGCAGCCATATTGGGAATGAATTGGGCCCCTGCCTTACTTCCTTTACAGGTGTTACCAATAATACTAATTAAGGCTCTGTTCCATTTAGTGTGGCATAGTGGTTGTCTTATTTTCAAGGACCCCCATAACTCTGAGAATGTACAAATGGAACCAAATGGACCCTTACGGGTCCATTTGGTTCCATTTGTACACTCTCAGAGTTACACACCCACCATAAGGGGCCATTTTGGGAACCAAAATGGAGTGTTTCTAGTGAGCCAACATGCACAATATCAGCACCCTGACCAGAATGGATCAGAGCCTTCATTCGCATCATTGGTAACACCTGTGAAGGAAGTAAGAAGAGGCCCAATTTCTTTCCAATATGGCTGCTATGCATAGAGCCTATTACCTTGATATGAGAGTTGATGCAGGGACAAACTAGAAGTCCGGCAGTGATGGAAGAAGTACCCAAATATTTTTTGACTAAAGTCAAAGTATCAATTCCCTATTGTAGAAATAGCCTGTTAAGTACGA